>NC_136482.1:20473527-20903527 GCF_053919585.1 Euprymna scolopes
GTATCAAAAGCTTCGGAAACGTTGGCAATGTTGAGCTGCACGTACTATGAAATTTTCGTACTGTTCCGCGCAATGTAAACAACTTGCCATCCTAATTGCTGAATCCACAGTATTTGAGGTGTGTCAAATTATTAACATGGCAGTTTGTTTCGCCAATAAAATGGGTCGTAAAGATGGTTTGATTAGTTCTGAAAAGAGTACTATTACAGAACAGCTAGCAAAAGGTAAAACTACCATCGAAATATCGAAAATGATAGAAAGGTACCATCAAATTGTGAAGAACTTTGTCAAGGACCCTACAAAGGTACGTAAGAGAACTGATAAAGGTAAATCTAGAGTTGTTTCACGCCGTTCTTTACTTCAAATTACATGTGAAGTTGTTAACTCTGTCCAGACAAGCCGAGAAGTTTTTGACCAAGCCGGATTGAAGAATGTCTCAAAAAGTACTCGATGTCGCCTTCTGAAAGAAGTGGCATAATCTGTTAAACATGTGACAAAGCCTCCATTAAAGCAACATCACATACAAAACCGATTGAAATGGGCAGAGGACAACCTCAAAACGGATTTTCCCAAAGTTTTGTTCACGGATGAAGTGCGTATCACTCTTGATGGTCCAGATGGCTGGAGCAAAGGGATAGGTCCTAGATGGACGACATCGTCATCAGCGTTTAAGGCGCCAACAAGGTGGTAGTGGGATAATGATTTGGGCTGGGATTATCGGAGGTACTTTAATTGGCCCATGGAGAGTTCCAGAAGGCGTAAAAGTGACGTCAAATGCTTACGCAGCTTTTCTGAAGGAGCACTTTCAACCATGCTGAAGAAGCAAAAGTTGACATTCTGAAGAACCATTATTTTTATGCAGGATATTGCTCCATCGCATGCAGCAAATAAAAGCAAAGAGTGTTTGCAACAACTGGAATTCTCTGGGCTTCGGAAGATGGAGTGGCCTGCGAATTCACCAGATTTGAACCCAATTGAGAACCTTTGGAATATCATGAAGCGACATCTCTATGCAAGTGGACACCAATTTGCTCTCCAAGAGGTATTGCAAAGAATAACTGTCGACGAAAACACAAATTTGACTAATTCTGTGGACCAATATCTTTTACAAATCATTCCTAAAAAAGAATCGCATATCCTCTACTAATTATGTCGACGATGGAATTGCTATGTAGTTATTGTGCTCTGAGGATTTTTTCTAGTTCATTTAATGTTAGAAAATTATTTCAATAAACAAATTATGTGTATATTGTGTTTTTTTTTCAACCTCGTTAATAACTTGACACACTGAAATCAACCGATATTCCTGTTTTCTTCCATAGTTTCGCTAATACTGCTTTAAATAATTTTATTTACTGACTAGAGTAGCAGAATCGAATTTTAAGCACTTTCTCAGTTTCATGGATTTTTATTTATCGTTCCTTAAATATTAAAAAATGTAAACTCGTTAATAATTTGATACGCAGTGTATATGTTTGTGTGTATATATACACACACACATATATGTGTGTATACCTGTATATATATATATCTGTGTACATATACGTGTATATATATTTATGTGTACATATATGTTTGCATATATGTACACATAAATATATATACATATATATTTATTATAATTAATATATATAAACATATATATATACATTAATATTTATTATAAATAATATATATTTCTATACCTAAAGACACTTATGTTTCATGCTTTCGCCATCATCAGTGTAGACAGTGACAGACAGTGACAATTCCAACCGATCGAGAGATTCGAATCTACCCATTTGCTAAGCCATTACCCCAGGACCATTAAAAATTGCGAGGAGAATTTAGAAATTTTGACATCATATAAACGCTACATGCGACCGTTGACAATAAACTGGCAAGGCTAAAAGAATATTAAACCCTAGAAGATAATAATGGTGTTTATTGCTGTTATTTAAATTTCCCTTATGATAGAAAGCTGTGAGAAACATGTTTTACAAAAAGAAAAGAAGTGAAACAATCTTTTCATTTATCAAGATATTTTTTTTTAAATATTTTATTAATGTCATGAACCTTGTTAAAAAAAGGTAAAGTCTTGTAAGTTTTCTTTAATACAATTTCTCAAATTAAACATTTTTGATTGAGAAGCAGCACAATAGTTACTACTGTCCTACAGAAAGCACCGAAGAGAGAAAACGCGGGAGGCACGGAAACAAATCAGATTCTGGTATTAAAAAAGCAATATTGCGTATTTTTGTAAAAAGTAACAAGGCGAATACAACAAATCATCTAACGAATCGTGGAAGTTTTAAGGATTTAAACTGTTTTGAACTAAACAGGGTATTAGAAAATTAATAAAGTAACTTAATAGAAAAATTTAATATGAAGAAAAAATAAATCGTATTTTCGCGAGGAACCGTGTTGTAAACAAAATGGAAATCAAGGACAAGAAATCAGAAGTAAAAAAGAAGGAATCACAAATTAAAACGCAATTGATATTGGCAAAGCCTACAATGCGAAGTTTTTAATTAATGGACTTGTAATTCTGGAATGAGAATAATTATAATGCTTATATGCTATCATATCTGCTATCTGTGTATTCGTATGTATTCCGGTATTCGTATATTCTGCAAACACAATCCCAATGCATACTGCGAGAAAGAGAGAGAGAGAGAGAGAGAGAGAGAGAGAGAGAGAGAGAGAGAGAGAGAGATTGTTATTTATATTAATATGTAAGCAATTATGAATTAGAACAATAACGATGTGTAAATAATATGTAGACTAATAAATAAGAACTATTGGATCTGCTAGCGAAAAAGAAGTGAAAAAAAAAACCCCAGTGATATAATCCATTAAGAAAAAAAACATGTGACGCGTCAACAAAACAAACTTTGGACAAGACGCAGGCCAAATATATTTCGTCATGGTCTGAAATGAAAATAATCGTTGCAGAATAGCGTTAAAAATGCAATAAACATTGGAAATATCTCGGTAGTTTATCTACTCACCAATAGCTCTATCATTGTTTAATGGCTTTTCTATGTTCTCCAGTTTGATTGATAGTTGGTTGATGTTTTATGGTTATGCTGGTTTTACTGCATATCAACTCTTCGCGGGTTATTTAATGCCGAATCCAGCAATGCTTTGTAAAAGAAAAAATGTTTTTATGCTTCAATTTCTTTATATCTTCAAATATTTATTCATTTTGTTTAGTTTAAGGCATATCAACCTTTAGTACTCTCGCAAAATTTGACGCGGATGCTCGGGATTTTCCGTCAATTATTCTTCGGGCTCGACCGGCAGTCACCGGATTAAGCTGAGCAAAGTAACAAACGCAAACAAATTTCCAAGCAAACAAACCGATAAAAAAATAACAAAAACGTACTGCAAATTTATTAAATATATATTTTTTCAAAAAAAAATGTTGCATTTTGTATTGTTTATTTACTTTTATCATTTTTTTTCCTTTTTTCATCAACAATTTCTTTCTCAAGAAATGATGAATGTTTTTTAGCCGGAAATTGTTATGTGAAAGAATAGTTTGTTTGTTTTTAAAGAAAATTGGCACTAAACGTTTTTTTGGTAAACAAAATTATTTTTTTATAAGAAAAGATGAATGATTTTTATGAAAATCGTAAATTGTTTGGTGAAAGTACAGAAATTTGCAAATTATTTTTTATCAACAAAAAATAAACAAAAGAAATAAACAGAAAAAAAACATCACCACCCCTCAAAAAAAAAAAAATAAATAAAATAAAAACTTTTTTTACCTCCCCCAAAAAGTGTCGATTTTACGTTTCTAAATCCGGTGATTGCTAGTCGAGCCCGAGCCTTAATTGAGAGAAAATCTCGAGGATTCTGGAGGAATTCTTTTTGTGTTATTTAATGCTGAATCCAATAATTTGGAAAAAGTTTTTTTATGTTTCGATCTATTTATATTTTAAAACATTTATTTATGGTATTTAGTCATGTTGTTTCTTTTAGATGAAACTTATTGTTTTTTTTTTTTTTGCCTTTGCATAACATGATTTGATCTTGCAATGAGGAAGGACAAAAACAACATGAACGCTTGCTCAGGAAGCCGGTATCATCGAACAGCCTGATCTAGTAGCACCAGTGTTTTATGGAAACACTACAGTTTTATTTGATGATATTTGCAGATTAATGGTCGCGACAAAAATCGGTTCGATGCCTCTGTTTAGTCTCAAGAGACAATGTACACTCATGTAAAGGTAGCTGCGCATATAATTGTGAGGCAGGGATTGCGCAGTCTCTAACTAAACCTCTCCTGAATAGGTACTGCTTGGGTCCTTGGCGAGGAGAGACCCAAGACTTACTGTCAGAGATATCAATGTCGAGATATGCGGAGAGCATATACAACACCTGGAATTCTCAAATGGTCACCCATTTTAGTACTGACGGGAACCGGTGTGGCACTGTTACTATGCCGTATAAAAAAATGGTTGAAATAATCAAATAAAGAGAAGTAAATATTTTGTATTCGTCCAGAAACATATATATAGGATAGGGATTTCTTTCTTTTTACGGATATATAATACATATATATTAGTGTTGGAACGGTTAATCGGAATCGAAAAAATTGGTGCTTATTTTCGGATGCCAAAACCATTCTTTTGATTATATTTTTTAATTTGCTTTTGTTTAAAGTAAAGTCTTCCATTGCTGGTAATAATGATAAAATAATAAATATTTATTGATTTTAAAATACCAGTGAAGCTAAAATCTATAGATCCTCCTCCCCAACTGTAAGTTTACGTTAAGGAAAATATCTACACATTTAATATGTGTTTTCTTCTTATTTTTTTCCCAGAAATCACACGAGAAATAACAACTCTATAGTTAAATATTTAGAAATCTATAAAGAATCGGAATCTGTAATTGCATCAGAATCGGGAACAATATTGAAATCGTCCCATCACTAATATATATATATATATATATATATATATATATATATATATATATATATATCTTGTATATTGGTTTATATTGGAGGGGATGATATATTAAAACGTGTCATGTGTTATCTAGTGGATGTAAGATATTGTTCTTTTAACAGACAGATAATAAACGTATAAATCGTATGTATGCTGTTTACACAGGAGGACATGATATTGACGTGTAAACTGAATCATGTTGTATCAGACTTATCACACGGGATATTTTTACAGTTCATATATAAGAAGAATAATATATGCTTCATACTTTTTTCTTGAAGAGTTCTTCTGTATCTTCCCGCTGCTCCGTGACGAACCATGAAGCGATCAGCACCATCCAATTGAGACATCTGACTTATTTGTGAAACCATTAAAACAACTCTTTATATTTTTATAATATAAATTTATCACAATTGTCTCAAATGGTTTTCACAGGATCTGCAGTTTGTCAACATTTCCTATTCTTACAGCTCGCTCCCTAGCTGTCTGTCCACCCCTGTTTAGACGTCTGTCCGCTTTGGTGGTAAATCCTCAACTCTCTGAATCTCTCCAAAACTAACTACATCACGTGTTCTCTTACGTCACCTAATTACGTGTCTCAGACCAACCTAATCCACCACTAGTTATTTGTTTATTCAAAATCCCAAAATAATGTTTACATATATTTTCTATTTTCACATTCCTTTTGCGATTCACACGTCAATCATTTCTTCCGCAATTTAATTGATCATTCTTCTAATCATAATAACTGATCCAGCGACCATCCGTCGCTCAAATCAATTAATAAGAGTACAATAACAACAATAATAATAATGTTTTGATTGGAGAAGATAAAAAGGAAAATTGTAAAACAGAATAATTCCGTGCTATTCAATAATATGTCTATATATATATATGTCTCTATATATATATGTCTATATATATATGTCTATATATATATATATATATATATATATATATATGTATATATATATATTTATTCAATTTTCTACCGTTCGAATAAACGTAGCTGTTGGGCTTGCAAGGCCTTTAATACGGATTACTTTGCATACCGGATAAAAATGACAGAAGGGGAAAGAAAAGCAAAAAGAGTAGTTCGTGTTATTTGTCAGAATAAATCCCCACAGGTGAAATCAATTCGAGAGCGAAAAAGGGGTCCTTTGTAATTATGTATAGAAATCGGTTTATTTTATTTTTAGGCACATTTTCTCATTCATGCAACTTGTTCATGCACTTCACTAGGTATCAAAATAATGTCAATTAATAAGCGCGTGTAAAAGACGTGCTTGTAACAAAATCTTTAGAAAAGCGTAGCCATGAACTTTATGGATATGGAAAACGATTAAAGTAGCTATGATTTTTTTCTTGCTATATATGTTTATTGAAAAATATTTGAAAATCACCCCGGACAGGGCATGAAGGCACTTAGTTAAAGAGCTAAAGAAAAAAATATTTCAAAGTCAATACTTCTCTAATAATGTATTTCATGCATAGATTCCAATCTAGCAAATAGCAATTCTTCGTCTTTTCTCAGAAACACCATTAATGGAGTAGAAATAATTTCCATTGGCTTCACTTTCACGTCATATTAATATTATGGAAACTTTGTTAGAAAAGGTAAAAACAGATAATTTATATATTAATAGGATAGTGTGTTATTTATTTATTTTGCGTGTCACGCTTACATCCAAGTGACTTTCGTTTAATTATTATGAACTTCCATTTCTTGTAATAAATAATTTTATCAAGAATTTTTCATAATTATTGGTTTCGGTCTCGATTATAGCTGAAGAAGCTCAAGTTACACACACACACACACACACACACACACACACACACACACACACACACACACACACACACACACACACACACATATATATATATATATATATATAGCTTAGAGCGTTAGAGGAAAAGAGCGAGCTCAATTCTATGAGAGGAGACTTATCTGGACAATATAAAGCTCAACAAGTATCTTTGGAGCTTATATATGAAAACGATAGGAGTGGGAAATGAAGTCACAGAGCTATATATTGGTTGATATAGATTGGTTCATTTATTCAATAAGGGAATACAATAGATTAGTTGGGGAATAGAAGGAACTCTTTATGCCAAGGCATTTCGAAGCCTAATGATTCTCATCAGAAGAGTAAAGATGCTAGGTAACATAGTGGGGATGCAAATTCTAAATAAAGGAGGAGCGTATTATATATATAGCGTAGTGCAGTAGGTGTATAGAGTCTTTATCATAGTCTTAAGCGTATGTATTATATGTTTTAGGGTTAAATTTGGGGCATAACTGTGTAGTGGTTCTAATTTAACGGCGTGTAAGGCGTCTATTATCTATGGAGGAGCATTTTTTTACAGATGCAAGCGAGATGACAACAGCATTATGAATTAGTGTATACTTTTGGGGGGATATTATGGTGGTGATTTAAGGCGAAAGAGTGGGTCTGGGTGGGTAGTTATAAGGCTATAATACTGGATTTCAAAGTATACTACATGCTAGGTAATATATGACAATATTTCTATGTGTTCTTTTTTATAAGGCAAATGTAGAGAGTTAGGGTAGCAAGTTCTTTGTACCCCTATGTATTCCAGTGTTAAAAGAAAGAGAAAAAGAGAAATAAAGAAATTAAAAAATGAATTTTTTGTCGTTCACTTAGAGATGGATGAATTCAAGATAATTATCACACAGTTACTCAATGTACAGATCAACTAGCAGCAAAAATCGGAGGAAAATTTAAAAGAACAAAATAGACAGCTCCAGTTGCAATGAACAGGGCGGAACACAGAGGTAACACCACAGCTTTTTCTCAAAACACCATATGGAATTCCAGTGAAACGTTCATCTACGTGCCGGAGCCGAATGAATCATTTGACGCTTTTTATAGGAGATACAAACACTTATTCACTGTTGATTGACAAGAGTGAAGCAATGTCAAAAATATCCCCCTACCCTTAAGGAAACCAAAGATCACAGAATGGTAAGTTCGTTCACTATATACTACACAGGAAGGCAAGTGAACTGAAATTATCCGAGACAGTCAAGATCTTATCTGAAATTTTCAGCCCTAATATAACACTTTTTCACAATAGATGGAAGTGCTTCAACCTGGCGAAACGCGATGAATAGGATTATATTACCTTCGCGTCCATTGTTAACAAGCACTGCAACGGCATTCGTCTGGCTGAAGTATTAGCGGATGATTTCAAGTGTTTGATTTTTGCAGAAAATCTCGTCTCGGAAAAAAATAGAGAGATAAAACGAAAACGAACAAGGGCTCACACTACAAAAGCTGGCGGGAGATTACCAACGCAAAAAGAACGACTCGACTCTGTTTCCGGGTTTGCTCGTTATTCCTTTCAACATTTACACCACAACAACTAGCTAGATAGAATCAAATCTAGATTGGTCAGAATCAAGTCTTTCTCGGTTATACACACACACACACACACACACACACACACACACACACACACACACACACACACACACACACACACACACACACATATATAGTAAGTAAATAAATTTGCCGATAACATAAACATCTTCATCTTATATATATATATATATATATATATATATATATATATATATACATATATATATATATATATATATATATATAAGATGAAGATGTTTATGTTATCGGCAAATTTATTTACTTTATGTCCAATCTTAAATTCTCATTTGAAAACAGCTGTTACTCTTTGAGTACAGATCATTCTTTATAGTTTATCAATATCGTTGAATCATTAATACACTGACATCATATCTGGAAATGAAATGATACAAAAACTACCGTGTTCATTTTTATGTGAATAATCTTCTTATTAAGAACGTGAGAAGAAACCTTAATCTTTAGATTAACGATTTCCTTACACAGTTGGTTGCCTCCTCATTCTTTATGGAGTAATTCGTTGTAAACGCTTAAAGCCAGCATGCCTTGGTTGTACAACTAAATTTTACTGGGGATGCGTGTTTATCGCTTAATTTTCGGTTGATTCAGCTTTAATCCATAAGACATTGTGGCATCAGATTTTTAAATGTTACCTTAATGTGAGATATTGAAATGACTTAACTATAATATACATGCATAGATAATGAGACAATACTCAGACTTGTTAAGTGCAGACATGCAAAGTACCCGACATAACGTCTGAATAGAAGTTCAAATATGTCTTTTATTATAACAAGGTGAGAAATATTTGCAGGCTTTTAAAAGTGTAAATTCTTGAATTTTCTCATTTTATGACTAGTCGCAGATGCACCAACCCAAATATGACAACAATACTCGATACATGGGCGAATGGTGGCCTTATAGAGGTATAGGATACTTTCGGGCGTTAGTATATTTCTAGCACGGTAGAGAGATCCCACCTTCCTCGCAGCGGTCCTGGCGATACTCTCAATGTAATTGTTCTAACTCATGTTTCTGTTGAGCGTTAGGCCGAGGAGTTTAAAGATGTACTTTCAGATAAAGAGTCATTGGCCATTGCTATTGTTGGTAGAGAAAGTTTCTTGTAATTATTGAAGGAAACAAGTTTAGTCTTGGCATCATTGAATGTGACCATCCATTTATGTCCCCATTCCACTACAGATCTGAGGTTATCCTCTAGTGTTTCTGCCATTTCTTTAGATATGTGTTCATTTTTTTTTCCTGTCGTGTCTGTTATAGAGCGTGGTGTCATCAGCATATATACCCATCTCACAGGTAATTTTGTCAGGGAGGTCATTTATGAATATTAGGAATAACAGAGGTCGAAGAATAGACACCTGAAGCACTCCCGCATTTATATCATATTGTTTAGATGTACGACCGTCGAGGACAACCTGGATTTTTCTCTTATCTAAGAAAGATTTAATTATGTTATGTATTCTTCCAGTAATACTGTATGATCTGATTTTCCTGAGAAGACCTTCATGCCATACCCTGTCAAAAGCCTTAGATATATCTAGAACTATCGCTCTACCCTCCCCCGCTTTGTCCAGTGACTGGTATATACGTTCTGAGATTACAGTTAGGATGTCTGCTGTGGAACGGGCTTGTCTAAATCCATATTGTTGGTCAGTCAGAAGTTTATCATCTGTAAAGTGATGGACTAGATCTTGGTTAATTATGGTCTCAAATATTTTGGCGAAAAGTGGGAGGAGGCTAATGGGGCGATAATTTACTGGGTCAGTTTTTTCACCAGAATTCTTGAAAACTGGTACTACAGAAGCAGTTTTCCAGCAGGCAGGAAAGCAAGATACATTAAGGCATTTGTTGTAAAGTTTGGAGAGAACTGGAGCTACTTCGACGGCGCACTTTATTAACAGCACAGTCGGGATGAAATCAAGTTCACATGCTTTTGCGGTGTCAAGATTTCTTATGATAGCATGCACCTGAGAAGGGGTGATTTTCAGATGGTCTAGTGTGGCGTCTGTCCGCAAAGGAAAGTCAGGGAGGGGGTGGTTGGCAGGGTCCAGTGTGGAGTTGGAGGCAAATCGACTGGCAAGCATGTTAGCCTTCTCAGTTGCAGAACAAACAACCTCATGATTGTTGGATAGTGGGGGAATTGTGGAATGCCCATTATTTACCACACTGTTGTAGATTTTCCAGAAGTCGCGGGTTCCTAATTTTTGTGCTTCGATGTCTTTTCTAGTGGTTTCAGTAAATTCTCTCTTAGCTCTCGCTATTTCTTTCTTACAGTTACTTTTGACTTCTATATATTTCTGCCTGTTTGAACTGGACTTACGTCTGTTAAATTTGCGGTACGCATGCTGCCTTTGCGCTATTGCAGCTGCACAAATAGAAATAAACCATTAGGGAGAGTGGGGCTTGCTATAAAATTTGCGCGTGGGAACATATGCTTCAATTGCCGTTTTGAACCATTCAGTAGCCTCATTTGCGCAATATTCAGCAGGAAGTGAGAAGATATTTTACCATGGGGCGTGCCTGATGAGATCCCTGATGACTTCCCAGTCAGCATTTTTATAATATTTTGTTGTTTTGAGCAGTGGGTCTTCAGTTTTGACTCTAAAGTTTAGGGCTATTTCAACTATTTACAACTGCATGATCGGCGTTCCCAAGTGGGCTGTGGGCATTAGGGAACTGTGACCAGAAACAGATCTAGAAGTGATGCGTGTTGTTCATGCTGGTCTGGGAAACGGGTTGGAAACGTAACCATCTGTGATAGGGAATGAGATATAGAGAAGTTATGTATTGTGGTACCAGCAGCGTCTGTGTGAGTAGAAAATCCAAGCCCGTTGCTGTGGTGTACATTGAAGTCACCAAATACATGCACTTGTGCGCTAGTGTCGAGGGAAAGTGCTGCCAGAGACTTTGTTTATTAGGATAGTCCTGGGTCAAGGGAGAGCGGTAGAGAAAATAAAAGTAGCTAATGTTATGTTGCATGTTAAGTCTAAAGCATATAAAGGCTTGATCGTCCGATTCTAGTTTTGATTTCTGTAGTCTAGGTGAGGGTGTTACGAATATAGACTCCACGCCATGCATATGTCTGTCAGAGTTCTTACGGCAGAGTGGGATGTATCCAGGCATGTTAAAGTAGTTAGAGGGCATGGAGGAGTTTAGGTTATTCTCACTTAGTGCTAAGATATCCGAGGTGTTTGTTAGGAGAAATGCTTCAACATCATTTAAATTAGTTCTAAGCCCACGGATGTTCGTAAATGCAAGCCTCAAGGGAGAAGGCAGGTTGGTTTTGTTTGAGTTTGGGCCTGGTTTTAGCGTAATTTTTTATTGTACTGTCATCATTTTTTAAAGAATTTCAGTTTAGGAAAGGAGTGCTGAACAAGTGGTTATGCAGAACACCAGACATGCAACACAAGCAGACCATCAGTTGTCCTTCCATCTACTAGGATTGTGGCCTCGGGATATCCAACCGGGGATGAGTGCAGGGTCCCTTTCCATGAGTGACATGGCACTACAAACAACCCGATATTATACAGCTCTTGATGGAGCAGCCGCTCTAAGCGCTACCAAAGAGTAAGGGCCATATACTATCAGTCGGGAACAGCAGCCAGGAACTGTCTAACCGGTACCCTCAACTCATCAGACGATGCTCAACCCAATCTAATTGTACTGGCATTATGGCATTCAAGCACTCCCAAGTGTCCAGTTTAAGGAATGGGATGTGTCGGATGTGGGGAAAACGGCGTTCATTGCTCTAGTCAGGAAACAAGATCGACCACTGAAGGTTTGTTGACTCCCTGTGATTCGAACTCTACGCCTGGCTAATAGGCAAAGAAGGAGTATGGAAGCCGGGCGATAGACAGTGCCTATCTACTCATTAAGCAGTTTAGGTTTGCAGACCGATAATTTGTTTGAGTCACCAGCTCTAGGAACGTTGTCGTCCAAGACTGGAGAGACCTTCCTCCACTTAGGTTTAGCTTCAGAGTTTTCCTTCTCCTAGACGGATGACCTGGGAGTATCAACGGGTCCATCAGCACCGAGAGGATTTTCACCGCGCCTGGGTCCTAATCCAGGTATTTCTGCGACCCCGCGTTGGTGGTTTATGTTACTGGGTTAGTTTATAGAAGTTATATATCTATTGAAAAATTATACTCCTCAAAGTGATTACAGGACATTGCTATTTTATTGTTTGTTAATGGAGGAGGGGGTGAGTAAGAGTTCATGCAGTGGAAGCAGCTATATTTGCAAACAGGTCTGTTGGAAGGAGTTAACATGGTTTGTTTTTTTTGCGTTTAGATATAAAAAAAAAACTTTTCTTATTTTTATATTGGCTTAGGAATAGGATACTGCGTTGCAGTATGGCATGATATTACGAATTAACTAGAAAGAAATTGTACAAGCAGGAGCGTTTAGTTGTATATTCAATAGATACAAGTAACATCATTTTTAATATGAAGTACATTACAGTACAGGTATAATTGGGAGCAAATTATATGCCATATCGTATATAGTATGTATAGTACAGTAAATAGATATTTGGGCTGATTTCCAATAGATGCGAATATATGGAGATTGTAGGTATTAAGTATGTTTCCATTTCTAATGAAGATATCTTCAGCTTTCATTTAAAAATCAGGAAGCTGTAGTTTGCATTGTAGAGTATCGGTTCAGTTTTGTATTTAACATTGCAAAGCTAAGGAAGGGACAGCTATTGCTATGTAATATAGATAGTTGTAGATCTAAGTACAGACTGTTGTTAGTAAGTATTTCACCGCGCCTGGGTCCTAATCCAGGTATTTCTGCGACCCCGCGTTGGTGGTTTATGTTACTGGGTTAGTTTATAATGCTTCAACTAATGCATGCCTAAGGAGTAGAAATGTACAGATGTTTAGTGATCATGAATTCCAGTCAGTCAGCATGCGAAAGGTAAGGGCCGAAAGTTAAGAACCCCCATCCAAGTTGAGTTTGATGTATGAGTGTTGGTGGCAGCTTGGGGAGTCGAGCAGATTGTTAGTTTTCAGAAGAGGATTAAACTTACAGAATACAGTCGAATTAATTATTAGAATTTTGATTGGCAAGTAAAGTTTAGTTAGAGAAGGAAAAAAGATTTTAAAAAATTTAACATGCAAATCAGACATAGGCAGTCGTATTGGAGCCAAAGTACATATTGGATATACGTAGCAATCCAGCAGGGGTGCTTGTACCGTAATGAGAAACTATTAGTACATGGCGCGTCGGGATTAATTATTAATGCAGTCAGTTTGGTCAAGCTCAAAGCATTGTGTATCTATTCAGTAATAGTCCTAGCGACGTAGCTAATGCCACTGTGCGTTTTAGTTTCAAACATAATTGAAACTAAGACAAACTGTATTCGATAGTTTGATTGGCTAGCAAAGAAGCAAACATTTTCAATACAAGCAAGCTGATAGTAATAGTAGATATTAAGTATATTACTTAAATAAAGTTCTAACATCATCTAATGTAAGAGAATAATTCCCGTTTTTTATCGCTAGTTTACTTGAATATAGCATGAGTGAGCAGTGTTTTACCTGTTCAAGTAGTGGTCGGGGGAGGGGGAAGTGACGAATTTCATCTTAGAATGTTTGCAAGACAAGAAAAATAGAGACAAATAAATAAATATACATAAATAAAACAAGAAAACCAAATTAAACGAGGCAATGTGAAATACATTTGGTAGGAGTTAAGATGAATTTTTTTTTTGGCCGAATGGCAATATGGCCATAGCTCTTTAGAGAGAAGCTTACAGTATTAATGCCGGTGTCCCTCAGGAATCCATCCTGGGCCCAACTCTTTTCCTGATCTACATTAATGATCTTCTAAATCACATCCTTACATCATTTGTAGACATCTATGCTGACGACACTACCATTTATGGTAGCACATCTAAGACAGTAAACGACAAGTTCTCTCCAATTCTCTCTCCTCTGATCTTGAGCACGTAGTACAATTGGGTAAAGAATGGCTGGTTACTTTTAATGCATCTAAAACCAAGCTTCTCTCTTTACATCATCAACATTCTGATCCACATCTGGCATCAATTGAAATGAATGGCTCTCGTCTTCAGGAGGCCTCAAGTTTTGACAAACTTCTTGGCTTGACCATTACTCCTGATCTTAAATGGAACACGTACATCAAATCTGTTGCCAAGGCCACTGGAAAAATGGTGGGATCTTTCTATCGATCCGGTAGATATCTCACTGCTGATGCTATTCTCTATCTATATAAGAGCCAGGTATGTCCAAGGATGGAATACTGTTGCCACATCTGGGCAGGAGCTGCTAGAAAGGACTTGTCCTGCCTTGATAGAGTTCAAAATAGACTTCGTAGCCTCGTAGGAGATGTCCTTTTCTCTTCCCTGCAACCTCTATCTCACAGAAGAGATGTTGCGAGTTTGTCTCTGATGTATCGTTATTTTCATGGAAAGTGTTCGACTGAGCTTCAATCTATGGTCCCCCCCTCGCCAAACTTTCACAAGGAACACTCGTCTAGCTGTAAACACTATCAATAATTCCCCCCCACTCTTTATCTATGCCTAAACCTATACGTAGATTCCATGAACAAAGCTTCTTTCTTAGAACTGCACGCCTGTGGAATTGTCTTCCGTTTTCCTGCTTTCCGGCTGACTACAATATGGTTGTCTTCAAGTCTAACGTAAATAAGTTCTTGATGAGCCGTTCCATATAAGTTATCAAATTTACCAATTTTCATTACTAATGATTACTATATTGTCCAATTTCTACTGTACAGTCTTTAACCCTTATCCTTGAGTGGCCTCTTGGCCTTGATAATGTGGTGATGCCTATGTAAAAAAAAAAAACGTTTTATTTCCGGATTTGTGCACGTGTACCTATCTATTTATAGAATACTAGTCGTTACGTTCAAGTGTTGACTCTCTCTCTTCTCTCTCTCTCTCTCTCTGTCATTATTTCGACTTTTTAGCCGGTGTTGTTTAATCAATTGAATAATTTTGTTAAAAAGATGACCTTGTTCTGGACCAAACAGCAAATAGCGGGCGAATATGTGAATATAAAGTTTTAATTCATAAAACATAGTCTTAGAATAGACTAGAAGATTGAAATAATAACGGAGAAGAAAATAGAGAAAGCCAATTATATTAAAGTAACTGTATATTACTTTCATATAATTAGCTCTCTCTATTTCCTTCTCTGCTATTATTTCGATCTTCTAGTCTATTCCAAGATTATATTTTATGAATTAATTGATTAATTATATTAAGAAGATGACGTTGCTCGAAACAAAAAAATAAAGTTCTGATTTCATATAGTTACCAGCAAAATATTTATCTAATGTAAACGTTTCAATTGAACTTCAATTTTATGATTTCCCCTCGTAAAACATTCACAGCAAGAACTCCTATTTGTACCACCACGATACAAATTTTTTTCTTTCACTGTTTACCTAAAACGAAACGAAATTTCCATGCATGTTTTATATGTGGAACATATTGCCACGAGACTGCTTCTCTGCAAGCTACATAGTCGTTTTCCAATCCAATGTCAATAAATACTTATCAAACTGTCCTCTTAACTAATCATCGTTTTTAATCCTCTCGTAGTGTTGCTCATTATCCAACTGATCTCAAATAGCTTTTAGCTATTGTACGTGATGGCTCTTGGTATAAAAAGAGTGATAGGCTCATACGAATATTTATTCAATGAATCGATTTCTTTTAAATTTTCCAAAAGCAATAGTATTAAAATGATTCAAGTAAATAGAAAACTCAATTCTTTGATTTTGTTTGTTTGTTTGTTTGTTTTTGTTTTACGGCATATCAACCGTTTTCAGGTTATTTAATGCCGAATCCAGTGATTTTGTAGAACAATTTTTTAATAAAACATATTTGTTTTTTTTTTGGTATCGGTTTCTATTCAACCCATAGTTGGGACCCTAACAGGTACTACCACTCTGGATCAGAGTGAACCTAGGAGAAATGGCAATTAAAGGGTGGCTCCACACTCCCCAAAGCCCGCAAGCTGGGGCCTCACCATCGGATATAGCATAAAATATAAAATAGAAAAACAAATGTCAAAATGACCCAAACAAGATGACGTTAAAAGGCGTCAGAAATATAGGGCAAAATAGGGGTAAACAAAATGTACAGGTTATTACTTAAGAAAATATCAGCAGTAGTTATTAAAAGAGACTAAAAGAAATTTAAGGGGAGAGGATGGCCGATATCTACAAATTCCGGATAAAGCAAGTAATATGTAAGTAAATGTATATAGTAAAATATAAGTAAATATACATACAGGGTATGAATGTGTAGGTAGATTGATATATTTGATAGATAGGAATATTTAAACACTAAAACGGAAATTGCAGATAAAAAACCGCCCAAACAAAGGAGAAATAAAGAATTAAAATAAAGGATTATTAAGTTATAAAGTATTAAGAAAGTATGTAGAAAAAACGATAATATTAAAGAAAAATTATATATATCTGAAAGGTTAAAGTAATAGCTATGTAATTTCAAAATTACCATAATTAAATTTGGACTCATGTTTACAGAAAGAGATCAGTTCATTTTTAGAATTTATTATATTGTTACTTTGAGGGGAATAATTATAGTTATAGCTTCGGTTGTGCAGAGGCATCATTACTTAGAGCCAGGAGTATAAGACTTAACTTTTTTATGATAGACCATTTGAATGAGAAGGGGGTATTATTAGAATTAAGTTTTTTAATTAAAGTGGTTAGAAAATTCCTTGGTTATTATTAGAATTATGGTTGTTAAAAGAAGAAATGTGGTTTGATATTCTTTTCTTAATTAATGTTGAAGTACCACCGATATATGTATGTACTTTATTAAAAGCTCGAGGCCTGAAATTAATATTAATTTTCTGATTTGTATTAGAGAAATAGTTTGAATTTTGTTCATTGTGTTCAACAAAGGGTGGGACAATAATTTTACGAGGACTGTTTTGGCGGGGATAATGAGTGTTGTTAGTGTTAGGATGGCTGTTAGGAGAAATATTATTATTCTCATTATTATTATTATTATTATTATTATTATTATTATTATTATTGCTGGTTGTATGATTGTAGATGGAGGGGCTACTCAAGTGGTATATTGGATTAGTAACTATATCATATGGAGGATGGGAAGAATGATAACTTGAAGATAACATATTAGTGTCTCTTATGGGAGGATTGCGTGAGAGTTCAGTAATTGTGCATGAATATATAACTTCTTCATGGATGCAATCACTATTGAGTGGGCATAGATGTTTGTTATTACAATTACAGTTAGTTTTGGGTTTAATTGGGAAAGGGCTTTTTTGGGCTGATTTAATTTTTTGTTATTAGATGTTAAGATTCCTTGTGCTAAATTAGGCATTGTTGAATAAGAAATCCTTATTGAGTTTTTATTGAAAATAGAACTATTTCTGTGTGGGTATTTGAAAGAGTTTTGTACAATGTTGAATAATTCCTTAGGTATATTAGTTTTGACATTTACGCTAAATGGAGGATTAAACACAATATTTTTCTTTCTCCTGATGTGACTGGGTGGGTTAGAGGTATTACGATCAGTATTTTGGTTTGGATATATATGTAGACTGGTTCATTGTTATTGATAGGGGCAGATCTTGTTATTGTAACTGGTTTCTTGCTAGTTATATTATGTGTGATTACAGATTTAAGGCGGCCAGCAGGAGGAGTATAATGGTTGTATTTAATCTTTTCATTGTGTCCTGAATTCCTTAAGGCATTATTGAAGAAAGTAGCATTTTGATTAAAAGTTTTTTTTATCAGTAGAAAGAGCAGAAATACTTCTAGAGACGGGTGGTACTATATATTTTATGATTGAGTTAGGGTGGTTAGAAGATTTATGGGCGTATAAAAGCGTAAGGTTGGGTTTATGATAGGGGCTATAAGTTTCGGTGATAAGATTAAGTGTAACGTCTAGAAAATTTGAAGTTTTTTTGTTTGGTCCGATAATTATAGAAAGGCCAAAGTTATTAAAGAAGTTGGGTAATTTTTTAATTGTTTTGTTGTATTCTCTTGGCCTGTCTGCTGTATAAAAAAGGGCATCGTCTCTATAAAGCCCCCCTTGGATATGTTTAATGTGGTATTTAAAATCTTTCAGTAAGAAGCGTCCCACTAAATCGGTAACTTAAGCAGAGTTAGAAGGACCTATCAAGATGTAAAAATTGTTAGGGGTGTCCTTTCTAGTCCAAACCTTATTGTTAAATTGTATAAAGGACTTATTGAATAAGAAATCCTTATTGAATTTTTATTGAAAATAGAACTATATCTGTGTATCTTTTATTATATATATATATATATATATATATATATATATATATATATATATATATATATCCACTCTTATATAAAAGTTACATTGTGTGAATGAGTTCCTTCCTTACAGCTTCCGAAACGATCAAGCCTTTCACACAACGGTAATTTACATGTTTGGCAGTTTCTTAGATATGTTTTGTACAGAAATTTATTGAAAATAGATAAAATCCAACCTTAAAAATAGCCTTTTATTTCTTATAGATAAAAAGAAAAAAATTTACAGGGAAATATTTTACGTTACATCAGCCAAGGGAAGTAATAAATTCTCAGCAAACAATTTCTTCTTAAAAACAGATATATTTAAATAACGAGGTAGTCATCAACATCCTTTCATAAATAACTTTATGATACTATAAAACAGTACACACATTCTTCAAACCAATAAAAGAAAACACAAACACACACGCACGCGCACACATACACACACCTCCTACCCTAAGGAAAAAAAATGAGAAAAAACAAAGAAAGATAAATAAAAACACAAGCAGAAAGAGAGAGAGAGAGAGAGAGAGAAAGAAAGAGAGAGAGAGAGAGAGAGAGAGAAAGAGAGAGAGATAGAGAGAGGGAGAGAGAAAGAGAAAAGTAGATAGCTCTACTATTATATAAAATTCACATTGTGTGCGTGCTTGTGTGTGTTCTTTCGTTCCCTATGGATTCGGAAACGACTAGGCTGATTTTTAAAAATTTCACACGGAGATACTTGATGTGTTTAAGAGTTTTCTTGTATAGTTCTAGTATCGGAATACCTCCGATAAGTATCAAAAATTAATTATCGAAAGACCGATTTAAGAAAGAAGTTCGATTTTCACCGAAGTTAACACTTTTATGCAATCTAACATCACAAGTGCATTTGAGAAGTTTTATCACCGCATAAGTAGAAAGGCCCAACTTATAAAATCAACTGAAGATTATTTTACACAAGACAGGGGCACGTTCGAGATGTATGTTTATGTTTTGTGAACCCTGATACTTAAATTTTTCATTTCAAACTTTAAGGAAAGCCATTATTTATAGATAGTGTGTGTCAATAACACAGATAACGCGGTACTAGCTGTGCAAGTTAAGTGCAGAGAGATCGAAAGATTAAGACTGACAGGGTTCAAACTTGCTGTCTTCGATTCACAAACGTATTGCAGCTGCGTGCTATCAGGAGTCACAGGGGCAGGTCAGTGCATTTTGAGTTCGAACCGGTTAACATACACCTTTAACGCTCGCCCGCATGTTGCTCCACTGACCCTGGGCTACGAGACACTTCCTCCTACGCCTTATTCACCGATTATCAATTTTTCAAGCATTTCGACAACTTCCCGTGCGAAAAATTCTTCAAATGCCGAGATTATACCGAATCAGTCTTAATGAGTGACTTAATCGCTTCCAGAACCAGATTTTTATGATAATGGGATAAATAGCTTGTTTCTCGTTGACAAAATTGTGTCGATTCTAATGGTTCTTATTTTGATTAATAAAGTTTATTATGAAAAGAATTATGATGTTTTGAAGCTGAACGTCAAAAAACGAGATTATTTTTGCACCAAGCTAATAAATAGACGACGCACATTCGTTTCTAGTTAGTCTAGAGGTAGTTGGCGAATTCGCAGTCACTCAGTTAGTGAGAGTCAATCTAGCACTGATTCCGAGAAGTTAGTCTATCGCTGATTCCGAGAAGATGAGAGACTTCTCGTGGGGGGACGAGATGGAGATAAATGGCAAATAAATGAATAGCAAAATTCCCACTTTCCTTCTAAGGATAATGCAGAGAAACAGGGACGTGACTTCGAGCGTGGAAACTGAATAAAAATCCATTTCCCCTGATAAATAAGGCTTTCGTCTGTTGTTATGCACGAGAGAGCTTTTGTTCCAGGTGCGCCGATATCGGGACACGAACTACTCAAAGACACAGCAAAGAGGTACGAAAAAGGATATAAAATATACGTTCTGCTTTGTTTTTATAAACCTTTCAAAAGGGCTGTTGTGCCGTAAAAGTGAACATTGGCACCGAATATAATCAGGCTCCCTCTCCTCTCGCATAACACAGATATTTCTGATACACTGATTTCAATATCAATAAAGTATGGGAGGGCCGAATATTCAATCCCGGGCAGCGGCGGGTCTCTCTGCTAGCATATATATATATATATATATATATATATATATATATATATATATATACACACATACACACACACACACACACATATATATATATATATATATGATAAGAACGAGAAATTGAGAGAGAGAGAGAGAGAGAGAGAGAACAAAATGTAAGAGAGAGGGACAGAGACATGTGAATAGTGTGCATTTGATATCTATCTTTTTTCCTTTTTTCCTTCCCCCCCTATATATATATATATATTCATTGTGTGAATTCTGTTCCCTATGGACTCTTAAATTGCTCAGTCGATTTTTTAGAAATTTCACACAAATGTAATTCATGTGTCTTGCAGTGTTCTTAGATAGTTTTTGTATTGGAATGTATTCGATAATTATCGATAATTGATAATCAAAAAATCGAATAAAAGAAGGAACAATCGATTTTGACTAAGGTAAATTCCTTGTACGGTCTAACATTACAAGTGCATTTTAGAAGTTTTATTACCGCACAAGCACAAAGGCCTGGCATATAAAATCAACAGTAGGTTCTTTGATATCACAGGAACGCGTTCGAAATGAATGCTTTTGCTTAAAACACAAATGAATCATCATACTTGACTTTTGCATTTTTAACTTTAATACAAGCGATTATCTATAACTAATATAAAATTCAATATAGGTTCCTACAGTGCAATGTAAAACACAATGTATTGTGAACTAGGTCACTGCAGGGAGGCATGTGAAGTTTTCTACTGATGCACCGCGGTAAGTCTCCAAATAGAGACGGCAATTAATTTCTAAAATGGGCGATTTCACCGATTTTGATGACAATAAAATATGGGAAGGTGAAACATTCGTTTCTTCTCATTCAATCACAGGCAACGCCGAGTCTTCCTGTTATAATATATATATATATATATATATATATATATATATATATATATATATATATATATATATATATATATATATATATATATATATATATATACTGGAACTCATTTATATTTTCAAGGATACATATATGAATAAATAGCAAGAACCTATTCACACAGGTGCGAATTTGAAATAGTAAAAGAAATAATGCCGCCTAATTTTGCACATTTAATTGCGTCTTTACGTTAGAACGACCCTTTGAATCTCTTTTCTGTCAATTTTGATTGTTTAATCATGTGCCAAACTCCTAGTATTTTTGTGGCGGGAGTTTGTCAACGACCATTATTTGGATGCCATTAATTTCGACCAGGATTTGTTTTCATCGCAATATTCTTTTTTATTTTGCATGTCAGATTAATGCCTTCTTTATCTCGTGTGTGTCTTCGCGTTCTTTTTTGTGTAATTACATTGTGTTATGGATTAATAACAGTTTGTTTCTTTTTTGCGTTTTCGTTTTTATTTGGGAAAAGACGAAGCATTTCTTGATTTATTTTCTAAAAGATTATGCACCCTCCGTCAAAACATGACGGTGAAACGTTTCTAGTGTTTGCATTAATATGCATATTCATATAAACAACATCTCAATCAATAAAGTTAAAAAATAAAGAAAGAAACGGTTTAAACAGAAAACAAACATACAACAATCTCAATCAATATAGAAAAAAAACTTACGAAATTTATTATACGACGGTCATTCCAAAAGTAAAGTCTCCTGTTTTAATTAAATTATTTAAGCATTGATGAACTACAAAGACGGGAGTAGTACCATTAAAATGAGCGACCTTTGATGCTCCAGAATTTATTTTTCTGTATAGTCACCACCACTCTCAATGCAATTTTGTTAGCCTCTTTTAATGCCTCGGTCTTTAAAGTCCGAAGCGCGTTTGGTTACTCACATCCCTGTTGCCACACTTAAATCGACGAACCATGTACTGATATCAACACAAACTAACTTTGTGCCGTAATGCAGCACTTCATTTTTTGGTCTTGGTTAATGGAGGAGAAATTCTTCATGACTAATACATTTTTTTTTATTTTTCTTACTATCCAGAGTGCCCCTTTTCTGGGGAGCTGGTTTCCCCCATATTAAAACCGAACTTGTGTCGTACTCTGCCCTCGTGGGGAGGCAAGTAAAAGCAAAAACAACTCCAAAAATTCATTGGCTCCAACATTCAACAGGTGCATATTGCATTGTTATGACGACTAAACTTGTACCTTCATGATCTGAAAATTCATCTCTCTGTTGATATTGACGGCGTGAGACTCTTAATAAGTAAGCTCCGCCATTAAATTATCGCCCCATTAGCCTCCTCACACTTTTCGCCAAAATATTTGAGTCCATAATTAACCAAGCTCTAGTCCATCACCTCACAGATGCTAAACTTCTGACTGACCAACAATATAGATTTAGACAAACCCGTTCCACAGCAGATATCCTAACTGTAATCTCAGAACGTATATACCATTCACTGGACAAAGCAGGGGAGGTTAGAGCGTTAGCTCTAGACATATCTAAGACTTTTGATAGGGTATGCCATAGCATGAAGGTCTCCTCAGGAAAATCAGATCATACAGTATCACTGGAGGAATACTTAACATAATTAAATCCTTCTTAGATAAGAGAAAAATCCAGGTTGTTCTCGACGGTTGTACATCTAAACAATATGATATAAATGTGGGAGTGCCTTACGGATCTATCCTTGGACCTCTGTTATTCCTAATATTCATAAATGACTTCCCTGACAAAATTATTTCTGAGATGAGTATATATGCTAATGACACCACGCTCTATAACAGACACGACAGGAAAAAATGAACACATATCTAAAGAAATGGCAGAAACACTAGAGGATGACCTCCGATCTGTAGTGGAATGGGGACAACAATGGATGGTCACATTCAATGCTGCCAAGACTAAACTGGTTTCCTTCAATAATTACTAGAAACCTTCTCTACCGCCGATAGCAATGGTCAACGACTCTTTATCAGAAAGTACATCTTTTAAACTCCTCGATCTAACGTTCACAGAAAACATGAGTAAGAACAATTACATTGAAAGATTGCCAGGACCGCTGCGAAGAAGATAGGTTCTCTCTACCGTGCTAGAAAGCTACTAACGCCCGAAAGTGTCCTATACCTCTATAAGGTCACCATTCGCCCATGTATGGAATATTGCTGTCATATTTGGGCTGGTGCATCTGCTACTAGTCTCTTGCTCCTAAACAAGGCCCAAAAGAGAATCGCCAACCTAATAGGTCCTTAACTGTCATCTAAGTTTCAGCCTCTGTCCCACCGACGAAATGTTGCATCCCTATGCCTGTTATACAAGTATTTTAGTGGTGAATGCTCTGACGAACTGCAAGCACTTGTGCCCCCACGACGTAGATACCCCCGACAAACCTAACAAGCAGCTAAAATCCCACCCCTACACAGTAGAGACCCCTAGATCTAAGAGAGCTTTCTACTCCAGCAGTTGCTTCCCCAGAACCGCTAGATTTGGGAACTCCATTCCTGCTCCCTGCTTCCACAACTGTATTGACACGCAGAAGTTCGAGTGTAACGTGAACCGACATCCTACTACCCAACTCCCTACATTGTACCCCAGTAGCTTATGTCCCTGGTAGTAGCCCCCTACACCAAAATGGCAATGTGTCTTGTTTGGGGTGAAAATGCAATTAAAAAAACCCTCCGTCCTGGACGTGCGTCAGAAGCAGAGATGCGTAACTCTTTATCTGTGCCCAAATCCAAACGTAGATTCCATAAGCAAAGCTTCTTTCTTAGAACTGCACGCCAGTGGAACTCTCTGCCGCTTGCCTGTTTCCAACCTGACTACAACTTGGACGTCTTCAAGTCGAACATAAACAAACTCCTGACAAACCGCCCCCTTAAGTAAGACTCTATCAAAACCCCCAATACTAATGATTACTACAATACTATCTCATTGATTACTGTACACGCAATAACCCTTATCCCTGAGTGGCCTTCGGGCCTTGATAAGTGGTGACCCCCATGTAAAAAAACAAAAAAAAAACTGAATTCCTCCAAGCAGAAAGAATTGAACTGATCAACATTCATTGGCGCCTGTTGAACGTTTACGAATTTCGATTCATCTATGCAAGTTACGCCCCTTTGATTGAAAAAAATATTAGACATGGCAAAGAAGTAGGAAAAAAAAACTTTAATGAGTAAAAGAATAAAGCATTTAAACGCATGGCACCATTGAGCAAAAGTGTTATTGACGTTTTTATTTTATTTTCGTACATTATTGTATCTTTCTCTTCCGATAGAGATAGAAAGAGAGAGAGAGAGAGAGAGGGATAAAACGAAGACATATACTTTGGCTGTTACATCACTACGACAAGCACGTTTACAACTTAACGTCTCTATCTAGTTAGCCAAATACTTAAAGGAAGAGCTGTTTATGTCACAGAAAAAAGAAAGAGATAATATGATAATATAAAAGTATAACTAACAGTATCCACGAGTTTGCTGTGGCCCCATACATGTAACAAATATGAAATTAATTGGCGTTAATCACGTAGAGTAAGACAGATTTGAGTTATGATAGTTGCAATGCACGAAATGCAACGTCTTGGTAAGTATGAGCGCTTAGAACGGCTCTGAATATTATTAGAGAAATATATCTTAATGGAATTGAAATGAAACAATATAGTATTACGCCGTCTCTTTCCTATAACATCCCACGTGAAGGAACACCAGAATATCTTGAACAGAGAATCACAAATGACGGACTATACAGAATTCATCTATAATATAAATCTCACCTGTCTGTTTAAATGTATGTATGTATGTATGTATGTATGTATGTATGTCTGCCTAAAACTTTGGACAGAGGTTACGAGTTTTCACGAGATATATATCGTTTTAAAGCCTAATCCTCCGGGCGACAAATATCGAAAACAAATTGGCTAAAAATACCAATTCCTTCACCCTCAACTGGGCACTTTTCTACAGAGAGGGGTCGTTTTTGTCGCCGGCATTTTTGAAAGTCATCTCCTCTTTTAGCTTGACTAGCCTTAATTTAAACATTCGTAACTTCCGGTTTGGCGTTGGACGCAACGGCAAAGACATTCAGTTTTTTAAAAATATTTTTTCCCGAGTTTGAGCCTGTTTGCCTACTACTACTTTTTTGTGTTTGTTTTTGCTCAGCACACACCTCCAAACACCCGGGCAACATCGGCCACCCAAGCTAGTTATAATGTGAGAGATTCATTCTTTTGTTGTATATTGGTTTATATTGGAGGAGATGATATATTAAAACGTGTCAAGTGTTATCTAGTGGATGTAAGATATTGTTCTTTTAATTGAAAAATAATAAATGTATAAATCGTATGTATGTTGTTTAGTCAGGACCACATGATATTGACGTGTAAACTGAATAAAGTTGTATCAGTCTTATCACACGGGATATTTTTACAGTTCATATGTAAGAAGAATAACATATGCCTCATACCTTTTGTTTTTTTGAAGAGTTCTTCTGTATCTTCCCGCTGCTCCGTGACGAACCATGAAGCGATCAGCACCATCCAATTGAGACATCTGTTCTTATTTGTGAAACCATTAAAACAACTCTTTATATTTTTATAATATAAATTTATTACAGTTGTCTCAAATAGTTTTCATAGGATCTGTAGTTCGTCTACATTTCTATTCTTACAACTCGCTCCCTAGCTGTCTGTCCACCCATGTCTAGACGTCTATCTGCTCTGGTGGTCAATCCTCAACCCTCTGAATCTTTCCAAAACTAACTACATCGCGTGTTCTCTTACGTCACCTAATTACGTGTCTCAGACCAACCTAATGTCCACAGTTAGTTATTTGTTTATTCAAAAGCCCAAAATAATGTTTACATCTATTTTCTATTTTCACATTCCTTTTGCGATTCACACGTCAATCATTTCTTCCGCAATGTAATTGTTTATTCTTCTAATCATAATAACTGATCCAGCGACCATCCGTCGCTCAAATCAATTAATAAGAATACAATAACAATAATAATAATGTTTTGACCATTGACCCCGCTTGCCACAGTTAACAGATACTACGCTATGATCACAGCCTAAAGGGTCATAACATTTTAATGCCGCCTAAAATATCCGACATTTAAATTGGCACAGTGTGACAGAAGGACACTCAACATCTTGAAAAAAGCCAAAGTTATTCGTTTATTTGATGTGTTGAAGTAGCAAAGACCAATTTAAATTTCCAAACGTAAAGATCCTTCAAGTCTTCAAGTCTTCAAGTCTCAAGATGTGAAGTATGGAAGAGAAACTCATGTCTGACAATACCCTCTCTATCTTTCACAGTAGGAAACTAATTGCTTCTTTTGACCAATAACCTTTAGGGTGACGTGACGTCAACAAGAATGGTCATATGATTTCGATCACAAGAAGAAAAATAACGCAGCAAAATAAACGACTCAACCAAAATGAAAATAAATACGTAGGTGTTTGTTAAAACGTAAAGATGTATTTTTTTTTTCATTTTTCGTTTGTCTTTTGTTTTTCTTTTTCTTTTCTTCATTTTGTCATTCGTTTTCTTTAGTTGTTTTTTACTTTCTTGCTTTTTACTTCGCTTCTTATATTTGCTCTTGTTTTCTTTTTTTTACTTTTTATTTTTTGTTCGTTTCTTTCTTTTCCTCCTTTTATTTGTTCTTTGTTTCTTTTTGTTTTTCCTTTCTATCATTCCTATTTGTTTTTGCTTCCTTTCTTTTCTTTTTTATTTGGCCTTCGTTTCTTTCTAGTCTTCCTTTTTATTTTTTCTTCGATTCTCTCTTTCTTTTTCCTGTGTTTGCTTTTTTGCTTTTTATTCATTTCTTTGCTTGTTTGTTTCTTTTCTCTTATTTCTTCCTTTTTCTTTATTTTTCTTTCACTCATTTTCATGTATTTCCCAGCTATTGTTCTTATCCGAGTTTTCACTACTGCATACTTTACTCTTTGCCTGCTTAATAAAAGATAAGTCGTTTTTTTTTTTAAATTATTTTTGTTCTAATCAAAGAAGCATAACTTGTATAGAAATAGAGTCCCCCCTTTTAAGGTGTTGATTATTTGAAAATAATTTTACTTCGAGAGGAGTATTTTTGGAAAGAATTAAGTATGACAACATTTACAGTTATCTTGAAAAAGGCATAGTTATTCGTTTATTTGATGTGTTGAAGTAGCAAAGACCAATTTAAATTTCCAAACGTAAAGATCCTTCAAGTCTTCAAGTCCCAAGATGTGAAGTATGGAAGTATCAAGATTTTGTAACAGTGCACAAGGAAAACTAACGAATCAAGGTCAAATATTGAGTTTATAGGAAGAAAGTTCTAATCATTAAAAAAGGAAAGATCGACTAACTTCACTTTATATATATTATGATTTTTATTTTCTTTCTAATTTCTTTAGTTTTACCATTTTAAGCATGTCATGACGGTTACTATACTGGACCGTTCCAAAAGTAATGCCTCCTACTTTTTATTCCGCGCGAATGGATAAGGATTCGATTGTTGTGATAGTTGAACTTATGCATTCATGATCTGAAAGTTTCGTCTCTCTCTGTCAGATATTGACGGCGTGAGACTCTAAAAAGCATCTCCTGTCATAGACGTGCGTCAAAAGTAGAGGAGCATCATTGAATTCCTGACAATTGAGAATGGTGGTGACTATGCAGAAATATATTCAGAAGTATTTTTTAATTTCAATATCACTCCCGTCTTCATAGAGTTTCAACTTTCTAAGTTAAAAATGAGCTTTACTTTTGGAACGATTCACATAGTTTATCTTTTTGGTGAAGTCATCCGATTCTCAGACAATTTATATTATTCTTTGAGTGGCGATTCGCTAGCAGTGTCAGAAACCAACATTAAAAATCTGTGAAAATTTTTTTTTTTTAAATAAAATAAAAAATAACAGGTTTAATAGTAAATTATACAATATTTTTTTTAAAATCGGTTTTCTTTAAAAAAGATTTAAAGAAAATCAACGAATTTTAACTTGCTTCGATAAATATATGTATATATAAATTCCAAAAAATATCTTACCTATAAAAATACTATTCAACGGATACTTCCATTCTTCATTGTTAAGAATTTATCCATATTTATATTTTAAATTCCATGTATTTTTTAAATAAAAGAATTTTTAAAACAACTATTTAAAAATACCGCCATTACGTAAGCATTGTTAGGTTGTTAGCGAAATGCCGGAAGCGGTGTTTATTCTTGTTTTGAAATACGGATGGACAGAAGGAAGTAAAAACCGCACGTTCGCGTTAGCTGTCTAGCCTGTGCGTGAAGAAATATGTCACCATAAGTGAAAAATTGTCATATTTTGCTTATAAGTTTTTGCCTTAAAAAAAACAGTCGAAGAATTTTTTTCTTTTCTCAAAGAAATACATGAGTTTTTGATTTAATATATTTCTTCTTTATGGAGAGATTTTTTTAATATCTAAAAAGCATTGAATGAAATAGAAATAGTTGTCGTAATTAAACGTATGTGCAGTATAAGAAGATTATAAGGTTTCACTTTGAAAAAATTCAACGTGGTTTAAAAAAAGGTTTTAAACTTTGGACTTTACAGATAAATTTGCAAATAACTGTATTGTTTTTTTGTTTTAAATTAGCTTATTTTATTTATTTATCTTTTATCTTCAATTTGTGATATATAAATTTGAGGTGAGAAAATTAATTATTTTCATTTTAATAGACATTTCAAAAGGGGGGGCTGAATTTAAAAAAAACCCTTGTCTAGAATATTATATTCAGTTTATTGAGAAGAAAATAAAATTTTACATTGAACCCGAAAATATCGAAAAAATTGAACCAATAGAAAAATTTTGATAGATTTTTAAAGTGAAGAAATTGAAAAAAAATTAACTCGAAAAATTCAGTTGATTTCATTACGTAAACAAAATGATTGCATGAAGGCTAGCAGACACTTTGTAAACACTGTTTTTTTTTTAAACAAAAAATAATATTTCTATTAATTTTTATATGGCGTTAATAGTTTATTTTGGAAGTATATTCCATAAAAAAATAAACAACATACTTTAAAAAGAGAAATTACGAGTTTTTTTCTTATATTTTATTCGCAGTTTTTTGTTAGGGGTGTCAAATTCCCCCAAATTCTGACACACCTAGCGATGCGCTGCATTTGAGATTCCCTATTAGTAATTTTAATACATTAGCGCATACTTTTTCCAACAACAATAAAACAATTGTAATTTTGTATTGATTTTATTTTTTGTTACGTCAATTGTGCATCTCCTTTAACACGCCTTTAATCGTCTTTTAATGCTTGTCTTTGATAAAGTATGAATAAACTAAATGATATTGTTAATCGACTTATCTTCCATATTTTAATTCCCACACATCAAACTATTTGTTGATGCGACAATAAAGACACACGTGTGTATTATTAACGAACAAAGACAACCACGTGCACATATAAAAAACATGTTAAACACGTGGTCATCTGAAATTAGAAAGTTGAATATAAAATATTCATATCATATCACTTCATTAATTCATTGATAACATATACTGAAATTAAAGTCTGAAGAGACTAATTCGTGTTTGATATAAGAATATGGTAATTTTAAACTTTATTTATTTTGTGGGGATCTGGAGAAAGAGAGTCACATTAGGCCAGGCAAAGAGCCTAATTAGATAGGTTTATTTTATTATATCTTATTTTCGCAGAAAACAAGTCATATGCCCACTTGAGGGTAATCGGGTTCCGTGAATGGGAGTAAATCAATAACGATTTAAAAATAAAGTGATAAAATTAAAATTTCATTTTATTTAAAGTATTTTAAAGAGTTTTACGGTTAAATGCCAAACTGACCCGCTTTGTTGCAAAAGTGTGTAAAAAATTCATCTTTTGTAAAATTAGTATATAAAGAAAATTGAATCGCTGCCATCCTTTTGTGATACTATTTTTTGTTTTTGCATGTTCATTGTTTTCTGTTTTAGTTTGATTATGCAATTATTTTAATGTATCAGCGTTTTTTCAACAACACTTTTCATATATGAATTGGATTGTTTGGATATTGAGTGTTATCTCAACACCGTTTCGACTGATGTAACCTCTGACCTTCTTCAGGTATATCTTGACAACAGGTTTCTTTGGTGAATCAACAATAATTTTTTGAGTGTTATATATCGGGCCTGCTTTTTATTACCCTTTACTGAATTGAGTGTGAACCACAGAGTAGTTTCCGTTTTTTAAATACCATAATAATAAGAACTGATACAATTTTTCCTTTCTTTTAAAGAAAATCACTCTTTACTCATTTTTTGTATGTCCTGCCTCCCATAATTTGACCGCTTCCACGAATCTTCCAATAAGAACATGATAATCTACAAAATACAAAATGGCAATAAAAATTTTCGTTACAAATCCCCTCAATGTTGCGACGTCAACTTGCCAAACTCAGTAACTCTTATTCTCGAATGGGTTTATGTTCTGATAAGCGTTGACATGTTGGTAAAAAAAGTAGAATTTAGTAATTCGGAACAAATGCAAATGTAAAAGCTTACTAAAATTGTCGTTATTATACTGTTTATTTTTTAATTAATTTTGTCTAATACATTTTATTTCAGTCTGAAGTTAAATGCAAAATGTCTAGAATACAATAATAGAAATACGAGAAAGAAGAAATTTTTTTTAGGATTAATGCTTTACTCTCTCTATAAATATAAACGAAAACTTCCCACCCACCATAGCCCATTCTCCACCACTTCCGCCATAGCAGCGAAACTCGAATAACAAGTGTCAGTGAGTGGAAAACTTTCCAACGTGATAGTAGTGCCTTTTGGCAAAGAAGAAATCAGTTTAATGAATATCTGAACACGTGGAAACTCTCGACCGGTATTTTAAAAATTATTTCAGTGCTAAATTGTCGTTATAATTACTTTGTTTGTAGTGTCTCTTGGGAAGAAGAAAAACTAAACACTCTTTGACGGAAATTCAGTAACCTATATCTATTTCATTTTCATTTCATTCGTAATTATGTGAGGGGAATTTATCTTCAAATATCTTAAATTTCGAATTAGAGCGACGGACTTACACTAAGTCCTAATTAAGAAGTCCTAATACCCCTTTTTTAAATGGAGAGTAGACAACGCATTGTGGATGCGTTATCGGCAGTTCTCGTTACTCTCGCTTCCCCTTATTTGTCCCTCAGTCTTCATTTCCAATGAGTGATATTTCTGACAAGGGGTGAAAAAAAAGCTGCTCTCCAGAACGACAGTACTTCGTGAACAGTAGCCTGAGGTATCGGAAATTTTCTGTTCCTCTGTCTATCCTTGTGGCCATGTCACTAGTAAGGGTGCTGGAGGTAGACGTTTCATCTGGGCTGACGTTATCGGCCTGATAGTCAGGGACCCGAACCTTGGATTAACCACTAAGGAGGCTGTCCTATCAGCAGGTGCAAAATACTGGGGCTGCTTTATTGCCATTTGCAGTTTCGAGTGAGGCCTCTCGATGCCGTACTAGTGGGTAATTGTTACGGGTTTACCTTATCATGGCTACAAAAAATCTTCCTCTCTTTTTCTCTCTTACCTTCCCTCTCTGTCCTGCTCAAACCAAGTCTGTCGACCTGTTCCACAAATCCCAATCCTCAACATGAAATACCCCCAGAAAAATAACACGTGTAAACCTAGAACCCCATCATCCAACGTAGACCTTTACTACCATGTCTCCTTTTCCAATATCAGGGGGTCTATGTTCCAACTCAATTACAGGAAACCCAATTTCAGGAGACGAAACCAGACAAATTCTTCCTAAGCGAAACTGGCATTAGGCCGACCACTTCCCTTGACGAATTCATAATTAAAGGATACTCTAACTTAACATCTAAATCTGACCCCCAAGATCGTAATGGACATGGAATATGTGCCTACATTAAAGATGGCTTTCCGTGTGGGAGGGATATCTCCAGGAAAGACACTAATTTACCTTATATGTGCTTCCGGATTGCACTTGCTTACACCACTGCATTTATATTTGCTCTCTATCGCCCCCACAATAACGGAGTTACTATCCTTAAGAGCATATCTGAAAAAATTGACCACATCCTGTCTGCTCACCCTTCAACTAACATTCACATTTGTGGAGAGTTCAGTGTCCACAATGCGGAATGACTGACCCACTCTAACAAGGCAGATGATGAGGGGAGGTTCTGTCATGATTTTACCATTCCCTATGACCTCACCCAAATTGTCCACGAACCCACCCGAGTGCCCGATACTTCCGGTTAGTATACTAGTCTTCTAGACCTTTTTCTCACAACCTCCCCGGAGCTATGTTCAAGTTCCGTTCTGCCTCCTCTGGGATCTTCCGACCACGCGGTTGTATCAGTTAAGATAAAAACGAAATGCAATAATTCTAGAGATGTACCTCTCCACTGTACTGTATATCGATACTCTACCGCTGACTAGGATAACTTCCGTACACTTATATCTGATCTACCACTGCATTCCATGTTTAAAATGGATGTGTCCTCCATAGTATCAGACCTGACCGAATGACTAATTGTAGGCATAGACCGATTCATACAATTCAAAAAATACAACAAAAACCTAACAGCCAGCCATGGATCTCCCCAGAATGTGCTGCTGCTATCGCGCACAGAAATCACTTTTTCCATAGCTACCAACGTAATAGATAAACTGAGACTAAAGCTGCCTTCAGAAACGCCAGTAACCACTGTAAAAGAGTAATAAAAAATGCAATGCTCAGTCCGTTAAATTCAAATAAGCTGAGCAGCGGCTTAGTTCTCACCAGTTTTGGCAAATAGCAAACAGGATCCTGAACAGAAGCGTGCGTTCTATCCCAACCATCATCAATGGACCTGAGGTCATCTCGTCAGCATCAGATAAGGCCAAACTATTTGCCAAGAACTTTGCAGCTAATTCTATCCTATGCGACGAAGGCCATCAACTCCCCGTATTTCCTCCTATAACGGACAACACACTCTGCAACACACAAATATCTGTGCGTGATGTCGGCAAGCTAACCAAGAACTTTGATTCCAATAAAGCAACTAGCCCCGGCAGCATTTCAATCATTGTGCTGAAAAAGCTTCAACTAGAACTTGCCCCCATACTTAAAAAAAACTCTTTAAGCGTTGCCTTAAGGAGTAGTGCCTCCCAACACTCTGGAAAACCTCATCAGTATGTCCTGTATTTAAGAATTCAGGTGATAAGTCATCTCCCTCTCAGTACAGACCAATAGGTCTCCTGTGTGTCATGAGTAAGCTGCTGGAATCCATATTAAATAGAGAAGTAGTCAACCACCTCAGACAAAATAAAACCTTCTTAGTGACATGCATTATGGTTTCCATTCTGCCAGATCTACAGCAGATGTGCTAACGGTTATATCATAGGATTAGCGAATCTCTTGACAAAGGCTTCCTTTCTAGGGCAATTGCTCTTGACATATCAAAGGCCTTCGATAAGGATAGCATAAGGGCCTTCTTCACAAGATTTCCAGTTACGGTATAACTGGAAATGTTTTCTCCATCATTAAATCATTTCTCTCTGATAGGCTAATAAAAGTAGTGGTTGATGGGCAGAAATCAGAGGCCCTCAATATTAATGGTGGGGTCCATCAGGGGTCCATCATAGGCCCAACTCTCTTCCTGATATACATTAATGATCTTCCTAAACATATACTTAAATCATTCATTGACATCTATGCTGATGACACGACCAACTATGGCAACACATCAAAGGCCGTAAATGACAAAGTTCTCTCAGATCTTGAGCGCGTGGTACAGTGGAGGAGGGGGTGGCTGGTTACCTTTAATGCATCTAAAACCAAGCTCCTATCTTTACATCATCAACGCTCTGATCCTCACCTGGCATTAATTGAAATGGGTGGCGCTCCTCTAGGGGAAGCTCCATGTTTTAAGCTTCTGGGGTTGACCTTTACTCCTGACCTAAAATGGAATACGTACATCAAGTCTATTGCCAAGGTCGCAGGAAAAATGGTAGGATTCTTCTACCGGTTCAGAAGATATCTCACTCCTGATGCAATTCTCTATCTGTATAAAAGCCAAGTACGCCCAAGGCTGGAGTACTGCTGCCACATCTGGGCAGGAGCTGCTAAAAACAGCCTACCCTGCCTTGACAGAGTACAAAATAGGCTTCGTGGCCTAGTGGGAGAGAGGTTGCGAGCCTGTCTTTGTTTTATCGTTACTACTATGGCAGGTGCTCGTCTGAACTCCAATCTCTGGTCTCTCTTCGCCAATCTTTCACGATAAACACCCGCCTAGCTGAAACCACTGTCAAAAATTTCCCCCACTCTATATCTGAGCCAAAATCAAAACATAGATACCATGAACAAAACTTCTTTCTTAGAACTGCACGCCCATGGAACTCTGTTCCGGTTGCCTGTTTCCCACCTGAGTAGAATCTAAATGTATTCAAGTCCAATGTTAACAAATTCCTGATGAACCACCTCCTTTAGTAAGGCACTTTATCAAATCTCCAACACTAACGTACTGTAAACACAATAACCCTTATCCCGAGTGGCTTACGTACCTTGTTAAGTGGTGACTTCCTTGTGAAAAATATATCACCCATAGAATCTTTAATAAAATTCGCACTCTTTTTTTTGTAATCCAATGATAATTGGCACAAATAAACTTCCACTATGAATTATTGAGAGTTTCTGTACAATTGTATGAGGAGAACGTTGGTGGTTGTCTCATCAGTAGGTAAATCCTAAATAGGCTTCACACTCATTCGATTTTAACCAGTCAGATTTGTATCTGGGTATATATATATCTTCAAGATAATGTCTATTAAAACAATCTTCAGATTATTTTTCAACTGAAAGGTGCCATCAAAACCAAGATCAGAACCAGAGAGGAGTTTATCAAAGTTATTGAGACTCGGGCACGTCCTATTTCAGTGTGTTTATCATTTATCATCGATGAAACAAAAGTTGTTTAGTGTTCGTGATTGAAATTTAGTGGACAAGTAAAACAGACGTTTGTTTGTACTAGATGTGATTGGAATACAGAATTGATTTAAAATTTTATTAACATCCGATTGTTGTATTACCGTCCCTTCAAGGGGAGATCCCCACTCTAAATGTCACTCTGAATGCAGAAATGTATCAAATAAATATACACTTCTATGCACCATGATTTGGTGCCGTGAACAGGATGATATTTTATTCTCATGTTGCCAGGGTTTCTCCTTGTTTCGGGTACACTGACCCCCCATTATCAAAAATAAGTTATAGTTTTTTGAAGATGAAACAGTAGAAAGTCTACATGAGTAATTGATTATAAGTATTTGGATTCCAATTTAATGTTCTTGTAAAAATGTTTCTTGAATGGCGTTGACATTTTCAACGAACGACGCAAAGCTTTCATAGATTGAGAAAGAGATTGAGCTCATGTTCTGCAAGTAAAAGCCTTCAGTGCGTGTATTCTCGTTTATGAGTCTTCAGAATTACTTTTTAATGGAATTCTGAATCGTCGTATCAGAATCTACTGCATCACCTTCGAAAAAGCATTTATTCTAGAGGAGGGTCGGATTCTTCAGCAAGAAAACGAAGCGCACATAAACGCTGCATGCAAATCCAAGGTAAGTTGTGAGGCATAACAAGTGAATGACTGTTGATATAACACATTGTTAACCTAAATCATGTGAATTATATAAATGGCCGGCGAAGAGTTGGAAAATGTCTCCGAGCAATAATTGCAAATCAGGATGTATTAGAATGTTGCATCAGTTTTGCTTATCAGGTATTTTTATTAATTTATTCTTTCGAATTGATTAATGTAAATCAAAATAAATCACCAGCGCAAATTTGAAGTAAACGTAATTAGCGGAAGTTTATTAAATGAACATATTTGCAAATACTGCTTCCGCTCAAAAATCTATCTATCTATCTATCTATCTATCTATCTATCGATCTATCTATGTATTTGTATATATATACACACACATATATATAAATATATATATATATATATATATATATATATATATATAAGAACAAGGATTTAATAAAAAAAATGTTAAAAACACTTTGAAAAAGAGTTAAAACACATTTAATCTTAAAAAGGAAACACTAAATAAGTGGATAGTCCTTAATCCGCGGAGTTTCGAAGAAATAATTTCCTTCTCATCTGAGGGTACGATTTAGCAAAATGCGGAATCGTATTTTGCTTGCAAAAGTATTTAATGAAATTACAAGTAAGTCATAGATCTTACTTGATAACAAAAAGTGAAGCAGAGGAAATAGGGTGAAAAAAAAGCTGATTTCACGTGAATGGATAGTCTGGTGAAGGGTAAAGTATCCAATGACGGTAAAATCCAAAACTGCAAGAAAGTTAGTTAAATTTCTATTCGCACAATAAAATCTTAGGGAGTCGCGTAATTGGAAAATGATCCAAAGTAATCCAAAAGGCAGAAATCTGTGGAATAATTCACAAATAGGTACAAGGGAGAGGGAACGAATGCCAATAATATTATTCAAAGAAAGATAAAATGTGCGTAAAAAACAAATGGAAGAAATTTTAAACTCGATTGCCGAGGCAAGGCTCAATTGAAGAAATTAAGAAAAAAATTATCACACACACATACATACATACATACATATATATATATATATATATATATATATATATATATATATATATATATATATATATATATATATATACGAGGACAGGTAAAGGGTATTACTAGAAGTCCTTAACCACATGAGAGACTGACGACGGATGGCTGTTTAGGCACAAACCTGTGAGCAATTGTGCTCTCCGTGTCCTTCATCAGTGACAAAGCAGCCCTATTTACAGCTCTGCTTTCCACCATGTCGGGGAGGGGGTGATAAAAGGAACCCTAAACATTGCTTGCTCACTACAAAACTTGGCAGCCCACTGCAGTTGTCTGCTTATCCACTTACGCAGTCCGAACAATGGAACATAACGAAACAATCAAAAAAGGGATCTCAATTTACAGGGCTAGAATATCCGTACCCTTCAAGACAATGTTTCTGCACCAGAACGTAAAACAGCTCTTGTTTCGCTTGAGTTGCGAAAGCCATCAACTTGAGTTGAGTTGAGAAGGCCATCAACTTGAGTTGAGAAGGCCATCAACTCCCCATATTTCCTCCTATAGCACAGAACAAGCTAGGTAACATACATATATCCGTGCATGATGTCGCCAAGCTAATCAAGATCCTAGATTCCAGTAAAGCAACTGGCCCTGATGGCATCCCAATTATAGTGTTAAAAAAGCTTCAACCAGAACTTGCTCCCATACTTACGAAACTATTTAAGCGCTGCCTAAAGGAGAAGTGCTTTCCGACTCCCTGAAAGACCTCATCAGTTTGTCCTGTATTTAAGAATTCAGGTGATAAGTCATCTCTCTCTCAGTACAGACCAATAAGTCTCCTGTGTGTTATGAGTAAGCTGCTGGAATCCATATTAAATAGAGAAATAGTCAACCACCTCAGCAGGAATAACCTTCTTAGTGACACACAATATGGTTTCCGCTCTGCAAGATCTACCGCATATGTGCTGACGGTTATATCCCACAGGATTAGTGAATCTCTTGACAAAGGCTTCCTTTCTAGGGCAATTGCTCTTGACATATCAAAGGCCTTCGACAAGGTATTGCATAAGGGTCTACTTCACAAGATTTCCAGCTACGGTATATCTGGAAATGTTTTCTCAATCATTAAATCATTTCTCTCCGATAGGCTCATAAGAGTAGTGGTAGATGGACAAAAATCGGAGGCCTGCAATATAAATGCTGGAGCCCCTCAGGGGTCAATCCTAGGCCCAACTCTCTTCCTGATCTACATCAATGACCTCCCTAAAACAATACTTAAATCATTCGTTGACATCTATGCTGATGACACGACCATCTACGGCAACACATCAAAGGCTGTAAATGACAAAATTCTCTCTGATTCTCTCTCCTCTGATCTCGAGCGCGTGGTTCAGTGGGGGAAGATGTGGCTGGTTACCTTTAATGCAAAAATACGACATTGACATTGCTGTTCTATCTGAAACTCGCTTGGCCGGCAATTCTCAACTTCGAGAAAAAAATGTTGGTATGACTTTTTTTGGTCGAGAAAAAAATGTAAAATGAACCCCGCTAATCTGGAGTTGGTTTTGCCATCAAGTCTAGCCTCGTAAATTCATTATGATCTTCACCTAAAGGTGTGCCCGACCGAGTCACAACGCTTTTCCTCGAAATAGAGAGCAACACCAATGTGACATTGGTTAGCTGTTATGCCCCAACACTGGATAGTTTAGCTCAAGAAAAGGACGACTTCATCAAGAACCCCTGTCCAATTATTGCCACTAACACGAGCATTGAAGTCACCAGTAAGAATGAGCATATCCTGATGTCACCATAAAAGTTCGTCATCAGGATAAGCTCATACTTGCTGGTGACTTCAATGCTCGTGTTGGTGGCGATAATCTCTCTTGGACAGGGGTTCTTGATGTGCATGATGGCGGCAAGGTTTACGACTTCTTAGAGTTCTTAGAAAGTTTGACCTCTACATTACCAATACTCTGTTCCAACAATCTAATCACCGCAAAACCATATGGATGCATCCTCGTTACAAAGACTGGCATCTTATTCATATTGGTGTAAGCAAACGGAAGGATATTAAGGATTTCAATATCACACGTTTCTTCCACACTTCTTGCTATCTTTCGGACCAGTCCCTCCTTAGAAGTAAGCTTTCATTACATGTACAAAGTCACAGAGTTACAAGATCGACGGTTCCAAAACGCATCAATGTAATTCCTCTAAAGTCCACTGAAAAGAAAAATGAACTTAACAGTAAACTTGATGATGATCTGGAATTTGTTAACATAACCGAACTTGATTTTGAGACTTGAAAGGCATTGCGAAATATAACCCACTCTGCAGCAGTGGAAGAAAGCATCAAGACTGGTTTGACGAAGGCAATACTGAAATAAAAACTTATATCAACCAAATGTACGCTGATAGACGAAAAAAACTCGACAACAAAGCACACAGCTTATAAAAGGTGTAAAGGTGAGGTTCAACAAGCCGTAAGAACCATAAAAGAACACTGATGGTGCTGAGACACTTGTAGTCTGTCTAAACTGTACGAACGAACCGACTAAACCAAGATGGCCGACTCCTATTTATATCACCACAAGCAAGGGAGGTAACCATGTAACTGAAGCAAGGGAGGTAACCAATGTCTACATTAACATTGCTGCTGTCCTCAAGTGAATAATTTATTTCTGATTTAACAAGTCCCTTAGAAGCTCAGACGAAGCTCCTGCCTTGGTCAAACAATCAGAGACCTGATCACAACCCTTGATCCATTCTATCTGTATCTCTCCTCTACTCTTCATTTCCTTCAGCCTTGCTACATCTATTCTCAATCGTCGATCGCTTACCAGATTGTTGGAATTCAATGTCTCCACAAGTGATGCATTATCTGTCTTGCAGAGAACGTCTGGCAATTTAGATAACTGAAATACCTCTTGTATCATAACCGCAGTCAAAACACCAGCATCAGCTCCCTCATTCAGAGCAAGAGTCTCTGAGGCCAATGGGCTTTTTGTCACTCTGTCCAATTTCTTTGACGCCCAACACATGGGGGCCATTTTGTCAGTACTTCCTCCAATAAAGACAACAAAACCACCCTGTGAAGATCCATCTTCCAGACTGGCATAAGAGGCATCAGTATAACACAAAATGTGTAAATCTGAGGGCTTTCCCAATTTTGGAAATGTTATAGAACCCCTCTTGGATTTCAATTTTGATAAGGCTTTATTCGCCTCAAATAAGGCTTTTACTTTGGGATGCTTTACAGTGTTGCTCATTTTACACACATCAAAAGCTATATCAGGGCGTGTTTGAGTTGAAACTCACATCATCTGACCTGCAAGTCTCTTCAACTCATGCTTTTCTTCTTCATTCAGTTCATCATTTTTCCTCAGTATCCTCCCTTTGCTTATTTCTATTGGAGATATGGAAGATACATATAGATCTTGTTCTACAGTGATCCCATTTTCCTGTTGATTAACATTCAGTCCAACATATTTGAATGTTCCACTTTCATGAGATCCCACCTTAAATTTTTCTTTCAATGTTGCAATCACATCCCTTTCAAACTCTGTGTTTCCACAGAAAACAAAATCATCCACGTGCATAGCAAGAATTCCAGTCAAATTTCCTTTAATATCATGCCACAAAAACAATGCATTATCATAAGCACTTGCTACTCCTTTTAATTCAATCAAAGCCTGAGTAACTCTCTTGTACCATGCCCGTGGAGCATCATTCAATCCATAGATTCATCTTTTTAATTTCCACACTTGAGATTTAGGACAAACATCAGATGGTGGCCTCAGGTACACATCTCTCTCTAAAATACCACCTTGCAAAAAGGCTGAGGTAAAATCTATGGTCTGCAGCATCCAATTCTTTATTGATGCGGTTAGCATGACCATTCGCATAGCTTCACGGCTACATGTTGGGGAGTCCGTTTTCAGATTACTATTTTCTTCATAGCCTCGTGCTACAAGGCGAGCTTTCATTGTTTTCTGATTATCCTTGAATTTTTCAGTAATCACCCATCTTGTGGATATTGTTTTTTGACCTGTGTATGGCACACATTCAAATACTTCATAGGTGTTCATGTTTTTTATTTCTTTATGCTTGGCATCCATTACAGCTTTCGACTGCTCTTGTTCAGCGGTGAGCAGGACTACATTTTCCTGTTCAGTATATTGGGGCACTTCTCTCCAATGATCAATATGATTCCAGTTGATACAAACTTGATCCTCGTTTTCATCCTCAGGTTCTATATTGATCCAATGACTATATTTGCCAGTTGATTTAGGCTGTACTGACATAACCTTTCCTTTCTTCCACTCCCAACTTCCATTTATTTTATAAGTTATGGTCTTATTTCGGCCAGGTTTTTCAGTCTTATCTCTTAAACTGGTAGAACTATCAACAACTTCTTCTCTGTCTATATCTTCACTTTCTACCACTTGATTCTGCAACTCCTCCTCCTCAACTGTAAGGTATTCATTCTTCCCTTCTGTAGTGTTTCCCAGCATTTCAGCTTTTTTTGTTCTTTTTTCGTTGTTTTTATTCACTTTCATCAATTGGCACGGATGCATCCTATAAAATGCTCCGCCATGTCTGATTAAGACAAACTGGCCTTCTCTGCCTAACACTTTTGCTGGACCACGCCATCCTTTAAAACCCTGCCTCCGATAATAGATTTGGTCTCCGGTAGCATAATCTTCATCAGCATAAGTTCTGACATTAGACCTGAGAGCTCTCCTAATTCTCTCACTGGACTCAGCTTCCAAAAAGTTTCTCCTTGCACTATGGAGAGCATTTAAATTTTTTCTCACCATGTCACTTGTAGTAGAGGACTCCATAGCAGGTAACTGGTTTGTCAGAATTGAGGGTGTATTTACATTGAAACCGAATACAAGTTCATTTGGACTGTGTCCAGAGTAATTGAGGAGGGCATTTTTTGCACAAATAGCCCATGCCAAGGCAATTTCAGGTTCACACTTCTCATCGTCAATTGTTTTTTTCATTGCCTCAGCAACTATCAAATTATGACGTTCTACAGTACCGTTGCTGAATGGACTTTCTGCGGCAGTAGTACAGGTCTCTATGTTGAGTTTTTCATTCATCTGTCTATAGTGTTCGTTGTTGAATTCACCCCCATTATCACTCAGAAAACGAACAGGAGATCCGAAATAGGTAATCCACATCATAAAGATGTTTTTGATGATCTCCTCCTTCTTCTTTGTTTTGATCAATGTTGCCGCTGAATACCTGGTAGCGGCATCAATGAGATGTAGTATCCACACCTCATTGTGGATGAACTCTTTCAAATCCATGCAAACTGTGTGATTAAATCTATTGCCAAGAGGCAATCCCACAACCGGTCGCAGTGGAGCTTTTTTAAATCTAAGGCAAATTTGACAGTTTTCACAAACCTCCTCAATCGCCTTTATAAATTCCTTGTCATTGAATTTGCCACTTTTTTTAACCAAGGAAACAAGTTTTTCCTTCGAGGCATGAGCAAACTGTCGATGAAGTTTTTCTGCTTTTTTTTTTCTGTGAAAGAACACTGACCAAAATTCTGAACATGTAATACAATGTTCTTAGTACCACTATGATCCAACAACTTATTTGTTAAGGGGAGACAATAGTGCCCTGAAGTTGTGGTCTTTAGTTCAATACATTTATCAAAAATCCAGCACATATTTTTCCGGAAATCTAGCACTATTCCTGCTGTCTTCATTGATTTGTGACTTAATAGAAGAGGCAAGTCGTTTTTCACAATATCTGCTTCGATATAAACTCTTATACCTCCGAGTGTAACCGGAAATTTAGCAACTTTAATTGCTGTGACAGCCACTCCATCACCAAAACAAAAACTCCGGTCTGAGTTCGTATACTTCACTAGTTGCAGGTCACTTTCATTTAAAGTATCTAAATAAACATCGAGCCACACTTCGCCAGCCAGTGTGCGAGTACAAGCAGAATCCAAGACTGCCATTCCAAATGTTTCCTTTACAAGATTTGAAATTTTTTCATTTGTACTGTTCAAATAAATATTTTCTTGAATGAACAACGTAATGTGTATTTGTTCTGTCGCTTCCGTAAACCTGGGCGTATTTCTAGGACACTCTCTAATTAGATGGTTCGGAGACTGACATTTGTAACACAACAACACGTTTCCACTTCGGTCACATGGATTAGATTGTCCTCGACGAAAACGCCTTTTGTTGTTACCCGGTTTAGAATAATTATAGTTGACGATTTCGGGCTCTGATTTCACTGCCGGTACATTTTCATCACGATAAATGTCACCAAATACTTTCTTTATCGATTCCTTCATGTTTTGATACGTCAAAACAGAACACGTTGTCCGCGCTAATTTTTCGTTCTCTTCCGATATGTTAACCGCGTTCAAAACAAGAAAAGCTTGCACTCCTTCCGGTAGAATAATGTGGAATTTTTTTAATCTTTGGTACAAAAACTCATAACGAACAAGAAAGTCATTTATACTGGTACCTGACGATCTTTTATAAGTGTAAAATTCCTTAAAAGTCATGTAAGCGCGCGTGTGTTCATCCTTTAAATATATGTCATCCAGTTTCTTTATTAAGATCTTCAAGCCATCTCGTCCGCCGATGTCACTTGTTGGCAATTCACGGACACATTCTCTAATATTCGGTGGTAGCGTCAAAAACACTGCTGGCCCTTTTTTTTCCTCAGAAAGATCCGTGAACAACGACCACATTTCAACGTCTTGTTTCCAGTTCTCGTAAACATCCTCCCCCTCCAACAATGGAGGTTGTTTGTTCGAAGTTGCCATATCCGATATCCGATCTGTCTAGTGCTACAGACAAGCTGTACAAAAAAAAATTTTTTTTTTTTTTTTTTTTCGTTTTGTCGCACACAGAGGGATATCTCTGCTACCATTTGTTGAGACACTTGTAGTCTGTCTAAACTGTACGAACGAACCGACTAAACCAAGATGGCCGACTCCTATTTATATCACCACAAGCAAGGGAGGTAACCATGTAACTGAAGCAAGGGAGGTAACCAATGTCTACATTAACAGATGGTACACTAAAGCTATTGAGCTTCAAGAAGCAGCCGACAGCAAAACCTTTCTACAATGGTTTGAAGAAAGTATTTGGTCTTCAGAAGAGTGATGCGTCCCCCTGTAGCACTACTAATGGAGAAGCACTTCTCACTGACCAAGCAGAATTCACAATTGTTCGAAGGAGCACTTTGAAAATGTCTTAAACACGTTTTCTGTCATTAACAATGATGTTATATCCTCCATCCCACAAAGTGCAGAAATACCGGAATTATCATTTGAAGCTACTTGTGAAGAAGTATGGGTATCCACCAAGGAAATCGCAGCTGGTTAATCTCAATCATCGAATGATTCTATTCCTCCGGGGGTGTATAAATATGGTGAAAACACTTTGGTGAAAAAACTTGATGCTCTTTTTGTGAAGATATGGAAGGCAGGTCAGGTTCAACGGGGCTACAAAGACGCCTGCATCAAACACCTTTACAAGAATAGGGAAGTCAAGAATGTTTGTGATAACCATCATGTGATATTTCTGCTTTCGATTCCTGGAAAGATTCTGGCTAGACTCATTCTAAACAAAATCATCAAACATCTCGTCGTATTCTGAGTCCCAGTGCGGCTTTCGATCGGGTCACGGCACCATTGATATTTTTATATTTTCACCCCGTCAAGTGGTAGAAAAGGACTGAGAGAAATCAGGATTTGTATATGGTGTTTGATTATCTGACGAAAGCCTTTAATACTGTGAATCGTGGCGCCCCCCCTGTGCAGATCTTAAGAAAGTTTGGTATCCCCGTGGGTGTTCTCAACATGACTATTTCTTTTCATGGGGGGATGAGGGCTAATGTTGTCTCTGATGGCATGATGTCTGAAGCTTTAAGTGTTACAAATGGAACCAAACAGGGGCGTGTAATTGCATTAGTTCTCTTTGCGATTTTCTTCTCACTTATGCTGAAACATGCATTTAGTGACATTGACACTTGTGTCAGTTTTCAATTTCGATCATCGAGTGGAGTGTTTAACCATCAACGGTTCAAAGACAAAACTCTTGTCCGAACTGAAGTTATTCGCGATTTGCGTTTTGCCGACGATGCTGCTCTGGTGGCAGCATCCTTCGAGGAAGCGCAGGCTCTTCCCGATCGCTTTTCAGCTGCATGTAGCGTTTTTTGACTGACAATAAGCATAAAAAGACGAAGGCAGTACATCAGCCTTCCCCTACTCCAAAGCAAGTTGGAGGCGTAAGGCAAAATCCACCTGAGTATAGATTTCTCGAGCGTAAACTTAAAGTGAATGGTCTTGATATAAATTATGTTAAGTCGTTTCCATACCTCGGCAGCAAAGTTAATCACAGCGGATCCCTTAATGATATCTGTGCCTTTGGAAGCCTTCGTCGCCGCTTGTGGGATGAAAGGGGTATTCGACTGGGCATAAAAATTCTTGCTTATCGTGCTGTTTTTTCTTTCTATCCTTCTTGACAGCGCATAGTTTCACAATGATTTCCAATTGTTTTCTCTAAATAGTTGGCAACGTTTTATATTTCCATTTTTAAGATAATTAGATTTAAAAATAACATCAACTTTATTTAGCTCAGTCGATTTTCACCGAAACTTTGAATGTGAAAAAATAATTTCAACACATTTGGCAAATGAAAATAAAGTGTATCGACATTATTTGATAACAATATGAAGGTTCCCCTTTTATTGACTAATACACTGAAATGTAGAGACAGTCGCTAATCGTTTTCCTGGATTACTCCATTAATCCTTGATAATCATCTTAGTATACGGTGCGTTAGGAGGAGAACCACCCTCAACATATCGATGTTAAAGTTAATGAAATACGTCAATCTAAAGGCAGTGTTGAGGTACTTTAATAACCACGGTGCTTTTTCATAGAAATGAATGAACCTGTGAACCGTACAAATGCGTTGTTGTCTTTAAGAAGATCACGTTCCAAGTCAGTGTGTGTTTGTGAAAAATGCGTGTAATTCTATGAGGAAACTGGGAGTTTATGGATTCGTCGTTGAGACTAGACACAGATGATTGAAGGCAGCAAAAGAGCTACCTTCATTCTTTTAGAGAACGAGAAAGACATCATCATCACCACCACCACCATCATCGTCATCGTTGTCAAAATAAGAAGAAAGGTGAATTTAAACATGGAGACACCTTGCATTTATGCAACATCTTGTCTCTGATTATCATCATCTTAAAAATGAGTGTTTCATATGTTTGATTAACCAATGTTTCCTGGATTTCTTAAGTAACCTATTATTTATTTCGTTTTTTTAACACTTTGTCAGTTTTTAGTGATATCTGCCTGTCTCTTATGAGTCACCTGATAGTATAAAGACAATCGTCGAGCAAAAACGTCTAAGACAGTAAAGAAGAAAATGTAGGCATTCGCTTAAATAAAAAACAAGTAATTCAAACATTTTAAAAATATAAACAATAAAAATAAAAATAAACAAAAAGCATGTTTTGCTAAATTATTGTCTTTAGTCATTGGAATGCAATAAACCAGAAACATATCTTCATTGAACTTGTTATTTGTAACAATTTGGACTATATTACAAGAAATATATATACTTCAAAATATATATATATATATATATATATATATATATATATATATATATATATATATATATATATATATATATATATGCATAAATCTGACGAATTATCACGAGAATGAAACGCGGAATATTATGTGTAGCTTAATTGCCATATGTTTTTTATAACTTACTATATATATATATATATATATATGGATACATTTAAACTAACCAATCAAAAGTTCAGTCATTAACATCTACTGGGTAAATTTCGTCTTATCTCCGGAAATTTGATTCGTTGTCCGAATTCAGTCGCAACTTTCGGAGTGTCTACAAAAATAATTCGTCGCTATTTACATTCTCTATCTAAATAACATAGGATTGTGAGCACTCCAAATGTTTAGTTGTCACTTATCTCTGTACTACAGTTGCAATGCAAGCTGCTGCACCTCATCGTAATAAAAAGTTTTAATTTTAAAGAATCATTTCCGTTCATGTAAAACATTTTACCTGACCGCCACGCAGTATCGTTTTTCATGTATTTCCAAACTAAAGTTTTAATATTTCAGTGTTAAATATTTATCTGAATCAAAGTATAAAATATAAAGAAACAAAACCATTAGAAACTGTTTAAAACCACAAATAAAACAAAATTATGTATAAGTCGCTTAGCATAGCAAGTGCAAAGAATAAGCGTGACTTTTTTCAGTTTTTTTCGTGTAAAATAATAAAAATACAATGTATTCATATTTAATAATCATTTTTCACAATGGCAGATTAATAATCAATTATAAACGACCCATAAGCTTAGAAAAAATATTACTCTTTAAAAATAAAGTCTGCCCTCTTTTTGTACTTACTTTAGTACTTATATTTACCTTTTCACGCGTTATAATTGTTTAAACATTTATTTCAGTCTTACAAACCCACCAGCAAATTTTTTTCAAATTTAAAAAACTTTATTAATACATAACAATAAAACCGGATATACTACTTAAACAGTCCAAACACAAAGTTATAAAAATATGTTCAAGTCAAAATGGTTTATTTCAAATTTCTCTCTAAACCAAAGCAAGTTATTTACTACGTTAAAATGATTATGAAGCAATATGACTTATAAAAATAAATAACCGAGCTGTAAGACTAAAACATTCGTTTTTACATTAAAACAACATTGACGGTAAAGTACCGTCCCCCCCCAAAAAAAAAACAAGAAAATATGACTTACAAGATCAGAGAAAAATTAAAAAATTAGCAGACAACAAGAAAAAAGTGAACAAGTGACTAACCGACTGGTGCAATATCCTTTTTTATTTTTAAGTTCTCCACACTTTTTTTGTTGTTTTTACGCTCCTTTTTCTGACTACAATTTTCTTATGTTTCTTTTTTTCCTTCATATTGACACTTTTATGATAAAAGGCCTGGTCATGACACCAGTTTAAAAGTCTCTCGTTTCTAATCCATTACACGCCAGTCGTAGAAGTCATTTCTTATACGTTTATCTTTTTCGACTGAAATCTTTTTTCTCCATTCATTTTACTCTCCGTCTACTTCGGCATCGACTTTTTTATCCTCAACCTTGTGGTGTCCCCTTTTTCTTTTTCTTCAGATGTAAGCCCGAGCACACTTGCCAACTTGCATACGCATTCAAACACTGCTCCTGCTGCTAATCCAACCGCTTGCCATCCTTCGACTGCTACTGGAATTTTCATACGCGCTCCTATGCGCTCTATTACACCCACATTCCTCCACAAACTGGAGATCGTTTTCTAACGATTCGACCATTGTTTTAGATATGTGCGCGTTCACTTAACAAATATATCTACCACAGGTAATATTCATCAAGGCGTTCGTTTATGAAAATTTTTAAATAGCAAATGCCCAGTTATTAACTTCGCGGGCACATTGGTATTAATGTGATGTCGTTTAGATGTTCGGTCATCGGGATGATCTGTTTTTTTTTCTTTTTGAATCAGAAAGATTTGATTATATTAAATATTTCTCTTATATTATCTTGGGAAGGCCCTCATGCCAGACCTTGTTAACGTTTTAAATATATCAGGTTCTACCGCCCTAGTTTCACATACCTCATTCAATTATGATATATGCGTTCTGAGATGATCGTTAGGATATTTGCAGTAGAATGGGATTGCCTTAATCCATGCTGTTTTTGAGATAAAAGTTTAGTTAAATTAATTAACGATTTAAAGAGCAGAAACAGACCTAAAGAGCGATAATTCAGAGGGTCAATTCTTTTATAAACGTTCTTGAAAACTGGTACCTAGAGGTACTTTTCGACTATTAGAGAAATACGATTCTAAAACGTATTTAATACAGATTTTAGAATGGGTGAGGGGGCCAACTCAGCAGAACATTTTTATTACTCTGACCGAGATAAAATCAGGTCTACATACTTTGGAGACTTCGTTTTTTATGATATCGCGGCCAAAAAGGGGGGAATAATCAGATTACTTAGTGTAGTTTTGTAGGAAGTTTAAGAGGGGTTCCTTATAAAGTCCAAGGCGGTCCAATGGAGTTCAAAGGGATCCACTGGCAAGAAGTTCAGCCTTGTCCGTTGGATCCAAGTGACATCATGGCGGTTTCGTAATTGAGGAATTATTGATTGTTCACTGTTCAATACATTATTATAGATCTTCCAGAAATTGCGAGTTCCTATTTTTTTCAATTCAATGCGTTTTATGGGTTTCTCGGTTTACGGCTATTACACTATTATTATCGATTTGTAGCTGACTTAATTTTAATTTTCATAAGTATTCTGTGTTCAGAAAAATATTTTTATCTGTACTGGGACGGGTATTTTGCTAGTATTTAGATAATACTCGCAGGACTACCCGGTGTTTCTTGAAACCATATGAAGCTAAATAAAAATAAATAATGTGTGGTTGATGAGGTTGTGAGGGGCTGCATTATTTCATGCAGATTATCGTGAACAAAAATAATTTATTGGCGTTCATCCCTCATCAGGCTTCAAAGCACATATCGCACCTTGTATTAGCAAATCTTCACCCATTATAACACTGACCAGGCTCATCGTTGCTTAATGTGTGTAGCATCTTTATATTAAACTCCTATCTCTTTTTCCCTCACCATACGTCTTTTTATGTTTCTTCACTTATTTCTTTTCCCCTATTTTTCTGTCTTTCTCCTTAATCGTTTCATTATCCTCTGCCAAGCCCATTCCTCTTTCTTGTGTCTAAAACAAAAAATAGTAATATAAATTAAAAGAGAAATGTATTTATTTCAATCAACACAGTTGCTCGTTTTATAACTCAGTAGTTACATTTTGACATCTAATGCGTTCAAGTCTGATTTGCCTGACACAAGGGAACTCATTATTTTCCAGGAACAGTTGAAAATAAAAATTAAGTCTCCCGTGTAGCTTCCCATTATTTGATTCAATGGGTTTTTTTCACCAGTAGAAGCAATTTAGATCTCCACAAGCAAATACCCTTCAAGTCTTAAAGTCTCCTGATGTAAAATACGGAATAGAAAATTTCCGTGTAGAGGAGGCTTGTGATGTTCAGAAAAAAACACCCTCTCTCTCATTCTCTCCATCCCTTTCTCTCTCTCTCTTACTTTTCCTTTATACTTTTCTCTTTGTCTCATACATATACACTTAAGAAGGAAAGCAACATACTCCACTATATCCAAAAGCGAAATAAATATTGGCAAGTGTCGCAGGTGTGTGCTTAAAGCGATAAGATGTAAACTTGATTTCTGTTCATATTAGCTCTTCCTAATAATTTTCTCTTTGTCTCATACATATACACTTATTCTCTCTTTCTCTCTCTCTCTCACACAGATTCTCTCCCTATTTTTCTGTCTCGCACATAAGCACACCCAACTTACTTGAAACTAATTGCTTCTTTGAATGACGAAGTTTCAGGCCTCGTGACGTCCACAAGCATGGCTACGTAAAAAAAGAAGAAGAAGAAGAAGAAGAAGAAAAGCAACATACTCCACTATATCCAAAAGCGAAATAAATATTGGAAAGTGTCGCAGGTTAAAACGATAAGATGTAAACTTGATTTCTGTTCATATTAGCTCTCTTCCTAATAATTCCCTTTAAAAATGTCGTTTCGTTATTTATTATTTTTTTATAGACTAGCGGAAATATTCGACACAATTTTATGTGTGATCGTCAGTATACCATTATCCCTTTCCAAAAAGTGAACGTAATTCGTGTTATCATGGCCAAACGACATATGCCCACTATATCTCCTCACAAAAAGGAGAAATTAATGCTTGATATCACGATTATTAAACAAATACTACACAATCTCCAATCAAAAAAGGAGATAATACATGAGAGCATAGTCTCATTACAATATAACATATACTACACGACTCTAAAAAGAGGAGGGGGTAGTGAGTGAGAGGGTAGTCTAATGTCAATATAACAAATACTACGCAACTCCCCTGAATAAGGCATTGAAAAGAGCACATTAGTTCAGAATATAGTAAAATTAATTTTGCAAGAAAAAAATAGTAGAATAGTGCAATCAATACAAATAAAGCCATCGTTTGCTCCCCCCCCCCAAAAAAAACAGATAACAGATATCTACTAGTAATATGAACAGTACAGTAAATTAAGTACAAAAATATAGTACCATCAGTAGAAGTACTAGTATAGTTTTGAACTCACACGTACAAATAATACCTGTTATGTTGTCACGGATTATAACTGGTTCTTAAATGTGGGAATTACAGGAAGATATCGTTTTGACACCAAATTATTTATTTTTTTAAACAGAAAAATAATAAAACGTTAGAGAAACAGACTATGTGAAATGCTGTGTCAGCCATCTTGAAAAGTATTCCCTTTTCCGATCCAGGGGAGATAACTCTTTGCTTTTCGGTTATGTCCGTTTATAACAATACCAAAGAGTAATAGATTATATTTATTTGGGTTCAAATTTACTGTGTTTTTAAATTTTTTTTCTTGAACAACGAAAATATTTTGAACGCAAGAAACAAAGCTACTATAGATTAGGAGAAAAAGCAATCAATTTATGTATATTTGGAATTACATTTGAATAAAATTTTGAATCATTGTATTAGAAGTTACTGATCTTCTTTAAAACATCATTTACGCTTAAGGAGAATCGCATACAAATTCGAGTACACGGTCGAGAATTTACAGGGTTTTTTCTGTCATTTTCTTTCTTCCTCGTAATGGAAGAGAGGCGTGTTTTAATAATGCATCAATTTCTGCAAATTAATTTAAAAAGAAAATAAAACAATAAAAATATTAAACCTGAGATAAATTAGTTCGTATTATAACTTCGACAACGAACAACACCGCAAAGATTTAAGTGTGTAACAAAATATGTGCGTGAACTCGGGGAGAGTAACTTGGTTTGTAGTGGGGATTCGATCTGTTGTTATGTTCTACATGGCACCAAATCTCGGGAGGAATAGACTATGCACATGAATGACACAGATATTCAAGGGTTCAATAGGGTTGATGTAACGTATGCTATATATGCTGTGGTTCTTATTTCCGGATTTCTTGGCGGTATTACGGTAAGGGTTTTATCGTGGACATGGATGGCAGGAATCGTTAGGCTGAAATTTAATGCTGTATGAAGTAACGAACAAAGACATTTTCTTGTAAAACTAGAATTTTATTTATTCTAACAATTAAAATAAGCATTTTTAACTTGACCCGACGCGTCCATAGCCAATGGCATTCAAATTTAATTTTTTTTACGCGCGCTGTAGACGGAGTCCACGCTTCAACATCATTCATTACAATATCTTCTTTCTTTTCAATAGAGAGAGAGAGAGAGAGAGAGAGAGAGAGAGAGAGAGAGAGAGAGAGAGAGGGGGGAGAGAAGAAAGAAATAGATACACACGAAAGCAGAGAGACTGAAATATTTTTGTTTTTCAACCAAGCAAGTTAAATCTTTTCCCACATATGTGCTCTAATAGATTTGACTCGGTTGAGTTTATAAACACCTGTCAAATTTGTCTGATTTGGAGCTGAAATTTCGATGAATCTGCACTCGCGTAATCGTGTTTGCCTCCTTGCGAGTGCAATTCTAGGACAACTTTTACGAACAAAAGCTATCATTCATTGTGTCACGATAGAGACATACTGCTATTACCAATATCAAAAGATAGATAGAGAATTATATGTTGTTTGGTTTAGAATAAGATAGCTTCGAGTATTTAACAATTAAAAAAAAATTGGGTTCATATGTATTATTTTAGTGTTATTAACAATAATTTATCGTAAAGGTACAATAAATAATATTGTCTATAAAACCTATAATAATATTTTAAAATGATAATGAAATATACAATTTTATCCTGTGACGCTAATTCTACTATAACGAAATTGAAATGGAACAGAGTGAAAACGTTCTCGCGACTTTTAACTTCGCGCGTCCTTTTCACAGCTACCTTTTAAAATTCTCTTCTTTTCTACAGCCTTTTTGTTGATTTGCTTTATCATCTGCTGATGATTTGACGAAGAATCGAATATGTTTATGATACATATGAAACATATATTCAGTTTTTTATTTTAACACAAAAGATTGTGAGAAAAATCAGAAAGATAAAAAAAGTATAATTATGCGAAAGATTTCTGTTATTTTATACAATGTTTGCTTAAATAAAAATTTCTGCCTTAATACACACAATTCCTATATATATATATATATATATATATATATATAAATTCGTATTCCTGTCTCTTTGTTTGTTTGTTCACAATTTGATTAATATATACAAAATGCCCGTTAGTTTTAGTATTTCATTTATTTCTATATATAGTATGATTCTTTAAAAAATATACGACTAAGTGGTCACCTCATTTGTTTATTATATTAAGGAAAATCAATTGTACTAAATAGCTGTATGTTAGTTAAAGTTTCTAGCGAGAGAGTTGTTTTAAGTGTTCTATTTAAGATTGTTATTTCATCAAATTTAAATAACAATTATATTGATAATATATTTAATTAAATTTATTTGGAATTATTACTTCCGAAATCGATTTTTTATGAGACGAGTACAGTTATTTCCCCTGATGATTGTTTTTATATGTTTCGAGTTCGAAAGATAAAAAAAAAATTCCCAAATAAATAAATTTGGTAATCGCAAGACGTTTCTAGCATGAAAAATAATTCCGTGTAGACAGAAAGATGTTTTGCTTTATTTTTTAAATATTCGATACTTTTGCATAATTTGACCCGGGGTCTCGGGAATTCCCGTCAAGAATAGATCGGGCGATACCGGCAATCATCGGTTTAAGCTGAGCGTTCTAACAGACGCTTTAAAAACAAACAAACCGGAAAAATATAAATGTAAATAATAAAAAATAACAAAAACCTTCCTTTAAAGGACTGAAAATATTTTTATTTATTTTATTTTATATATTTTTTGAGGGGGGGGGAGGTTGCAAATATTTATCAATAAAAAGTTTTTTTCCTCCAAGAAAGATGAAAGTTTTACTTTTTTTTCGCCGTAAATTCTTAGGTGTAAATACAAGTTTTTTTTCAAGACTTTTTGTTCAGTCAAGTTTTTTTTTGGGTGGGGCACAGAAATTATATATATATATATATATATATATATATATATATATATATATATATATATATATAAAAGGAAATACGTAAAAATATGTTTACGAAAAGAGTAAATTGTTAGATGAAAGTACAGGAAAAAATTTAGTTTTTTTTTAATAAAACTTAATATTTTTAATTAATTTTTTTTACGGCTGTTCATTGACGGCGGAAGAACTTTATCGAAATAAGGATATTTTCTTAGGAATCTTTTACTTCGGTCGACTGTCGAACGCCCATCGACGCAAACAGAGAGAAGAGATAGGGTAAAGGAAATGTGTAAGTGTGTTCCGATATAATACCGAATTTTTAAGGGTAGTTATTTCGGACGCCCATAAATAAATGATTTTTACTATGTTGGAGAAGGTATCACATACTTCATTTTTGGGGGAGATTACATTTACATGTTTTTATCTCTTCTTTTATTTTTGAAATAGTTGTGTGTGTGGAGGGGTATCGACGTTACTCACGATAAAAATGATTAATATCCTTAGTATAGTAGGAGTGTTCAAAACGGAACTTTATGTCAGCCCGGGCAACGCCGGGTATCCATGCTAGTATATACTGTCCTCATGACTCAAAACGTTTTCTATTACTTATTGTAATGTAACTACTTATTTCTAGGCACTATCGCTTTGCGAGGAAATAATTAGCTATCTCTTACATTTCTCTTGTGTTCGATGTTTAAAATTTTTATTTCGATTTTTCTCGTCATGTACCGAATATTTATTAATATAACTTATACAAAAACTGTTCATTTTTTCATTCTGCACATTTTTGTTTTTCGAAGATTTAAAAATTTTGCCTCTGAAGATATGCATACACCAATAGAGAGTGAAAAAACTACTCATATACTACTAATCACTTTTGTATAGCCGTCTATATAATTGGTATATATTCGTGTAGCGTCTAAGGGGTTCATAAGTTTTATACATTCAATAAACAATTCGCCGAACGCGGACATGAACGTACAGGGTGGCCGAAAAGTCCCAGGACACTATACATGTATTTTTAATAAAACACAGTATTGTTTAATGAAACACACAGAAAACATATATATTCAACAAAAAGAGAACTTTATTAGAAACAAAGTAGAAAACAACTAGAGTAATTTAGTGGTCTAGGGGATCAGTATGTTGGCCCTCGTTGTTCTTGCACAATTCCATTCGCCTCCAGGTTCTTTGTGCCATTTTTTATTAGAGAATTCCTTGATACGCTAGCAAAAGCTGCAATAATCGCATGCTTTAGCTGATCAATGGTTTCGTATCTAATACCAGAAACTTGACCTTTAATTAAACCCCATAATGAGTTGTCTGGAGTGGTCAAGTCGGGGCTTCGTGGTGGCCAAGCAAAAGAATTTGATCCGCGCTCAATCCATCGATCAGGAAACTCTGCATTTAGCAGCGCTCTCACAGGAAGTGCATAATGTGCGGGTGCACCATCTTGCTGTAGTCATACACGATCCTTAATACCAAGTTCTATTAACTTGGGAATGAACCAGTTTCAAATCATGTTGGCATATGATTCCTGGTTGATATTGCCATCAAAGAAATAAGCACCAATCAAATGTTCAGATGTCAATGCAGCCCAAATCATGACATGTGGAGGATTATTTTCAACCTTCTTTGTAAAAGGGGGTTTCTTTAATGTTTCGACTTTTAGAACTTTTATAAATGGCGCATTCATCGCTGAATATTATCTTTCTGTGGTTTCTTGGACCATCAGGAAAGCGTTTTAAAAATTTCTCACAGAATTCTTTTCTTCGATCCATATTTTCATCTGACAACTGATTTACCGACATGGGCTAATAAGCTTTGACATCCGTCCTTTTTCATATGTTCCATCATGGTAGCCCTTGGTATTCCAAGTTCAGCAGAACGTTTTCTGGTGGATTTCTTGGGAGCCTGTTGCAGTGATTCTTGAACACCAGCACACGTTTCCTTACGTGTTTCAGGCCTGCCACTTCTTGCCTGATCCAGAACGCTACCTGTTTCAAATAACTTTCTTATCCCACAGATACAGATTACTTCTTGATGGCGCGGGCTTTCCAAATCTTTCTGTGAAAGCACTTCGAACATCTTCCATAGTCATGTCATTTCTGATGCGGTCGTGAACCCAAACAGCAGCAATTAAGCGCTCCTCAACAGTAAATACACTGATGTCAGTCATAACCTGAAAAAATAAATGAAATAAATTGTTTTAACAACATTAGAATATTAAAATCAATCATATTTAACAGCATTAAAATATTAAAAATAGTGTCCTGAGACTTTTCGGCCAGTGTCCTGAGACTTTTCGGCCACCCTGTACAGTGGACAGATCTATAACGAAACGATTAACATATTTTCTAGGGGCACATACCTTGTTTAGCTGGTTCCCTTTTCTTGGTTCTATGAATGCTGGAAGAAAATTTCCTCCTTAATAAAATAAATATGAGAACTAAAAGAGAATACAAAAATAGAGGTAGAAAAGAGAAATAGGAGTAAAAACAAGAGGAGAAAGACAGACAAGTAGATTTAATTTTTTTTACTTTTTTCTTTTTTCTTTTCACCCAAGTCGAGTATTGAAAAAAAAACAATTTCAATTTATCACAGGCATGCAAGCATATTCATTTTTTTTATTTAAATTAAAAAAAAATTAAATAAAATTTAATCTTAAAAAATGATATAGAAGTTAGAAAACGTTGTAAAACAAAATGGTTTTATGAATTTTAAAAATTAAGGTAAAAGATTAAATTTGAAATTTATAATTCTCAAAGTACATTTTCATAAATAATACAAAATTTAAAATTACCTTACATCAAGAACATTTTAAACTATTATTTTAAAATTATATATCAATACAAATAATTTCTAAATGATAAATCATTTTAAATATACATAACATAAAATGAATTCAAGGCAATGTTTTTTATAAACTGTAAAAATTAAGGTTTATGCACACGCGTGCACACACACGCACAAACACACACACACACACACACACACATATATATACATATATATAATTGTATTGTTTTAAAGTTTTATTTTTCACTGTCATTATGTCTGTCTGCAAAGTTCGTTTACTTATTTTAAACATCAATAAAACTCAGTAAATTTTAAAAGTATAGTTTTATTGAGCTATTTAAAGAAGCTTTGTGTTGTTAATATTTATATTAGAAAATATTTTTTATTCGATATATATACACACACACACACACACACACACACACACACACACACACACACACACACACACACACACACACACACATATATATATATAATCTTTTTGCTATAATAATTAAATACCTACAGACACTAGTGCTTCATCCTTTCGGGAATCTTCAGTGCAGGGTGTCACGATTAACATCAGTCGACAGATTAGAACTTGGCAACACGAGCCATCTCTGGCTCGATTAGCAAAGACCGTCCCCATTCGGCTAACATAAACCACGTGAAATAATGTTGAATTGAAACATTTTGATTTAAAATGTTCTTTACGTCAGTCAGACAGTGATCTAATTGTTATACGATGATCTATACGTAAGAGCTAAATTGACCGACTTAGTTCAACTAAAAGTGCTCAACGAAACGAGTTTCATAAAGAGGCTGTCATAAAAATATATGCATCTATCTATCTATCTATCTATCTATCTGTCTATATATATATATATATATATATATATATATATATATATATATATATATATACAGATGCATATATTTTTCTTTTTTTATTAAAAAAAGAATTTGCATATTTTGTACTCTTGACATTTTATTTCTTCTTTCCTATCAATTTTTATGCGTGGTTTCCTCTTGTCGAAATAATAACTCGATTATTTCAGCATTCATCATCATCATCATCATCACCATAATAATAATAATAATAATAATAAAAATAATAATAATAATAATAATAATAATAATGCTATTATTTCCCACTATTTTAGTGATACGGCGAATTAATCATTTACGCTAAAATGCAAGAATAATTTATTTTGTAAGAAACATTCGATAAAGGGAAACAAATGTCTTTTTCCCTGGAAGCTTGTGGGGTTTCCATGTCAATCAACAAACGCAGACTCATGAGAACGTACACATTTGGTAAACTGTGACACATACACTTCAAAACATAAATATTAACATAGCCATAAACATCTGCTATATGCCCATATATGTTCATAGTTTTATTGTTAGATAGTGGCAAGGCAATTCCGAAAGATGTGCTGATTCTTATTAATATTTGTAAAAACAGAATGTTAGAAAGAATATTATCATAGCGAAATAAATATCTACAGATAAAATTATTTATGTTAAATTTTTTTAATAGAAAAGAATATTAGAACGCAAACAATAATTTAATAATACGTTTGACATTTACACTCTGACGCAGATGTCACTTAAAGTGACGTGGACTATAGGAGAGAGACACGTATCATTTTTAGTCGGGAGTGAGAAAGAGCAGACCTGGTCGAAGTTGAGAGAGGGACAGAGACGGTCTTAAGATCGTGATGGCCCCTAGTAGATAGAATAAAAAATGGCGATAGTCAGTATCAGTGTCGCAACTTTTCAATAGGGAGACATCTGTAATAAAGTTGCTGAAAAAGCAACCCGTGATTTGTTGATTCATTGGGATAAATTTTCTTTGCAGCTTTCCGTCAAACAAGACTAAAGACGGACCACATATGTCTCTCCGATTGGCCTGAACTGTTATTTGCACCTTTCTGTTGTAAATATTTCATGCCTGTTGTAAAATTGTATCTGTTAATATATTTACACTAAGGTGTTATACACGCATCAATTCAACAAACAATAGAAAAAATAGATTAGACGAACACACGCATATGCACACGTCATATAGATAACTGTGACACGTATATACAAACGTATATACTCTGTATACACACATTTATTAGAACATTTTATACCACTAAATGATAAACGAATATATATATATATATATATATATATATATATATATATATATATATGTAAAGTTGAGTTCTTCATGGCACTTACACTGATATTAAAAGCCTACATTGTCCATTTAAATTAAAGCGAACGTCTTAATATACTAAATCATGGATATGTAAACTACTAAATAAAGGTTAGTTAATTTGTATATTTTGTGAAAAACGAACTTTAATTAATTAATTATTCGTTTTTATGGGTTCTTATTGAAGGATTACTTTCATTATATTTTTACATTTATGCTCAGTGTTATTTATGTATATTTTCTACATTGTCCATAATTGGGTAGCATTTAGGCTGAAAATGTTCTAGCACACACAAATGTATTCATATGTATTTATACGTATATGTATAACCCTATGCGCCCCACCTTGGAGAGGTACGTCGGTATTTCCGTTCGTTTTAGACCTTTCCGATCACGGAACGCTAAGAAAAGTTTAACAGTTATTCTGGCACAACACTGACAACACGGCAGTTCGGCCTTGATCGTCTACACCGAGGCAGAGTTTGATGGATTCTGGTTATTCAGTTTTAACAAGAAAGGTTCGCTAATCCAGGGCCATGGATGCGGCCACGCGTCACGTTTTTATCGTTTTTGTTGATCCGCGAGCTACAGCCTCCTCCAGCGCCGAGGTAGGCACTCCTCTACCAATAGATGTCCCCTAAAAACACAACTCAATTCACCGTCCGGTCCAGTAGTAATGTTAACAACCTCGCAGAAGCAATAAATAAAAACTCCAGTTGTTTTTGTTTTTTTTTATAAAAATTATATTATCAGAAACTATATAACTACAACGTTCTAATACAACACTACTGTATAAAGATAATTTTAGAGGTGGTTGAAATGAAATCACTTCAACACGTGTCGCTTTTATCTAGAGAAACATTCGCCCATAATTCCGGATTCAATTTTCGTATATCCTAAATCTCGATAGGTGGGATAATGACAGACACAATTAAGTGAATCTTCCTTTTTTCTTTCTTTTCTTTTTATGTTGTACTCAACAGTCTGCAGATACGGTTATGGGGAAGGTTGACGAAGGGATTTTTATGCCGGCGTATTTACCAGCAGTCAGGAGCTTCTATTCAACTCACTGTCAGCTCAATTCCACTATACTCAACCCAACTGTATTTAGCCCAACTAACTAAAAATCACTTATGCATAAACTCATATAATGAGGTGATGGGTGTATGAAGGGAATCCCTCAGTCCAAACTAGCCAATCACATATGTATAAGTGACCCTGTGTGTGTGAGAAAAATCTCTGCAAAACACCTTTCTGAATTTTGGGTCTACGAATTTGAAACAATATATAGGGATTCGGATCTGTGGAACTAATTTGATTTGTTTTTAACCTGCAAAATAACTGCTAAGGAGTCAAAATTTAGAAATAGTTAACAATGACAGGGTAAGTCAAATAAAGCTGTTACTTTTGTTACTTTTGCGCATGCGAAAAATCAAACATTCATGACTAAAATCGCTTGATTCTTAAGCTTTTCTATCAATCCGTTGCTAGCTCAGACGGTAAGAACGCTTAAACGGTTAATAACGACTAAGGCTGGAGTGCTAAACGTTTTGGTTTTGATTTCCCCCAAATGACTCACCAAGCAGTCAATTTTTACTAGATGCCTGAAAACCTTTACTCTAATAGCTTTTTCACTAGGATTGCAAGACTTTGAAATTTACTCTCTGTTTCCGGTTTTCCTGACTGTACTTACATGTAAAAGTTCAAATGTAATGCGAACAGGCATCTCACGGCTCAACTTCCCTGTATACACCATCAAAATAGTAGTTCTTTATGGTCAAGTGACAATATGCTTTGTTTGGAATGAAAAAGAGAACTTATATATATATATATATATATATATATATATATATATATATATATATATATATGAGAGAGAGAGAGAGAGAGAGAGAGAGAGAGAGGGGGATTTTGCCCTTAAGTTTCGTCCTAAAGAAAACCACACTACAGCTTTATTTCAAAACTTTTATTGAAAAAAATTAACCCAGATGACTTTATTTTGTACTAGAGCTAACATGTATTTAATCTAGCCATCGTCAACCTCAATCAACGTCTCGATACGGGTGCGGAACTGGGAGCATGCCTTTTCCACAAGTGCCAGCGGGAGATCGGCGAATACTCAGCATATCAGTGATGATCAGGCTGAAGGCCATGTTGGTGATGATCTCGACGCCTGACCAAACGAAGTAGTCAAACAGTTTCATGTCGGAGGATGAGGGGGTAGTGATAGACGGGTATAAAGTCGTAGCACTCCTTCTAATGCTAAACCTGGGGCTCTTTGGACTTGTAGGTTAGCGCCGAGTCTTGCTGCCACACCCAGGGTCTTTGTTTTCCTCACTCTTGGCACGACCCTGCCATTCGTGGCAATCCAGAGATTAATTTTGTTGTCATAACTTGGATCGATAGAGAACATCAGTTATACAGCGGTGCATCTCAGATCTAGCTCGTTGAATACGTTGTCACTTTCATTATATTATATTATAGTATAGTATTATATATATATATATATATATATATATATAATATATATATGATATATATATAATAATAATAATATATATAATATAATATAATATAAAGCTGAATGTCTGTTTGTGTGTGTGTGTGTGTGTCTGGTCATGAATAGGCTCCTATATGGTTGACTATTTTAAAAAAACTGATTACATATAATGATAGAAGATGTATCGGGACACAGGAATGGGTATGTTTGATCTGGCAGAACGGTGGTTCATTAAAATTGTGGGGTCTGCGTTCGCGCCTGGTCCACAAACTATGGAAATAAAAAGTTAAAAATTAAAAAAAACTTTTACAAGTGTTTTTTATATAGATGTACATAAGCATACTTTGAAAAGTATGTTTTAACTTAAATAGGGATGGTATAATAAACTTGTGGGGTCTGCGTTCGCGCCTGGCCTCCATAGAATGGAAATAGGCAAACTTTAATAAAGACTTTCATATCTATCTGCGTAAGTATACTTTGATAATTATGTTTCAGTTTGAAGAAATATGGTATAATAAAATTATGGGGTGTTCGTTCGCACCTGACCTCCATAGAATAGAAATATGTCACAAAGTTTAACAAGGTTTTTAAATATAGATACACTGAATATTGTGATAAGTGTTTCAGTGTGAACAGGTATGGTATAATAAATTATGGGGTTTATCTATTTTATTTTTACTTTCATTATATTTTGCTTTGGTTTTGATACTCCCAAATTTCACCCAAATTTACAACCTTTCCTTTTCATAACCTATCATACTTTCATAAATCAGAGTCCATTTTCTGTAGGCTGTTTTTGAACCCAGTCAACGACGGCTACTTTTGCTAGTAAATATATATATATATATATATATATATATATATATATATATATATATATATGAATGTTAGAAAATCTGGGATTGTCATTGTTCGCTTAATGCGGTAAATGATAACACATTTTGGCCGTCCAAGATTTTTATTATGAACAAATGTAATAATTTCCTTTCGGAAGCAAAACTGACAGAGTTCTTACAGGATATCCGTCCTTAATAAAATAGATTTAATAAATTCCTATTCGCCAGACAATTTGAAAACAGAGCAAATCGAATAAGCTCGCGGAAGTTTTTATTAAATTTTGTACTCGAAATAGCATTTGTATATCCAAAAACTGCTGATTTCGGTTTCAATATATTTATATTGAAATGAAATCTTGTAATCTTTTGTTGACTTATTTTAGTCAGATGGTTGATGATCTGAAAATCACTTCTGTTACTGTCTTCGATATCATAAAAACCTTAGACACCTCCAAGGCGCATGCGCCTTATCTCATCCCTGCTATACTGATTAAGAAATGCTCAGCTGTACTAGACCCCGTACTTTCCAAACTCTTCAATAAATGCCTTGATGAATCTTGCTTCCCTGGAAGATTATCTCTGTAGTACCAGTGTACAGAAATTCTAGTGAAAGAGCTGGCCCTCACAATTATCGCCCTATCAGTCCCCCTCCTCTTCGCTAAAATCCTTGAGTAATTAACTAATCAAGCAATAGTCCACCACCTCGCATAAGCTAATCTTCTCTCTGACAAACAGTATTGATTCACGCAATGTAGTTCTACTGCAGATATTTTAACAGTCATCTCTGAAAGCATATACCATACACTGAATAAGGCGGGCGAAGCCGGGGCTGTAGCACTTGATATATCCAAAGCTTCATCAATTGATGTACAAATAAACAGCATGACATTAATACCGGGGTACCCCAGGGGTCGATCCTTGGACTACTTTTATTCCTTATATTAGTTATCAACCTCCCTGATAATATTGTACCCGAGATAGGTATATTTTTTTAATGATAAAACACTCTATAATGTGCATGAGGGAAGAACGAATATACACAAATCTAAGACAATCTGGAATTGCCATTGTTTGCTTAATGCAGTAAATTATAAATAACACATTTTGGCCGACCAAGATTTTTATTATGAACAAATGTTCTAATTTCCTTTCGGAAGCAAAATTGACAGAATTCTTGCAGGATATCCTTAATAAAATAGATTTAATAAATTCCTATTCGCCAGACAATTTGAAAACAGAACAAATCGAATAAACTCGCGAAAGTTATTATTAAATTTTGTACTCGAAATAACATTTGTATATCCACAAACTGCTGATTTCGGTTCAATATATTTATATTGAAATGAAATCTGGTAGTCTTTTGTTGATTTATTTTGGTTAGATGGCATAATCATATCGTCTGCGAGTTTGGATACTATTTTGTTCTTAATCCTGATTATGTACTTTTCGTGTTTACGACCCATTCTTCGGCAACTTCGCCTCTGCATCTTTCGGCTGGTTATGTAAGCAGGTGAAAAGTGGTGGCGAAGCGATTAGCCAATCAGCTGTCAGAAGACGAAAGTCACAATGAAAGCATGAAATTCATTAAATTGAGAAAAACTTAAAGCTGAAAATGTCTATTAGCAAGCTATATCCTCCCTTTCCTCTAGGTTAAGAATGTTTTTTTTTTTAATTTAATCTGGGGAAAGAACATTCCGACTGCTTACGAAATCTGCCGGAATATGTCGACGCGAACTTTCCAGGGATTGTGTCTTACTACTGACTAAACTCCCCAGATATCTTAAATTTGAATGAAATAAACCTATACTCCTCAATCTCCTCTACTTTAAAACTACTTTAATATGACAGAATACGTCAATCTCTGCCTTAAGAACTCAGATAGATATATGCACAGGCTTGGAGTTTATATTCATAGCACTCTCTCCTTAACTAGAGCAACGTCTTGAATCTGATGATTAGGCCTTTATGTGCATTCAACTAGCCTATCAACACCGCATAAATTACTTATATTTTCTCGACACTCGACACTCCGCTAGACACAGCTAGCCCTCACTACTCCTCTAGACACACCTAGCGCTCAACACTCCGCTAGACACACCTAGCGCTCAACACTCCGCTAGACACACAGCTAGCGCTCAACACTCCGCTAGACACACAGCTAGCGCTCAACACTCCGCTAGACACACAGCTAGCGCTCAACACTCCGCTAGACACACAGCTAGCGCTCAACACTCCGCTAGACACACAGCTAGCGCTCAACACTCCGCTAGACACACAGCTAGCGCTCAACACTCCGCTAGACACACAGCTAGCGCTCAACACTCCGCTAGACACACAGCTAGCGCTCACTACTCCGCTAGACACACAGCTAGCGCTCACTACTCCGCTAGACACACAGCTAGCGCTCACTACTCCGCTAGACACACAGCTAGCGCTCACTACTCCGCTAGACACACAGCTAGCGCTCAACACTACGCTAGACACACAGCTAGCGCTCACTACTCCGCTAGACACACAGCTAGCGCTCACTACTCCGCTAGACACACAGCTAGCGCTCACTACTCCGCTAGACACACAGCTAGCGCTCAACACTACGCTAGACACACAGCTAGCGCTCACTACTCCGCTAGACACACAGCTAGCGCTCACTACTCCGCTAGACACACAGCTAGCGCTCACTACTCCGCTAGACACACAGCTAGCGCTCACTACTCCGCTAGACACACAGCTAGCGCTCAACACTACGCTAGACACACAGCTAGCGCTCAACACTACGCTAGACACACAGCTAGCGCTCAACACTACGCTAGACACACAGCTAGCGCTCAACACTACGCTAGACACACAGCTAGCGCTCAACACTACGCTAGACACACAGCTAGCGCTCAACACTATGCTAGACACACAGCTAGCGTTCAACACTACGCTAGACACACAGCTAGCGCTCAACACTATGCTAGAAACACAGCTAGCGCTCAACACTCCGCTAGACACACAGCTAGCGCTCAACACTACGCTAGACACACAGCTAGCGCTAGACACAGAAATTATTTTTTAAATTTCTCAATTAAAAACGACTTTACATACAAGTCAACTAAATTGCAGTGTAATTCTTTTTAACTACGACTACTTTTTCTTCAAAAATAAAATCGACTTGAATTGTATTCTCACCAAAATAACTATCGTTCAAAAACGACACCTTTTTTTCTCCTTTTCAGCACGACACGATTTCATGTTAAATTCCATATTTAAAAATAACTTTTAAATACATACACGTCATCCGAATCACATTTTAAGGTCTTTAAACAGCGACGACTTTTTTCAAACGCAATAAAATCCGACTCGAATTGCACTTTCATTAAAAATGAAAGTCGTTTAAAAACGACACCTTTTCTTTTTAACACAACAGGACTTAATTTAAAATTCCGTATTAAAATAGAAGTCATCCGAATCACATTTCAAGTTCTTTTAACAACGATGACTTTTCCAAACACAATAAAGTCCGACTTGAATTTCGTTTAAAAATGATAACTTTTTTCTTTTCAACACAACAGGATTTCCCTCTAAATTCCTCGTGGAAAAACGACCACTTTAATACACACAGGCGGTCCGAATCGAATCTTTAAGTTCTGTTAACAGCGACCACATTTCTTTTAACAACTATAAGCGAATTCTCTCTTTGGCACCGATTTTCAATTTTCAACACGACTTTAATACGAACAAGTAGACCGAACTGCATTCCAACACGTTCATTTGACGATGATAGTTAAAGAAATCCAACGAATCCCACTGAGATTAACAAACAAAAAGACAAAAACGTCCGACTCACTTCATATCTTCAACCTTCGTAGTTTGAGACGACTCATTCAATTCTCTCTTTGACAACGATTTTCAATTTTCAACGCGACTTTTAATTTTCCAGGTTCGACGCGAATTATTTAAAATTTCCCATTTCATCTCGGGCGCATTGGTTCCATATTTAAAGCCGAAATAGCTTCTAATCGAAAAAAAACCTGGACTCGATCCTCAGCGACACTCTCCGCTCTAACCAGGTTCCATCCAGTTCTCGAGAACTCAATGGCTCGACTCTCTCAAACATCTTAACTCCCGGCTTTATATTATCTCATTTATGCAAATTAATGCGCGTTTGAACCTGCTGATTCGTTGCCTTCTCGTCTCCCATCGCTCGGGTTTCGAGTTCGCATATGCAGCCCACCTCTGTGACTGCAGTCACACTCAATTTTCACTACAAATGTAATGATAAAAAAATGTAAATAATACCCGTATGATATTTTCTTCTTCAGTCTAACATAAATGGAACCTGACCCTTACCACGTTACTATAAATACCACCCATATGATATTTTCCACGTTAATCTTATGTAAATTAGACCCGACAATGTAAATAACACCAGTATAACATTTGCCACGTTTATCTAACACACTTGAACGTTCATTTATATTTGTATTGCCCTGTTTATTTAACGTAAATCGGATCCCTTAGAGATTTTCGGTGTTAGTTGAACATAAATAAGGCCCCTCTAATATTTACCACGTTGATCTAGCTAAAATTGACCTTTTGGACATTTTTCCCGTTTATATATCGTAGGAAGGGTGTTTCAAAAGTTACGCCTCCTATTTTTTATTCCACCCGAATTGATCAGATGGGATTCATATGATGACTGAACTTATGCATTCATGATCTGAAAGTTCTATGTCTCTATTACATATTTTGATAGTGTAAGACTTTTAAAAAACAACCCCAGTCATTAACATGCGTCCGAAGCAGACATACGTCATTGAATTTCTGGAAAAAAAGTTCACTAACAATGGTGGTTACTATGTAAGAAAATAAAGCCTAGAGCACAAAAGGTCGCTCGTTTATATAGTACAACTCCTGCCCGAATGGATCCAAAGAAATTTTAGATCGCATTGTTATGATGACTGAATTTATACATTCAGGACCTAAAAGTTTCATCTTTCCTTTGCAGATATTGATAGCGTGAGACTCTAAGAAAGCAACCCTTGTAATGGACGTGCGTCAGAAGCAGATATGCGTTATTCACTGGAAAACGAGCATTAAGAATGATTGATGACTATGTAGAAAAATAAATTATGGAGCACGAAAGATCGCTTCCTTCAATAGTGCAATTACAGTGATCGTAGCTCTTTAACTTTTTGAGTTACAAAATAAGTTTTACTATTTGAATGAACCTTGTAAATATGTAATATGTGCCACGTTTATTTACCGTAAATCGGACCCTTTTGCTATTTAAGACATTAATTTAATAAAAATATGATATTTTTATTCCATGTTAATTGTACATATATTGAACCTCTTGCCAATTAACGTTAAGATAATCCCATTTTATATTTCTATCTAAACTTCCTAAATTACTGTTATTTTCTTAACAGAAAATTGTCACAATTTTGAAAACGATCGATTAAATATAAAACTCTTCACATTTAACTGCCTCTACAAACTCATTTTTGATTTATTCAAAAAATTTCATCAAATATCAATGCGTGAACCAACCGATCACATTTTTCCAGTGTAAAAGATTTACATGTTACGAATGTGCCATTCGAACAGAGTCGGGTACTTCCACTCGTGTTCAATTAAGTAATCCGTTTAAACAACAAATCGGACTAAACAAATATATATATATATATATATATATATATATATATATATATATATATATATATATACATATATATCATTGTTCCAAGAAACTGCGCGAATAATTCTATTTGTTGAATTTCTGGAACAAAACATTCTTTAAATATTTAATCGAGATGCTGAAACTGAAGTACATTGATTTCATATAATGATCAGGTCATCTGATAACATGGGCAGTTATTGATTAGAGATCAATACGGAGCTTTCAAACTTATTAGTAGCCATATCGATCAAAGATCGATTTCTGACAAATGCAATATGTTATCTTTGTCTCAAGAACAAACGCCGAAAAATTTATTTTCAAAATTAATATCCAAGAATTATGCAGCGCGTACGATAACATAAACAAATTCCTGATGAACCAACCCCTTAAGTAAGACACGGGTTTCGAATCCTGAGTTCGGATGTGTCTAACTGATGAGCCCAAATGAGGGCGAAACTCGAGTCTTGGACTTCCGGTTTGTTGACTGTCATGGCTCTTGTAAGCTGCGACGTTGTTTGGCTGTGGAATTTATTATATACAATCTCTCACATTCTGAAAATCCTATCATAAGTTGCTCGCTTGGTTAGCATTGCTGGATGGCACCGTCATTTCGAGTTAAAACTCCTACTTGTGAGACATCGGCTTGGGGTTATTAACTGGTTGGATGACCGCGTCCCTTGTCGAGACGAAGTAGGTTCATTTCACAGTCGGATTTCGGCGCGGTTTGCTTGATCTGTGTTGGCTAATATAAATTCTTGAGTGCGGGGCGTTTGCTCAGTTGGTAGAGTGCTCAACTCGCATGCAAGAGGCTCGGGTTTCGAATCCTGAGTTCGGATGTGTCTAATTGATGAGCCCAAATGAGGGCGAAACCCGAGTCTTGGACTTCGGGTTCGTTAACTGTCATGGCTCTTGTCGGTTGCGACGTTGTTTGGCTGTGGAATTATATATATATATATATATATATATATATATATATATATATATATATAAGAGCAAACAGTTAATAAAACATAAAAAACACTTTAAAAAAGAGTTAAAAACATGTTTAATCTGAAAAGGAAACACTTGATTAGTGGATAGTCCTTAATCCGCGGAGTTTCGAAGAAATACTTTCCTTCTCATCAGAGGGTAGGAATTAGCAAAATGCGGGATCGGATTTTGCATACAAAAGTATTTGATGAAACTACAAGTAAGTCAAAGATCTTACTTGATAACAAAAAGTGAAGCAGAGGGAATATGGCGAAGAAAAGGGTGATTACACGTGAATGGATAGTCTGGTGAAAGGTAACTTTATTTTATATATATATTTTTTTTCGCCGTAAACTGAACCACAAAGCTACTTGGATACACCCACGTTCAAAGCATGGTCACCTAATTGACTTCATCATAACTCGAAAATGCGACCTTCGAGATGCATATACTGTTGGTGTCATGCGCAGTGCTGAATGTGACACTGATCACAAGTTGGTGAGAGGAAAGTTTTATTTACGAATCCGTAGGAAAATTCGTTACAGTGGTGTTAAGGTACCTAGCCGTATTGATGTCGCCAAGTTAAAGTTGCCTGAAGTTCACAAGAGTATGGCAGAAAAGCTCAATAATCTTGAATTTGATGGTACACTGGTGAATTTTAAGACTCAGATTTATTCTGCTGGTGCTGAAGTTCTTGGCCCCAAGAGGGATAAGAACAAGGACTGGTTTGACGACAACAATCTTGAAATTAATTAGTTGCTGATGAATAAACAGAAAATTTATGAATCTTTACTTTATCATTCTAATTATACAACTAATTTGCAACAATACAATGAGGCCAACATTGCAACATGAGCCAAGAAAAATGAAAAACCAATGGTGGATGAATATAACGGAGCAGATCAAAAAGGCGTTTAACACAAAAAATTCGAAGGAATTTTATGGACTCCTGCGCCAAGTATTTTGTCCTCCTACCTCTTCAATATCTCCTCTGATGGCGAAAGATGATTCTGTTGTCATTAAGGACCCAGAAAATATCTTGAAAATATGGCAGGAGCACTTTTCTGATGTGTTTCACAATCCCTCAGCAATAGATGCTGATGCAATTGATAGCCTACCGCAATGTGATATCATATTCAGAATGGATCGTTTGCTTAATCTGGTTGAGGTGCAGTTGACTAATGCACAAATCATCAGTGCCAAGGCACATGGTTTGGATGGTGTTCCGGTGGAGCTTCTTAAGATTGGAGGTGCGAATATTGCTAATGCTATCCTTGGTTTTGTTGAGGAAATCTGGGAAGGTGCCCCTGTTCCACAGGATTGGATTGATGGTGTCTTGGTGACCCTGTTTAAAGTAAAGGAACAGAAGAATGTTTGTGACCACTACCGTGGGATTATGCTTTTGGAAGCTGTTGGGAAAGTTCTTGCACGACTTCTATTAAACAGGTTACTGGAGGATATTTGTTCTCATGCTATTCCAGAGTCACAAAGTGGCTTAAGGTCTGGCAGAGGAACTATGGATATGATTTTTTCAACCCGGCAAGTCCAGGAGAAATGCATTGAACAACAGATACCACTGTATCAAGTGTTTGTGGATCTAACCAAAGCATTTGACACTGTTAACAGGGATGTTCTCTGGTTAATCTTAGAGAAAGTAGGGTGTCCTCCAACCTTTGTTAGATGTCTGATGAAATCCCTGTTGACAATGGTGTCAAACAAGATGATATTCCTGCCCCGACTCTTTTCTCTATATATTTTGCTGCTCTACTTGCTCATGCGTTTCGAGGTTGCGATAGAGGTGTCATGTTAAAGTTTCGAACCAAAAGTCGTATTTTTAATCTTAGAAGATTTAATGCCATAACCAAGCTGCTTCATGTCTTGATCAAGGAGTTACTGTATGTAGACGATGCTGTTTTTTGTCGCACACTGAGACTGATATGCAGCATATAATGGATAGCTTTGCTAACCCCTGCACTGCATTTGGCCTGAGGATCAGTCTGTATAAAACAAAGGTAATGTTCACTCCTGCACTGGGCCAGCCATACGTGGAGCCGAACATCATGGTCTGTGGTGCTAGACTGGGAGTAGTTAATTCATTTGTGTACCTTGGTAGTTCTCTGTCGAGGGATGGCTGTCTCGACACTGAAATCCACAGGCGAATTCAGAAGGCATCTATACCTTTTGGAAGATTGGAGAAGAGATTATGGTCTTATCGTAGCACCACAGACAGGACTAAGATCTGCGTTTACAAGACCTGTGTGCTAACCACACTGTGTATTCATTGGAGACATGGACATTGCATCAAAGGTACATTAAATGGATTGAAGGATTTCACCAAAAATGTTTTAGACGTATCTTAAGCATCGAGTGGCAAGCACACGTACCCGATACTGAAGTCCTTGTGAGAGTATATTGCCCTAGTGTTGAGACCCTTTTAATCAAATCTCACATGCGTTGAGTGGGCCACTTGGTTCGAATGAAAGATTGTAGGCTGCCAAAACAAATTTTCTATGGGGAGCTGGAAAGTGGCAAGCGCCCTCAACACAAGCCTAGAAAAAGGTTCAGGGACTCTACAAAGAATAATTTGAAAATTTTACAAATCGACATCGACACATGGGAAGAACTTACTCTCAAAGGCCGAAGTGGCGAAAGGTTGTACGTGAAAGTTGTGATGCTCTCGAGAAAAGAAAGCAGACACACAGAGCTGGAAATGCAACACTTGTGAACGAATGCTTTTGTCAAAAGCTGGCTACATCAACCACCTTAAGTCGCACAAAACTCCTGTTCAAGTCTACTTTGCACCTATTAGTCTTAACCAAGCGATCTGTTTAACATGCAGCAAAGTTTGCAAGTCTACTGCTGGTCTGATTGTTCACAGGAATATCCTTCAACCTCCAGAGAAAGTCAACTCGATGGAAATTGCTCAATTTGTATGTCACATCAGCCTCAAGATATGCAAATCTGCGGCGGAAGTGCAGAATCATCTGAGATGGCATGGACGACAAGATTGGGATTTTGCATGCAAAATAGGAGAAAAGAGAGGTAGATTTTATTCTTTTCTCCTAAACTAAAACAATACTGTAAACTCTAAATCCAAATAAAACTTTACTGTATTCTGTAAGTAAATAACCCTGACCCTTGAAAGCTAACAATCTGCCCCCCTCTAGCTGCCACTAAAACCCTACATCATACATACGCCTTAGTAGTGGAATCCTTAACCTCAATTTCCTAACTTTCACATACTAACCGCCTAATGGTCTTCACTAAACATCTATACATTTCTACCCCTGACATACATTAGAGTTCATTCCTATCCATTTAGGTACTTACCAGCCAAAGTATGCACTCAGATGCAAAGCGATCTTCATTACATAGCAATTGCCTCTTCCTAGATGGTTCTGCAACAAACAATACTAAACCAAGCCGATACTCCCTGCCATGCAAAACTCTCTATGACTCTTAAATGAAAACTGAAACTATCTCCCCCTGAATAGTGGAACACTGACAACTCCAATTTGCATCTACTGAAAACTCGCCCAAATATATATTACTTAATTATACATACGAAATACACCATAACCTAAAATGTACCTCCAGTTACACCCTGAGTGTACTACACCTACGCCCTAACCTCCGTAAACCTAAATATACAGTGACTGGGCAAACTTTCTTAGCTCAATTCTTAATACGTACTCAAACAATAACGTTATCCTGAACCCAAACTTAAAGTTATAAAAAAAAATGAAAAAAAAACTAAGGTAAAAGTCCTAATCCGCACTATCGCTTTTCTAACAAGCCTCCCCTCAAAACTGCTCACACTGCATGCCCCTAAATAACTTTGAGGAGTGTAACTATTCATTAGATATATTACCTCTACAAACTAACCCTGTAACATTAACCAACAAGCCTCCCCACAAAACCGCTTCCACTGCATGCCCCTAAATCACTTTGAGGAGTGTAACTATTCATTAGATATATAACCTTTACAAGCTAACCCTGTAACATTAACTAACCACGCGGGGTCGCAGAAATACCTGGAGTAGGACCCAGGCGCGGAGCAAACCCTCTCAGGGCTGATGGACCCAGTAGATCTTCCCAGATCACCCGTCTAGGAGAAGGAAAACTCTGAAACTAAACCAAATGGGAGGGAGGCCTCTCCAGTCTTGGACGACAACCTTCCTAGAGCTGGTGACTCAAACAAATTACCGGTCTGCAAATCTAAATTGCTTAAGGAGTAGATAGGCTCTGTCTATCGCCGGCTTCCATACTCCTTCTTTGCCTATTAGTCAGGCGCAGAGACACTATCACAGGTGAATCGACAAAACACTTAGTGGTAGATCTTGTTTCTTGTCTAGGGCATTGAATGCCATCCCCCACTCCCGACACATCCCACCCCTCATAACTGGGCACTTTGGAGTGCTTGAGTACCACGCATGCCTATGCAGTTAGATTGGGGTGATCTTCTTCTGATGGGCTGAGGGTATCGGATTGACAGTTCCTGGCTGCTGTTTCCGACTGGTAGTACAGGTGCCCTAACTCTTTGGTAGCGCTTAGAGCGGCTGCCTCGTCAACTGTTGTATAATATCGGGTTGTTTGTAGTTCCATGTCGCGCATGGAAAGGGACCCTGCACTCATCCCTGATGGGCTTTCCCGAGGCCACAGTTCTAGTTGTAGAAAGGTCAGCCAATGGTCTGATTGTGTTGCATGGCTGATATCCTGCATAACCTCTTGTTCAGCTTCCCCTCACCTAAATGAAACTCTTTAAAAACATGATGACACTACAATAAAAAAAGTAGGCTCAAAACAGGCCTAGGGATAAACAAATTCAACTTGCCTCCTCCCTTGAGGCTTGCATTCACTAACATCCGTGGGCTTAGAACTAATTTAGCTGATGTTGAAGCATTTCTCCTAACAAACAACCCGGATATCTTAGCACTAAGTGAGACTAACCTACACTCCTCCATCCCCTCTAACTACTTTAACATGCCTTGATATATCCCACTCTGCCGTAAGAACTCTGACAGACATATGCACGAACTTGGAGTCTACATTCGTAACACCCTCCCCCTGACTAGAGAAACAAACCTAAAAACGGACGATCAAGCCTTTATGTGTTTTAGACTAAACATACAACACAACATTAGCTACTTTTATTTTCTCTACCGCTCTCCCTCGACCCAGGACTGTACCATAATAAACAAAGTCTCTGACAGTATAGACACGGCACTCTCCCTCGACACTAGCGCTCAAGTACATGTATTTGGTGACTTTAATGTTCACCACAAAAACTGGCTTGGATTCTCTACTCACACAGATGCAGCGGGCAACATAAGACATAGTTTCGCTATATCTCACTCCCTATCACAAATAGTTACGTTCCCAACCCGTTTCCCTGACCAGCAAGAACAACAAGCATCACTTCTAGATCTGTTTCTGACTACAGTTCCCGAGGATTGTACAACAAATGCTGACAGCCCACTCGGGAACGCTGATCATGCAGTGATAATGGTAGAAATCGTCCTAAATTCTAGACCCAAAACTGAGGAGCCAGTGCTCAAAACAACGAGATATTATAAAAAGGCTGACTGGGAATCCATCAGAGATCTTATGCCCCATGAGGAAATATTTTTTCTCTTCCTGCTGAACAGTGCGCAAATGAGACCACTGAATGGTTCAAAACCGCAATGGAAGCACATGTTCCCATGCGGAAATTTTATAGCAAGCCCCACTCTCCCCAATGGTTTACTTCGACTTGCGCAACTGCCATTGCTCAAAGGCAGCATGCATACCGCAGATTTAACCGACATAAGTCCAGTTCAAACAAACAGATGTACATAGAAGCTAGAAATAACGTTAAGAAAGAAATAGCGACAGCCAAGAGAGAATTTACTGAAACCACTAAAAAACGCATCGAAGCACAAAAATTGGGAATTTGTGACTTCTGGAAAATCTAGAACAGTGTAGTAAATAATGGGTAATCAACAATTCCCCCACTAACCAACAATCACGAGGTTGTTTGCTCAGCAACCGACAAAGCTAATATGCTTGCCAGCCGGTTTGCCTCGAACTCCACACTGGACCCTTCCAACCACCCCCTGCCTGACTTTCCTTTGCGGACAGACGCCACGCTAGACGATCTAAAAATCACCCCTGCTCAGGTACATGCTATCATAAAAAATCTTGACACTTCAAAAGCATTTGGACCTGATCTCATCCCAGCTGTGCTATTAAAAAAGTGCTCAGCCGAAGTAGCTCCAGTTCTCTCCAAACTCTACAACAAGTGCCTTAATGAATCCTGATTTCCGGGCTGTTGGAAAACCGCTTCTGTGGTACAAATATTCAAGAATTCTGGCGAAAGAACTGACCCAGCAAATTATCGCCCCATTAGCCTCCTCCCACTTTTCGCCAAAATATTTGAGACCATAATTAACCAGGCTCTAGTCCGGCACCTTACAGATGCTAAACTTCTGACTGACAAACAATATGGATTTAGACACAGCTGAAATCCTCACTGTAATCTCTGAACGTATATACTATTTACTGGACAAAGCGGGGGGAGGGCAGAGGGGTAGCTCTAGATATATCTAAGGCTTTTGACAGGGTATGGCACAAGAGTCTCCTCAGGAAAATTAAATCATACGGTATCACTGGTAGAATACTTAACATAATTAAATTCTTCTTAGATAAGAGAAAAATCCAGGTTGTCCTCGACGGTCGAACATCTAAACAGTGTGATATAAATGCGGGAGTGCCTCAGGGGTCTATTCTTGGACCTCTATTGTTCCTGATATTTATTAATGCCCCCCCGACAAAACTGCCTCTGAGATGGGTATATATGCTGATGACACTGCACTCTATAACAGGCATGACAGGAAAGCAAATGAACCCATATCTAAAGAAATGGCAAAACCACTAGAGGATGACCTCCAATCTGTAGTGGAATGGGGACATAAATGGATGGTCACATTCAATGCTGCCAAGACTAAACTGGTTTCCTTCAATAACTACAAGAAACCTTCTCTGCCACCAATAGCAATGGCCAGTGACTCCCTGTCTGAGAGTACACCTTTCAAACTGCTTGGCCTAACGTTCACAGGAAACATGAGCTGGAACAATTATATTGAAAACATTGCCAGGGCCGCTGAAAAAAAGGTAGGCTCTCTCTACCGTGCTAGAAAACTAACATCTGAAAGTATCCTGTATCTTTATAAGGCCACCATTCGCCCATGTATGGAGTATTGTTGTCACATCTAGGCTGGTGCGTCTACTACTAGTCTCTCGCTCCTAGACAAGGTTAAAAAAAGAGTCGCCAATCTGATAGGCCCTGAACTGGCATCTAAGCTTCAGCCTCTGTCCCATCGACGAAACGTTGCCTCCCTCTGCTTGTTCTACAAGTATTTTAATGGTGAATGCTCTGATGAACTGCAGACACTTGTGCCCCCACGACGCAGACACCCTCGACAAACCCGACAGGCAGCTAAATCCCACCCCCATATAGTAGAGATCCCTAGATGTAAAAGATCTTTCTACTCCAGTAGTTTCTTCTCCAGAACTGCTAGACTCTGGAATTCCATTCCAGGATCCTGCTTTCCTAACTGTACTGACATGCAGCAGTTCAAGTGCAACGTGAACCGACATCTTGCTGCCCAAATCCATACATAGTGCCCCAGTAGTTGCTGACCTTGATAGTAGTCCCCTACACCAAAGTGGCAATGTGCCTTGTTTACAGTGAAAATGTAATTAAAATATATATATATATATATATATATATATATATATATATATATATATATATATATATATATATGCTAAGAAAATAATAGCTTTTTTACCTTGATATAAAGCCTCAGTTTTTTACTTTATTTTTTTATTTTAAAAATTTTTTAGTTTTGAATATTTCTCCATATTTGCGTATGTATGTGCATTGGTTCTGACATGTATGCAAATATCTATGTGTAACATTATTACAGACCATTCATTATAATTTACTATTCACCCACCCCATAACTGGTTTGCTTTTGTGTACATATTAATTTAAATGCTTATAAACTTGCCATATTATGTCAATCCCTCCTCCTTTCTTACTTAAATATAATGTAACTACACTGACCCACACAACTTTCAGTTTGTTCTCTTTTCCTCTTTTTTCTGTTCCTTTCCTTTTCTCCTTTCTTTCTTCTCTCTCCTTTTTCCTCTTCTTAAGTTTTGGTACCACCTTTCCACCACACCGCCACCTATTTTTAATTCTAAAATGTAACTTGGTATCATCCCTCCCACTCTAAGTTAGCGTTTTAATATTTTAATTTTATAAATAAATTAAAAAATATATTTCACATCTTCATTTAAAGACTAGATACTCTGAATAGCAGATATAAATTTTTATTTCTCTCGCATGATGAGGAACAGTTTTTTTTAATATACCAACTTGCTTCGAAACATTAGCATGTTGAGTGTAGCGTGTATGTAATACTTGTCTATATAAATAAAAATAATATATATAAACATTTTTTATATCTCTCTTTATATATATATATATATATGTATATATAGTAACCGACATACAGTACTGTTTCGTTGTATCACAACTCATCAGTGCCGCTAGACTAGCATCTCTCACAAGCCGAGGATTGAACTTAGAACTATCGCGTTGACATTCGGCAGTTCTACCCATCGACCCACGGGAGAGGTGCCCACAAATAACCTCGACAAATGTCTATTTTAAACAAACATTCGTCTACTACTTTTCTATATACAAAGAGAGAAAAATCAAACATATTAATAACAGTAGCGCTATATATATGATATAGCAGCAGAAGATAAAATGTCGGATATATATATATATATATATATATATATATATATATATATATAACTACTTAATTTAATCACATAAAATTAATATACGAAAGTATAAATTTATGCGTAAACTTTAATATTTACTTCAAAAGTGCTCAATACGTAGGTAGAGCTAGTTAATAAGTTATAAATTATATATGGCGATTAAGCTACACTGAATATTCCGCGTTTCATCCACTCTAGGATTCTTCAGGCTAATGCCTTATGCACATAAGCCTGAAGAGTCCTAGAGTGGATGAAACGCGGAATATTCAATGTAGCATAATCGCCATATATATTTTATAACTTACTATATATATAGTCTTTGAAGTTTTTAACATTTGAAACCATACAAAAATTTTTTACTTTTTATCATTCGTTAAAAAACCATCTAGTCAGTAAGTCATTTAATCACCTGCAATCACTGCATCAACTCTCTCGAATTTACTATAATAACATTTTATTTTTTTATTTTTCAAGGGATCATCAGTTGTTTACCATGAAACACTGTTTCGGGGATTTAAAAACAAAACAGTATATTACATCATGGCTCCCCAGCAGTGTTGATCAAACACCACCACCCTTAATCTTAGGAAGGAGACATGTTACAAAACATTGATCCAATTTCCTATTCTTAATTGCAGTTACTAACCTTTTCATACTATAAAAATGAATTTCTTACCTGTGCGATTCATCAATTTCCACATTTAAAATGGATACATTTTTTAATTTATCAGTCTTGCATTTATAAGATTTGGGTTAATCCATTTAACTACTTATCACCCCCACTATAATTAGTAGTTTGTATATTTTCATTCTTATTTATTTAAAATTAGATATATAAAGTTTAAAAAATTTTATTTTTACATATATACACTTTTTTTTATATATATAAATTTATTATATGTAATTATAAATACATTTTATACATTGCTAATATAGTTTTGGATTTCCTTTATTAATATAGTCTGGTTTATCTTAAACGATTCAAAAGCATCAGGATAACGAACAAATGCTTTATTTAACTGTTTAAATATTTTATTTTTATCCCCACCTTGTTTTATCATCCTTATTACTAAGCTAGAAACTGGTGGTATAAAATCTGTTAATTTTAAAGTAACGCGAGCTATTCTCAAAAACTCTGATATAATGGTTCCATAAAATACAAAAACAGGGCAGGTGCTATCCTTATGGGGCATACGTACTATTTTAAAGGGGAATGCGTTTCTTTTATCAAATATTTTATAAAGAAAAATCCCATCCTCAATTTTTATATCTAAATCCAGAAATGTAGCCTGTTGTCCTCTATGTTCACAATTCAATTTTAGTTCGTTTGGATATATAAGATGTTTATTTTTTTCGAATTCATCATTATCGTTTATGCATATAAGGTCATCTATAAATCTTCTACACCCATGAAAGTTATATGTTTTAGATATATCTGTTTTTAATAATGATGACATATATATATACTCGAGTCTATGTAAATATAAATATGCCCAATATATATATATAAAGATTTTGTGATGTTATATTGACCAAATGTCAATCTGACAAGGTTTTAACAAAAATGTCAGGAAGTGCAAATATTTGATGTCTGCTTTTAATGTCTATGGCTTTAAATCTTTGCTAAATCAACAAGTTTACGCACACATGTATATGTATATATGTATATGTATATATGTATATGTATATATGTATCTCAAATAATTGAGTTATATGTAAACCTGGACACTATGCAACCTTCTGTCCAGGCTACTTAAAACTAACCTGGGCCCATAGGCAATCCCTTATTAACAAAAGTGGTTGTGTGTGTAGACATCATAATTGGTCGACCAATCACAAGTTATCACACGCTTGGGTAGTTTCGTGTAAAAATATCTATTGATGATGTCTGCGATTATCTACTTTAATCTCACCTGTCATGGTCGGACAACACACACACTTTATCTCAGTGTTTAAACAGTGTTAGCAGAATATTTTGCACTGATCGAATATCAAGTTACATTGACAATTAATCGTGGCATTTAAGTATATGACAGTAGGATAGCCATTGATCACGCTCGTGGTTTGTGATACTCGTTAATCTCCCTGTCGACGGCATAATTTGAGAGCGAAAGTCTGCTATAAATTATTTCTTTATGGATCAAACAGTGGGTCAAATTAGGCTTTCACTAATTTGTAAAGCAATTATTGTGTTGGTGCAACAGTTTTTGCCAATTTAAAATTTTATCTTGAAAACTGTCTGGTTTTGAAAATCTTTATTCATAATAATAACAACCTTGGCTCTATAACCCGATTCCATCCCTCAGATAATGACTCGCTTGTAAAATTCTTTATGAAATATGAATCTAACTTATGTTCAATTTCATTTGATGATGTTAAGCTGAAGCCATTAAAATTATTTGTAATCCTCGAAAGAAGAGACATTCCAAGAGAGCTAATTCAGGCGAATATACAGTAGAGAGCAATATTTTCCAACCAAATTCTTCTAGGAGATTATTGTTCAATAGTGCTTTGTAACGACGAGCATTATCATCATGGAATATGGCACTTTTTCTGTTGACTAAAGAAAATCGTTTTCGGTTCACAATAGCTGATAGTATTGCAGAAATATATGAATGGTGCTTTAATAATCTGAAAGAAAAGTTACATGCTTAAGTAATAGCAATATGCATAAAATTAATTACAATGGTTTAAATAAACTTTCTATAAACCCGAAAATACTTCTATGCCGAGAAAATTGTACAGGAGAAGAAAATTTCAGAAAAAAAAAAAAACAATCTTTCACTGCATATTTCTGCATTGCTTTCAATCGATTTAGATTTCTCTTGTCACTGGAGTTATGCAATGTAACCTTTGTAGAAGTAATGTTGTAGATTACGCAATCCTTGCTTCACTCTAAATTTCTTTCTCCGCAGTGAAATGACCATTGTCCATTCAATCATATATTAAAAAAAATAACAAACATATTTTATGCCTATATAATACCCAAACTCTTAGAATCTTGTATGTTTATTTAACAGAATGGCATTTCTATTAATAAATATAATCTCGACATCAAGAAAAAACTATGGGAGAAAATCCATTTAAAACAATAATATTTCATTTTGAATATTAAAACATTTTTATTTGGTTTATTTTACGGCATATCAACCATCTATGAGTTATTTAATGGCGAATGAAATTGTCAAAAATAATTCTATAGGTGGGATAATTATTTTGTATTCCCAGAATACATCGCTCCCAGAATACATCGCTCCCAAGATACATTGCCACGAGAACACACGATTACTTTTAGAAAACACTTTTCTTGGAAAAATACACTTATAAAAATTTTATAGAGAGTCTAGCGTTTTTTACATGCATTTAAACTTATATATTAAATTGGATGATTCTACTAAGAATATGACCTGTTTGACATTTTTGAAAAATTTGAATTGCATAAAAAAAACGATAAATCTGATTTTACCGTTACAATCAACGGGAAATATATTTCTGTTTTATGTTTTAAGAAGTTTTTTGTTTAAAATTATGATGCAACTGGTTACGGTTGCATATATAAATAGTCAGAATGTTTGGATAGTTGTTATTAGTTTTATTTGGGTTTCTATCGATTAATTAGTTTTGTTCATCTACCAAATAATTGGGAATTGGTTATTAGTTACGAATTGTTTATGGGTTTTAAATTATTTTCCTGATTGAAGAGATAAATTGAGAATTAGATTTTTTTATAATTACAATTATATCAAGATATCAACATTTGCTTCTTGTAGTTAAACATACGAGACAGTTTATATATATATATATATATATATATATATATATATATATATATATATATATACATAGGTTATATATACATATTTTCACAACGTTTCGGCCAACAACAGCTAATAAAGATGAGAATAATAGTCCGTAATAAATAAATTAATAAATAATACTCATCACAATAATGAATTCCAATTAAATAATATATATGCCATTCAGTACGGACCCGATCAGATAATAAATAAACGTGGATTTATAAGACCAAAAAATTCAACCTTGATCGCCCTTCGGGGCCCGTGGCGCAGTGGATAGAGACGTTGAAGCTCTACGGTTCCAGGTGAGAATTGTCTGAAGATAGCGGTTTCAACAACTATGGATGGCAGTAATTGCTGGGAATGCAGTTAAGAGATTCGGAGTTCCTATCCCGTCGCGGTTTCCACCTGACAAAGGCCAGAGGAATAGTTGGCCGAAACGCCGCGAAAGAACAACTAAGAAAAATGAGAATAATAGTCCGCAATAAATAAATTAATATATATATATACATATATATATATGGGGGTGAGAGAGAACAGATGATGAATTTGAAAGTCAATTGACGACGACGATGAGTAGAGACCACAAAAAAGAACCATGTCTGTGTTAACATCCCATTATGTGGACTCTAGTATTGCACTGCTATAAATGCTGATACAAGCCAACACTCCCAGGGAATATCGGGAGGAGGAGTAATGAGCGCACATAGGACGGCCTTACCGGAAACGACCAGCGATATGTATTTAGAGAAAACGAGTTTGATATGCTCATGCCGAAGAATCTGTAAGAATAAACAGGTTTTAAACATTCATCAGGAAAGAATGAAATTTCAAGGGGAGACAAATTCAATGTACAGGAAATTCTCTAGATGAGACAGAGGAGGAGGAGGAGGAGGAAGGCCAGGAAGCTCACAATAGTGCCCAGTCTTTCCATGCAGGAAATAATATCCCTTCATTATAACAAACTCGACGTTTCAAAAGAAAATAAACTGGCCCGCAGCTGTAGAAAAACAAGCCTGGCTAGGTTTTGACATGCTTTTGAGTGACGTTCTGCTTGCTGTGGGTAGAATTACAGTAGGCAGACGTCTCCAGATATTGTCACTTACGGTGCAGATTGGTTCGATTACAAGAAAGAGACGAGTAACATCATTGGAAAAAAAAGCTGCAGGAAAAATACAAGAATTAAGATTAGAATTAAGAACACTTACGTCCTACAGATCGGCTCTTCTAGGAACAAAGCTTAAAGAACTTAGCGAAATATGTAAACAAAATCTATGCGCATAGCAGAATAGCACAGGAAAAGAAGGAAAGAGAGAGGGAAAGTGAAAGCAATTAGGTTTTATATATAACCCCTATGGCTTTACAAATCTGTCAGGAAAAAGGCATAATGGAAAATTCATGGGAAAGCGTAATGGAGTAACGTAGAATAAATCAATGCTTCCCTTGAGAATGTATTGATCGATCTTTGTAGACACCAGAGACTTGCCGATAATTCATTATTAATTATGCCTGATACATCCTCATCAACTTTGAGGTAAGAAAACAAAGTTGGAAAGAGATACAAGACGTTTTGAAGAAAGCTAGAGCAAGCTAAGTTCTAGGGCCTAACGGAGTTCCATTCTATAAATGATATCCGCAAGTCCTTCGAACCCTGTGGAAGCTAATAAAATAATTTGAGGACGAGGGCGGATAGCGTAACAATGGCGGAACGCTAAGGGAATATGGATCTTCAAAGAAGAAGAGGCGAGTTTGGATATATCTTCCTGGTGAACATTGAAAGGAAATTTTTCTTCATCCTCATTCATTTATCAAAATTTCTAAGAAGTAATTTCTATATTAATACGTTTGTACAAAAAAAAAAGGTTCCCCAGAAATATCAGGATGTATTGAACACACTGTCATTAAAAACACAACAACAACTAAACAACAACAGTAACATAGTAGTCATCTGGTTAGACCTTAAAGAAAGCTTATGGTTCGATCCTGCATAAATTAATCGCTACCAAAGTTGTTGAGCTCGACCTCCCTGATAAAATTGTTTCGGAGATGGGAATATTTGCCGATGTCACCACTCTCTATAACAGATATGAGGGAAAACAAATGAACACATATCCAAGAAAATGGCAGAAAGACTAGAGGATGACCTCCAATCTGTAGTGGAATGGGGACAAAATGGATGGTTACATTCAATGCTGCTAAGACTAAACTTGTTTCCTTCAATAACTACAAGAAACCTTCTCTACCACCAATAGCAATGGCCAAGAGCACATTGCCTGAAAGTACTTCTTTTAAACTCCTCGGCCTAACATTTACAGGGAATATGAACTGGAATATATACATTGAGAGCATTGCCAAGGCTGCTGCAAGGAAGGTTGGCTCCCTCTACCGTGCTAGAAAACTACTTACGCATGACAGTATCCTGTACCTCTATAAGGCCACCATTCGCTCATGTATAGAGTACTGTTGTCACATCTGGGCTGGTCCATCTGCTGCTTGTCTTTCGCTCCTGGACAGGGTTTAAAAGAGAGTCGCCAACCTGATAGGTCCTGAACTGTCATCTAGGCTTTAGCCTCTGTCCCATCGACGAGATGTTGCATCCCTCTTCCTGTTATAAAAATACTTTAATGGTGAATGCTCTGACGAACTGCAAACACTTGTACCTCCCCGACGTAATTACCCCCGACAAACCCGACAAGCTACTAAGTCTCATCCCTTTACAGTAGAGATCCTTAGGTGCAAGAAAGCCTTTTACTCCAATAGTTTCTTCCCCAGAACTGCGGGTCTTTGGAACTCCCTTCCGGGATTCTGCTTTCCCAAGTGTACTGATATGCAGAAGTTAATGTGAACAAACATCTTTCTACTCATCTCCCTTCACATGACCCTGCTAATTAAGTCCCTGATAGTAGCCCCCTGCTTCAAAGTGGCACTGTGCCTTGTTTGGGGTGAAAATTGAATAAAAAAAAAGAAAAAAAGATTATTATATTACATTTAAAATGAGAACAGTAAGAGAATTCTCATTTTCAGCGTTGCACGATCTAAGTAAGGGAACAATAACAGCATGCATTATTTCAGCAATGAACATGTTAATGAAAATGATTGCAGAGGGGTCGTTACGGGATCTTGCCTAAAACAAACTCCGATTATTGCCTACATAGACGATATGACACTAACTACTACGCGAGCCATTGGAGCAAGTGGGCTTCTAAAAAGAGTTGAAAAGATCATTCTATTCGCGAAAATGAGCTTCAACGTCTCAAAATCAAGATCGATTGTGTGAAAAAGGTAAAATAACTGACGAGAATTTTTACTTATCGAGTAGAACAGAAGAGATGCTATGAGCTTGTCTCTGCTTTATCGTTATTTTCATGGTAAGTGCTCGACTGAGCTTCAATCTATGGTACCCCTCGCCAAACTTTCACAAGAATCTCTCGTCTAGCTGAAAACACTATCAATAATTCCCCCGACTCTTTATCTGTGCCTAAACCTAAACGTAGATTCCATGAACAAAGCTTCTTTCTTAGAAGTGCACGCCTGTGAAATTGTCTTCCGTTTTCCTGCTTTCCAGCTGACTTCTATATGATTGTCTTCAAGTCCAACGTAAACAAATTCTTGATGAGCCGTTCGACTTAAGTTAAAAAATTACCAATTTCCATTACTAACGATTACTATATTGTCCAATTGACTACTATACACTCTTGACCCTTATCCTCGAGTGGTCTCTGGGCCATGATAAGTGGTTATGCCTATGTAAAAAAAAACGAACTCATTCCCACGACCAGGCAAAAAGTTTAAGGAAGAAATTTGATGCCTCCCTAAAGGATTCAGCAATGATACACCAAACTAAAACCAACTTGGAGTATTGGTTAAAAAAAGTTGATAAATCTTAGGGAATAACAAGCAATGCCCTGAACAGAAGCGTGCTGTTCTCTATCCCTACCTATATTAATTTAGCTGAGATAATTTCGTCAGCATAAGACAAAGCTAAACTATTTTCCAAGAACTTTGCATCAAATTTTACCCTTTGCGATCAGGGCCGCCTACTCCCTGTTATTTCCTCATGTGACTAAAAACACTGTGCGACATACACATATCTGTACGTAATGTTGCCAAGTTTATCAAAATGCTTGATTCCAGTAGCGCAACTGGCCCCGATGGCATAATAATCATAGTGCTCAAAATGCTTCAACCGGAACTAGCTCCCATGCTTACTAAACTGTTTAAACATTGCCTTAAGGAAAATGCTTCCCAACACCCTGGAAAACTTTATCAGTTTGCCCCGTGTTTATAAATTTCGGAGATTGGTTATCTTCCTCTAAATACAGACCAAAAAGCCCTTTATGTATCATGAGTGTGACTGTGTGATAAAGACAGAAGTAGTCAACCACATCAGTAAAAGTAACCTGCTCAGTGACATGCAATATGGTGTTCGTTTAGTGAGATCTACAGCTGAAGTACTAACTGTTATATCAGAAAGAATTAGTGACAGAAGCTTCGTTTCTAGAGCAATAGCTCTTGAGATATCAAAGGCTTTTGATAGAGTATAGCATGAAGATCTACTTCACAAGATCGCCAGCTATGAAAAAGCTGGAAATGCTTTCTCAATTATTAAATCTCTCCTCTCTGACAGGCTAAAGGTAGTCGTTCATATGTAGGAATAAGAAACTCATTGTATTAATGCTGGCGTCTCTCAAGATTTTATCCTGGACCCAACTCTCTTGCTGATCTTCATTAATGATCTCCCAAATCACATTTTTAGATCATTCGTAGACATTTATGCAAACGACGCCAGAAATCTATTGCAACACTTCAAAAGCCAGCAATGATCAAGATTTTTCTGATTCTCTTTATTCTGATTTGGAGAACGTAGTGCAATGGGGAAAAAGTGGCTGATTAATTTTTATGCACGAGGAAGCTCCATGTCTTGACAAGCTTATGGGACTGACCTTCACCGCTGATCTGAAATAGAACACAAATCAAATCTGTTGCCAAGATTGTTGACAAAATGATTGGATCACTCTATTGCTCTGTCTATATGTGATCAATCCTCTGTCTATATAAGAGCCAGACACGCCTTAAAATGGAGTACTGTTGTCATATCTTGGCAGTAGCTCTTCGGCGCGCCTTATCTAGCCTTGACAGTGTTCAAAATCTACTTCGAAACCTAGTAGGTTATACTCTTTTTCTTCACTGCAACGTGACGTTTTCATGTCAAGTGCTCAATTGAACTCCAATTTATTCTCCCTCTTACCAAACTTTCACAATAAACACTTTACTAGCTACAACTATTATCTATAATTTCCTCCACTCTCTATCTGTGCTTAAACTCTCTGGTCTGCTTCCCAGTTACATACAACATGGTAGCCTTCAAATGCAATCTAAACAATTCTTGTAAACCCAGTCCCATAAATAATCCAAATTCTACCCAATATACACCATTAACAATTACTATACTACCACCTTACATTCATGAACCCTTATCCTTGATTGATTTTCTGGGTCTTAAGTGGTGAATCCCAAGTAAAAAAAAATCCGATTGGTAGGATAATCCTCTTGACTGTTAACAATATATAATTTAACTGCAACTGTTGAAAAAATGGAGAGAGTATAATGGCAAGTCTACGCAATTGGCTGTGTTTACCGAGAGTATTCTCTAGTTTTGCTCTGCATGAAAACTCCAATGCGTTAAAATTACTATTTAAAAGCCAAGCCAATGAGTTTAAAGTTGCTAAAGTGAGATCTTGTAGACAATATAATTTTTTGAAGAACATAAAGATGGCAGAAACAGGCATCGAAGGACATAGAAAGCCATTAATGAATTTCGAACAAAAGCTATACTAGTTATAGTAACGAAAAGTTTCCAAAGAATCAGACATAACAAGGCTAAATGGAAAAGAAAATACGCGCTGTTGCAAGAAGCCCAAAAATGTGAAGAAGAGATAAGATATGCAAAATGGTAAGAATGTACCAACAAGGCACGTGGACAAAATGGGAGTCCATTATTCACATGAAAGTTAACTGGTCAAAAGCGGACATTTGTAATCAAATCAGTGTAAGGCACTCCCCCTCTTACAGCCTGGCTAATCTTAAGATATGGAATAAATCAGATTCGCCTTTATGTCAATTGTGTGATCAAAAAGGAACGCTAAAAACACATCCTCAGTTGCTGCAGCAAAAACAAATGGCCAGTATAGATAGAGGCCTGACGAAATATTAAGTGAAAATCTGGAGATACTAGGCTTATCGATCCAAGCAAATAAACTAAATCCACATCAAAAGACCATAGAGTTTATAAAAACGAGATCAAAGCCGGGGACGAAAAGCACCGTATTTGCTTAGACGTGCAACAGACTCGGTTTGAAAGGCCGACTTAGGGAGCAACTAACTTTTTCGGGACATATATCCCAACCAAAGACAATTAGGTAAAAACATAGCGTTTTACTCGGATAGATTAATAAAAAAACATATTTTGTGAGAATTAACGATTTCCTGAGAAGAACATATAAAAGTCGTTCACAAAAGAAAAAGTTTCAAATACGACGAATTATTAGAGGAAGTATGACAAACAGCTGGGAAGCAAGCTGTATGGCAGTTAGTATGGAAACACGAGGCTTTATAGCCCGGTCACTGTGTAAAGCACTAACATATATTAGTCTAAAGAAACGCAAAGCCATAAAAATTATAATAGACACAACTGAGCGATCTGCAAACTTTGTCTGGATTAAACAAAATAATGCATGATTCGATAATAACGATAAAAAACAGTTACTGAATGTTTAGCAAAGAAGCCTAAATCCAAGTTGGATAATTCCAATATTATTTTTGTAGTATACATAAACATTCTCATTTTTTTCTACTGCTAAACATTTTCATGGTTTTATATTTCAACAATTCAATAATGCGGGTCGCAATTTGTACAGAAAATGTGTACAATGAGTAATAACAATAAAAAATAATAAAAAAACAATATTGGAACAACATATAAATATATATATATATATATATATATATATATATATATATATATATATATATATATATATATATATATGTCTGTGTGTGTATGTATGAAATCCTTTTTAAACAATAAATTGATTCGTGCAACGTCAAACATCAATTCTCCGTGCGAGAGAATCCTTTCTTTATAGATATGATTGTTTCGGTTTTTAGTTTTTCTTTTCTCTCTGAATACGACACTGTTTTTTAAAACAAAACGCAGGCTTTTGTAGTCCATTAATTTTTTTTCCTCTTAGAGGAAGAAGATAAACGAAATGCAGGTTTTATAGTTCATTGATTTTTCTTTTAGGGGAATAATATTCAAGAAATATAATAAACAAATTTTCAACGATACATGTAAATAATATACATATAAATATGAATTAATTTTAACTTTAGTTTACAAGCAAACTTAATTTTTATTGATTAAACACAACACTTTGCCAGTAGGGCAAAGTTCATCTGAGTTTTTTTTTTTTTTACAAGGTGGTCACCATTTATCAAGGCCCGGAAGCCACTCATGGATAATGGTTATTATAAGTACAGTACGTTAGTGTGGATATTTTAGAGTGTCTACTTAAGGGGGTGGTTCATCGGGGATTTGTTTACGTTGGACTTGAAGACATCCAAGTTGTAGTCAGGAGGGAAGCAGGCAGACAGAACAGAGTTCCACAGGCGTACAGTTCTAAGAAAGAAGCTTTGTTGATGGAATCTACGTTTTGATTTAGGCATAGATTTAGGCATAGAGTGGGGAAAGTTTTTGACAGTGGATTCAGCTAGACGGGTGTTTTTTGTAAAAGATGGCGAGAGGGGACCAGAGATTGGAGTTCAGACGAGCACCTGCCATGGAAATAACGATAAAACAAAGATAGGCTTGTAACGTCTCTTCTTTGGGAGCAGCTGTACAATATCTTATCGGTGGGAAATTTAAATTAACGTGACCATTTTAATTGGATAATTTACGCGTATTCAACTTAGAGAATAAAAGAAAATTTATTCTGGTGGAGGGAGGAGGGCAATATTTTCTTTTTTTTTACACGGGAATCACCACTTATCAAGGCCCGGAGGCCACTCGAGGATAAGGGTTTATGGTATACATTAGTCAATGTGATTATAGTGTAGTAAACATAAGTAGTGGGGATTTTGTAAATTGAATTACTTGGGGGGGCGGTTCATCAAGAACTTGTTTACGTTGGACTTGAAGACAATCAGATTGTAGTCAGCTGGAAAGCAGGCAAATGGAAAAGAATTCCACAGGCGTACAGTTCTAAGAAAGAAGCTTTGTTCGTGGAATCTACGCTTAGGTTTAGGCACAGACAAGGAGCGTAGGAAATTATTGATAGTGTTTTCGACCAGACGAGTGTTTTTCGTGAAAGTTTGGCGAGGGGCGGGGCATAGGTTGAAGCTCAAATGAGCACTTGCCATGAAAATAACGTAAAGCAGAGACAGTCTCGCAACGTTTCTTTTGTGAAAAAAATATTGCAGGGAAGAGAAAAGGGCATTCCCCACTAAGCTACAAAGTCTATTCTGAACTCTGTCAAGGCAGGATAGGTTGTTTCTAGCAGCTCCTGCCCAGATGTACTAGCTGAATCCGTCTAGCTGAATCCACTGTGAAAAATTTCCCCCACTCTATATCTGTGCCTAAATCAAAACGCGGATTCCATGAACAAAGCTTCTTTCTTAGAACTGCACGCCTGTGGAACTCTGTTCCGTCTGCCTGCTTCCCACCGGACTACAACTTGGATGTCTTCAAGTCCAATGTTAACAAATTCCTAATGAACCGCCCCCTTAAGTAAACACTTCATAAAATCTCCACACTAACGTACTGTACTTGCAATAACCCTTATCCCTGAGTGGCTTCCGGGCCTTGATAAGTGGTGATCACTGTGTAAAAAAAAAAATGTAGCAACAGTACTCCATCCTTGGCTGTACCTGGATTTTATATAGGTAGAAAATTGTATCAGGAGTAAGATATCTACTGGAGCAGTAGAAGGATTCCATAATTTTCCCAGCGACCTTGGCAATGGGTTTGATATACGGGTTCTATTTCAGATCAGAAGTAAAGGTCAAGCCCAGAAGTTTGTAAAAAAAATGAAACTTCCCCCCAAGACGATAGCTATTTATTTCAACCGATGCCATATATATATATATATATATATATATATATATATATATATATATATATATATATATATATATATATATACACACGATTTGAGGACAAGTTTCTTCTGTGGAAAGCAACCATTTATTAAGTCGCCTAACAAGGCTTTCTGATTTTAACCGACCATTTGTCAACATATCCAGCGCCGCGACGATGTAATTTTGTTTATATTAAAAAATATATATCTTGCTCTTTTTTCTATTGAACACTCTTAATTATCTCATTAAATGCATCTAAAACTAAGCTTCTATCTTTGCATCAACGTTCTCCCCGTCTGGCATCAATTGAAATGAATGGATCTTTTCTTTGGTAGACTCCATGTATTGACAAGTTTTGGAGTCTGACCTGATATGACATAAAACAGGTACATCAAATCCGTTGCCAAGGTCGCTGGAAAAATAATGGAATAATTCCATCGTTCTAGTAGATATCTCACTGTCGATAAATTCTCTACCTGTAAAAGAGCCAAGTACGTTTAAGGATGGATTATTGTTGCCACATATGGGCAGGAGCTGCGAAAGACAGTTTATCCTGCTTTGACAGAGTTCAAAACAGACTTAGTAGCATCGTGGGGGATGCGCTTTCCTGTTCCCCGCAACCTCTTTCCCACAGAAGAGACGTTGCGAGCCTGCCTCTGCTTTTTCGTTATTTTTGTCGCAAGTGCTCGTCTGAGCTCCAATCTATGGTACCCCTTCACCAAACTTTCACGGAAAACACTCGTCATGCTGAAACCACTGTCAATAATTTTTTCCACTCTTTATCTATGCCTAAACCTAAACGTAGATTTCATGAACAAGGCTTCCTTTTTATAACAGCACGCCTGTAGAACTCTGTTCCGCTTCTCTGCTTTCCAACTAACTACAATATAATCGTCTTCAAGTCCAACGTAAACAAGTGCTAGATGAGTCTTTGTCTTAAGTTATCCAATTAACCAAATTTCCACAACTAACGATTACTACGATATTGTCTGATTGCCTACTGTACACTCATTAATCCTTATCCTCGAATAGCCTCCAGGCCTTGATAAGTGGTGACTCCTTTGTAAAAAAATCATTAGTTATCACTTTTGATTGCATTTAACCTGGTATATATATATGTATATATATATATATATATATATATATATATATATATATATATATATTAACTGATGACGTATAAAACTTACGTTATTTATAGAATCATCAAATGTTCACAGACAATAAGGAATAAGTTCAAATGTATTTTGTGTCGAAACATTTGATTATTAAATGAAAAATGTACTTATATCCGTTATCAGAATATTTTCTCAATTTATTAATACTCTATTTAGAATATTGAGCATTCCGTCGACAAATATAATGTGTAATTATCTATATAATATTCTACTTGTACCTTCCTAAGTTAGTCCGTACATTACGCTTTGAAAAAAAGCTAAATTTGCGAAATTCGGCTTTAAAGACAGGACAAGAATATGAGAGTGACTTCCCTTTAATGTAGCCTCGTTTTCGAATATCATCTTAATAATATATGACCATTGTTATAAAGGTGTGAGAAAGGAATTCGTAGTAATTTCGATGTGCAGCGGTTCTTCACCGAAGAAATAAATCCGCGAACCGTGATGTAAAAAAAAAAAAAAAAATAGGGCAAAAACATAGAAGAACATTGTCTGCCAAAGAGTGCTGGACTGAAGGAGTAAATTATAGATTTCCTCTTATAATGTGAGTTTATTATTTAAATTGAACTCTGTGGTACAACATAATACTCTGAGTAATTATTAGTACTTATTAATTAATCTCATTTTGATAAGTTCTATATTTATAATGCAATAGACACTATTTTCACAGAAATGTTAATAAACTCATATCTGCTGCGTGTTATTGATGTTTCTGTCCGAAAAAAAATGTATTATTGTAGCTCTTTTGCTAAAACTGCAACAGTATTTATCAAAGCTAGCAGGAACGCTCGTAAAGTGCGCTTAAATATGATCATCAAATTTTGCAGATTTGGTATATATCATTATAGAGTTCCTTCAGCTATAATCTAAACCGAAACCAAAACGTATGAAGAATTCTTGGTAAAATTATTTATTACAAGAAATGGAAGTCCATAATAATTAAACGACAGTCACTCGGATGTAAGCGTAACATACAAAATAAATAACATACGCGCTATCCTATTAATATGTAGATTATCTGTTTTTATCTTTTCCTAACAAAGCTTACATAATATTAATATGACGTGAAATTAAAGATAATGGATATTATTTTTTACGAATTGTGCGTTAATTCAGACTCAAGATTGTGGAGATAACGCTATCAGAACAAATGGCGTGGTTGTCTTTACTCGTCACTGACGTGTTTTCTCAATTATGCCATTTTGTATTAAAAATAGCAGCCATTTAAGCGGAAATAGTTTTGTGTTTAACTGCGCGCGTTTCTCGTCCGATGAACATTAACTGGAGCGTGTCAATTAAATTGTTCTAATGTATTCTTCTCACCACTGAAATGAGAAGAAAAGATTTGCGAATATTTACGAATTTCGTTTTGGCGTAGATAGACGTTTAATAAGGCATATTTTCGAAAGAGAGATTCGCTGATTGCTAACGCGTAAAGGACATATTTCTTATTATTACAGTCATAAATAAAAGATTATCATAGTTATAGAAGTCGCCAGATAATCATTTTAGAACCAGGCAAATTAGTAGGCTATCGCTTATTATTTCGCAGTTCTTTCGGCTTTTATAGCATACAGTTTAACCCGGATATAAGTAACTTCATTTCCAAGCCACACTCCTATCTTATATACGGGTTACACTATATTATGATTTCTTATATCCGGATTACCCTGTACATTAACACAGGCTCTAATTTGGCACCAGAAAAATATATCTTATATCCAGTTTTATTATATTCAGGTCTCTTATATTCGGGTTATAATGCAATCGTCTCATCTTCAGTGCATTTTAGTTACGTTAGTTCTGTATGTAGAAAGATAATCTTGACGTATCCTTTCGATAAATAACACTCTCTTAATATGTTCGGTCCTAGATATGACCTTAAACTATATTCGATGGTGTGGTCCAAGCTTGGGGGCTTTAGGGAGTGTAGAGCCACCCTTTAATTGTAATTCACTCTAACCCGGAGTGGTAGTACCTGTTACAGTCCCAACTATGGGTTAAATAGAAACTGACTTGAATAAAACAAATATATTCTATTAAAAATTAAAAATAACAAATCACTGGATTCGGCTGAAAAGGGTTGATATGTCGTAAAACAAAAATAACCAACCTTAATATGTTCACCAATTTGCGTTCATCGTCGAAGAACTCTCGCATTATCCTCCAAAGATTGTATAAATTTTAAAAAACGAAACAGCTGCGTAGATTTCAATAAATTCCATTCCAGGTCCCTGCTTTCCCAACAGTACTGACGTGCAGAAGTTCAAGTGTAACGTGAACCGACACCTTGCTGCCCAAATCCCTACATAGTACCCCAGTAGTTGTTTCCCCTGATAGTAGCCCCCTACACCAAAGTGGCAATTTGCCTTGTTTGGGGTGAAAATGTAATAAAAAAAAAAAAGTTAATAACAAATAGTAAAAATATAAGTCCTTTTATATAGTTTTAAAAGTTAAAAAACTTTCGAGAATATATATATATATATATATATATATATATATATATATATATATATATATATATATATATATATATATATACGGTCTTGAGCACTTTCAGTTGAATTAAGTCGGTCAATTTAGCTCTTATGCATAGATCATCGTATAACGATTAGATCACTGACTGACTGACGTAAAGAACATTTAAAATTAAAATGTTTAAATTCAACGTTATTTCACGCGATTGGATACGGTCTTTGCTAATGCCGAGCTCGAATCTGTCGACTGATGTTAATCGTGACACCCTGCACTGAAGATTCCCGAATGATGAAACACTAGTGTCTGTAGGTAATTAATTATTATGGCAAAAAAATAATTATATTATATATATATATATATATATATATATATATATATATATATATATATATATATATATGTTACAAGACGTGATCTGTTTAGAAAAAAAATATAATATGCATATGTCTCAGTTTGTTTCCGTTTTTTTTTATTTGTTTTACTTATTTTTAAAAGAAATTTAAAGTTACATGTAATATCTTGCAACACCGGGTACATCTGCTAGTGATTTTATAAATTTCCCCAACGCAGAAATATTTTGAAGAAAGATTATGATAACGTCCTCTAATTTAAAAATTCAAATATTTACATTTACCTTGATCCGAACTAGGGCTATTCAAATTGAGCAAGATTCGATAAATTTCAACTTCTTCTTAAAATCACTTAACCTTAAATCTTTTATGCTTTTCCAACCACGTTAAAGCAAACGTGTCCTAGCATCTTCGATACTAAGTGCAGACAAAAGAGGTCTCACTGTTCATTCTACTGAATAGATATGAAAAGAAAATTTGCTTCCAATATATTATTCAGTGTTGTGTTTTTATTATTCTATATCTCTGCCTTTCTCCCCCTCCCCTGTCTCTGTCTGTCTCTCTTTCTCTCCCTTTCTTTCTTTCTTTCTCTCTCTCTCTCTCTCTATATATATATATATATATATGTATATATATATATATATATAAAATGTGTGTGTGTCTGTATGTGTATGTAAATGTAATTATGCTCAAATACATTTTTAGTGGATTGATAGTTGCTATTTCTTCCGATGGGTTAAGGGCAAAATAAATTCATTGAATGATATAATAATTAAACGACAACCATAGTAGAAATAAAAATACTAATAATTAACAAGATAAATTCAACTGTAGATCCCGCACACTTTACCCACTTCAAAATAAATGTCTAACCAAAAGCATAGTTTATCAGGCCATACTATTTGTGAAAGGAAACCCGAATAACAAGAAATATTACGTAGAGATGACTTCTTTAGATTTCAAAACCCAATATCATGACCACAAAAGTACGTTCAGAAATTAAAAAAAAAACACCGAATTAAAATAACACTAGAAAACCAATACTGGGAACTCAAAGAAAGTGGACGTCCGCCGGTAGTCGAATGGAAAGTAGGAAGACAAGCAAACACATGTAGAGACCTAGACGATCCATGTAGATTATGCTTTCATGAAAAATTTGCTATCCTATAATTTAAAGAACCCAAACACCTATTAAACTGAAGGAGAGTGAACAACTGTGTACACAGGTTAAATTTTCCTCTTGGATAGCGATACAAAATAATCTTAAAATTGACAATAACAATAGAAAATAAATATATAAAATAAAATAAACATACATATACATAAATAATGACACACACACACATATATATGCATATATATATAACATAATATTTAAATATATATACATATATATACATATATATATAAAGGTAAAAATCACATTAAACTACCTCTAGGTTGAAAATAGGTCAACTCATTAGATATTTACGCTCCCCGCGAAAAAAGCACACATAAAGGAAGGGGTGAACGTAAGGTACAATGTGCCTTTTTCCTGTAAGTGCCTGGCTGATTAGGAGGGGCGCGGTGGAAACTAGAAAGCTGATTGGTTAACTAAAAATTCAACAGAATGTGCGTATATAAAAACGCGAGATAACCACAACTCTTCGTATAAGTCTGAAAAATTCTCACGAGAATGAAACGCGGAACATTTTGTGTAGCTTAATTGCCATATATATTTTTATAACTTACTAATATATATATATATATATATATATATATATATATATATATATATATTACTTTTATATAATGTTATACCCAAAAAGGATAGAGCTATTTATGTAGGGAATCTTAAGTGGTAAACTGAATAGTCTAATAGAGTAAAACAAAAAGCTTAAAGAAAAAATACCATAAAAACTTAGCCTGATTTCATTATAAATTTATTTCAACCGCATAGGGCTTTTTCAAATGAGAGGACCAGTTGAGATTTGCTTCCCAACTGGGAATGATTAAAGGAAACATGTTGTTTTGTATTTATTAATGAGGTCGGAAGGAACGTAGAATTTGAAAGTGGAGAAGAGTATATATATATATATATATATATATATATATATATATATATATATATATATATATATATAGCTTGATACGGACATTGTGCAACTTTTGATGTAATTTTTTATTACTTTTCGTTAAATTTCCTATTTAGTATCTACTCTCTATGTTGATGATGAGTTTGTATTTCAATAAACATTTATATCTTTTAGAAACGATTCTACTCTGATTGGTTATTGGTGTTGAATTCTTAGAGCATAAGTAAATAATTCTTTCATATATCATACTACTTCACCTCCCCTCTCTACCCCTCTCTCTCTCTCACACACACCCATACGCACATAATACTTTATATATGAGGCAAATCATACCACGTATAAAATCATAAATGTACAAGTGAGTAAAGGAAATAAAACTAAATATTTAAAAAGTCTAAATTAAAATTTGAGTTTATTGGAAAATTTTAGAAGCAAAGTAAATAACATGTATGGAATAAAATAGTATGGTTCTGCTTACCAACTGACTACAACGTGGTTGCTTTAAATCCAATGTTAATAAAATTAATAAGTTTATAAGTAATTATGACTATTTCACTCATCGCCAACTGACAATGCTATTAACACTTATCCTTGAGTGGCTTTTGGGCTTTGATAATCGGTGACACATCAGTATAAACAGTACATCATTATACAAAAAAAAAAACCCGGTAATATCTGGCTTGGTATTAGCACTTAGCAGTATGTACCGGTTATCTTCGAATGAGAAAGTTTACAGGTAATATGAAATTTACAAGCGATCCCTATGACGCATGTATATCCCGACCATCGGGCCTATTATTCCCAAATGGTCACCTATCTGGCACTAACCAAACTCCATATCGCTTAACTTTGGTGATTTATAGGGACAAAATGTTCTTGCTTAAAGAATCCAACGACTACGCCACGTTGAATAAGTTGCCGACCTTAAAAAGAAATATGGTTACCCTAAAAATGTTAGTTTTCCGCTGAATAAATTACCGTTTTTATCATTTATTAGCGATAAAATTCAGTTATTTATTTTCCTTTCCTTAAGTCTATAAAGATCAAAAGCAAAACAACACATCATAGGATTTAACCCCATAGATTGAATGTGGTATTGTGGTATGTTTGAGAAGTGTGAATATTGTTAGGCACGACATAACATTAAAGAGTTTTATATCAAAAGCTGGAAATTCTCGTGACTACAAAATGTAAAAGTAGTCATTTTTGACTGAATGAATACACACACACACACACAAACACACGCACACACACACACACACACACATATATATATATATATATATAGTAAGTTATAAAATATATATGGCGATTAAGCTACACAGAATATTCCGCGTTTCATCCACTCTAGGATTCATCAGGCTTAATGAATCCTAGAGTGGATGAAACGCGGAATATTCTGTGTAGCTTAATCGCCATATATATTTTATAACTTACTACTTAGCTCTACCTACGTATTGAACACTGTTGAATAAATACTTAAGGTTTATGCATAAATCTATATTTTCGTATATTAATTTATGTGGTTAAATGAAGTAGTCATATATATATATATATATATATATATATATATATATATATATATATATATATATATATATATATATATATATAATACTTTTGAAGAACACCGAACCTAGTGTCATAAGTATTTGCTGAGGGTTTAATTTTTTTTTTTTTTGTCGTTTAAACATAAACCATTAGAAAACTATCGAAAAGACCAAAATGCACTTCTAAAGCATATTTCTCCTAAATATAAATGAGATAAAGAGGATAAATAAGGGGTGGGGCACAAAAAAAACAAACTATCAAGACGTCTTTCAGCCAACCCTTTTCAAGATTAACGTATATATATATATATATATATATATATATATATATATATATATATAAGTATATATATTTATATATATATATATATATATATATATATATATATATATATATATAATAGTTGTAATTAACTATTCCATAACGTCACTTCCGGGGAACGAGAAGCGGTTTACGAGTGAGTCGGTTACAGACACGTGAAGCGGATGGTCGTTCACCACTAGTCCTGCCATGAGCAAAGATATTGTTCAATTCCCTTGTTATGTATTTTTGATTAATACATATTTATTTAATTGTTACCGTGTCTTTCTCGTTAGTTATTCAATTATTAACATCACAACAAAATGGCGACGAAGATTCGAAAATTATTGAGGGAAAATCGAATTTTAAAATACCCCAGTGTTTTCACAAAACCGTCGACAAAGAATTCGAATTACACATGAACCTCTAAAAACACTTTGGCGACGGAAAATTGAACTCTTACACAAGATAACTCCAGCGATTATAAAAAATTTGTTGCGAGAACTTTTTGAAAAAAAAAAAAAATAACACAAGTTGATAAATACGAAAATGTTGGATGAATTCATGAGTAAAACTCTCCTAGTCTCTTTTCGGAAAAGAAAAACTTATTTCTTGCATAGATATTGCTGTTATAAGATTTTTCTTATTCCTTAGAAAGTTGAAATAAAAAGTAATTCTTGTCTTTGGGAAAAACACGACGTCATTACAAACTGTCATATTTTAACTTGTTCTTTGTGAAAGAAAAATTTAACCTGAATTCGATATTTGATTGTTCACGGGTGCAAATGAGCTTTTCCGTTTGAAAAGAAAAAAATGTTCTTTATTTTTTGTTTGTTTTTGTTCTTTTAAAAAAAAGGAAAGAGAAAAAACAAAACGGTCATTGTTAAAAGTGTTGACTTGATTCGGCACATGTTCAAAGTGACTTTGAAAATTAAATAATTCTCAAATAGAATTAACTCTGAGATATTTAAATTGCGAATATTTTCTTTTTTACGTCTAACGTTTGTTGGAAAGCATTTTATTTTATGAACTGGGAAAACTGACTTTTTCAAATTTTTTGTGTGTTGTCTCCAGTTGTGAATATTTTTTCTTGTTTTTTTTTACTGTAATTAGAATGGAACATTTTTATTTTATTGAAACGTTGATGATATTATTATTATTATTATTATTATTATTATTATTATTATTATTATTATTATTATTACTACTACTACTACTACTACTACTTGATAATAGGCAAAGAATGCCATTTTTGTTGCAGTAAATTTTAGGAGCAAAATCTCTCCACCCCGTTTACACACAGACATATTTTCTTTGCCCAGTTTAAGAAGCATTTTTTTTTGCCATCCGCCTGGAAAGGATACCCGATTGTGGAAGAATTTAAGACTATAATTACGCAATTACTAAAAGCTCAGATAAACCACTAATAAAAGTTGGAGGAAAGTTTGAAAGACCAAATTCAACAACAAATTCAGCGACAACAGATGCTGGAGGAGAAATTACTACTGCAACAGAAGAAACATGAGGAGAAATTGCTACTTCAACAGAAGAGATATGAAGAATTATTTTTATATATTGAATAAGATGGAATAATGTGGTGCTGAGGACAGCACCGCATTTTCTTAAAACACCATATGAAATTCCATCGATACCTTAAACTACCTACGCGAGCAAGATATAACGTTTGACGTTTTTAATAGAAGATACGAGGATTTATCCATTGTTGACTGCCAAGAATGGAGCAATGCCACAAAAGTTCGCCTACTTCTACGGAAATTAGTGACCACAGAACACAGTAAGTTCGTTGACTATATTTTACCCAGGAAAACGAGCGAGCTGGAATTCTCCGAAGCGGTCAAGCTCTTATCTCAACTCTTCAGCGCGAGCGAAACGATTTTTTTTTAATAAGAAATTGAAGTGTTTCAACCTGGAAAAACGTGACGATGAAGACAATCTCACCTTCGCGCTTATTGTTAACAAACACTGACGATTCTCGGCTAGCTGATAGATCAGCGGACAATTTCAAATGTCTTATTTTTGCACAGGGTCTTGTCTCAGCTAAAAACGCTGATAAGACGATGAGTCCCATCAAGACTCGAAAATGAACACGGGCTCACTCTCCAGGAGTTGGCCGAGTATTGCCAACGTGTAGTTAGTGTAAAGAACGACTCACGAAACATCGAGAAATAAGTCGTGTCATACGTACGAAGGACTAGTGTCAGAAAAAAGGTTAATCTCATGGGGGGTACAAACGATAGATGTTTTAACAAAAACAAAATATGCAATGAGTGTGGTAGGAAAGGCCACAAAGCGACGCATTGAAAAACGAACAAAAACCACAGTGTTCGACAAACAATGATCGACAGAAAAGTCGAAAGTAACCAGCGGAAATACGTCACGTTCAGCATCCTCAATAAGATAGTGAAATTACAGTTGGACTCTCGCTCAGACCTGTCCATTATCAATCTACAGACATGGAAAAGGCTGAAGAAACCAATGATTCGTAAGACGAATAAGTCAGCTCGAGCAGTCACAGACGATAAAGTAAAATTTGAGGGAGAGCAAACGCTCCCTGTGACGTTAAATGGCACTACTAAAAAAGTGAAAGTTTGTGCATAAGGCATCCGAAAACGTCTTCGGAATGGATTGGATGGAGCGATTTGAATTGTGAGACAAACCTATGAGCAAATTCTGCCATAAAGTAGAAAACTCGTCTACGGGGGCACAACGACTAAAGGACGAGTCAAAGGAAGAATTTCCAGAAGTTTTCACATCGGGTCTCGGAAGAGGTGCCAAGGCTATAGCAAGATTCGAATTAAAGGAAAACACTAGTAGAAGGCTCTCTTACATCTAGGGATCTCTACTGTGAAGGGGTGGGGTTTACTTGCTTGTTGGGTTTGTCGGGGGTATTTACATCGAGGGGGTACTAGTGCTTGCAGTTCGTCGGAGCATTCATCGTTAAAGTACTTGTAGAACAGGCAGAGGGATGCAACATTTTGTCGATAGGACAGAGGCTGAAGCTTAGATAACAGTTCAGGACCTATCAGGTTGGCAACTCTCTTTTGAACTTTGTCCATGGGCGAGAGACTAGTATCAAATGTACCAGCCCAAATATGACAACAATACTCCATACATGGACGAATGCTGGCCTTATAGAGGTACAGGATACGTTCGGACGTAAGTAGCTTCCTATCACGGTAGAGAGAACCTACCTTTATCGCAGCGGTCCTGCAATGCTCTCAATGTAATTGTTCCAACTCATGTTTCCTGTGAATGTTAGACCGAGGAGTTTAAAAGATGTGCTTTCAGATAAAGAATCTTTGGCCATTGCTATTGGTGGTAGAGAAGGTTTCTTGTAGGAAACAAGTTTAGTCTTGGCAGCATTGAATGTGATCATCCATTTTTGTCCCCATTTCACTACATATTAAAACTCATCATCGAGTGTTTTTGCCATTTCTTTAGCTATGTGTTCATTTGTTTTCCTGTCGTGTCTGTTATAGAGCGTGGTGTCATCAGCATATATATCCATTTCACAGACAATTTTTTCAGGGAGGTCATTTATGAATATTAGGAATAATAGAGGAGGTCCAAGGATAGATCCTTGAGGCACTCACGCATTTATATCTTATTGTTTAGACATACGATCGTCGTGGATAACCTGGATTTTTCTCTTATCTAAGAATGATTTAATTATGTTAAGTATTCGTCCAGTGATACCATATGATCTGATTTTCTTGAGAAGACCTTTATACCATACCCTGTCAAAAGCCTTAGATATATCTAGAGATACCGCTCTACCCTCCCCTGTTTTGTCCAGTGAATGGTGTATACGTTCAGAGATTACAGTGAGGATATCTGCTGTGGAACGGGCTTGTCTAAATCCATATTGTTGGTCAGTCAGAAGTTTAGCATCTGTAAGGTGACGGACTAGGGCTTGGTTAATTATGGTCTCAAATATTTTGGCGAAAAGTGGGAGAAGGCTAATGGGGCGATAATTTTCTGGGTCTGTCCTTTCGCCAGAATTCTTTAAAACTGGTACCACAGAAGTAATTTTTCAGCAGTCAGGAAAGCAAGATTCATTAAGGCATTTGTTGTAAAGTTTGGATAGAACTGGAGCTACTTCGGCAGAGCACTTTTTTAATAGCATGGCCGGGATGAGATCAGGTCCACATGCTTTTTAAGTGTCAAGACTTTTTATAATAGCATGCACCTCAGAAGGGGTGATTTTCAGATCGTCTAGTGTGGCGTCTGTCAATAAAGGAAGATCTGGGGGGGTTAGCAGAGTCCAGTGTGGAGTTGGAGGCAAACCGACTGGCAAGCATGTTAGCCTTCTCGGTTGCTGAGCAAACAACCTCATGATTGTTGGATAGTGGGGGAATTGTTGATTGCCAATTATTTACTACACTGTTGTAGACTTTCCAGAAGTCACGGGTTCTTATTTCTGTGCTTCGATGCATTTTTGATGGTTTCAGTAAATTCTCTCTTAGCTGTCGCTATTTCTTTCTTACAGTTACATCTGACTTCTATATAATTCTGTCTTGTATAACGAATGCCCACATCCCACTTGGGAACGCTGATCATGCAATGATAATGGTTGAAATCGCCCTAAACTCTAGAGCCAAAACTGAAGAGCTATTGCTCAAAACAAAGATATTATCAAAAAGCTGACTGGGAAGCCATAAGGGGTCTCATCAGAGATGCTCCATGGCGAAATATCTTATCTCTTCCTGCCGAACAGTGCGTAAATGAGACCGCTGAATGGTTCAAAACGGCAATTGAAGCACATGTTCCCACGCGGAAATTTTATAGCAAGCCCCACTCTTCCCAATGGTTTGCACAAAGGTAGCATGCGTACCGCAGATTTAACCGACATAAGTTCAGTTCAAACAGACCTGTTGATATTTATAAGTAAGAAAATGGTCTCTTTAAACGCAAAACATCATTCAAAGAAATAATGAAATTTCCTAAATAATAATAAAAAAATCTAGTAGATTACAACTCTGTTTAGATATTCTTAAATAAGCACTTAAAAATAAAAACCTGCTAAGAAAAATATATCCCATTCTTTTCGTAAGAGTTAGCGTTTCTTTATTTGCTCTTTTTTGTAAAAGTTTTTTTAACATAACACATAATTGTCCCCAGAAATTATTTTTAAGTGATGTATTTATTTCCTTTTATTTTAATTCATTTTTAATTTTCCATCTATATTCTCGAGTTCAACAGAAAGACTTCTGTGTTCGACAAGATACACCCGAAGATCGGAAATTTAATCAGTTGAAACGTTGTAAGCATAGCACTCAAGATGAGAATAGTCCGAATAATCTAAATACATTAATCCAGTTGTTTATATTGTAAATATAAAAGAAATGGAATTATTTATTTCGCCTGATTTTGTGATTTGACATCATTCTGTTAAATATTAATATGCTTTTATCTTGCAAGGTGTTGCGCTTTCTTGATATTTATATATAAACTAGAAGGGAGACTCGGCGTTGCCCAAGATTGAATGGGGATCAACGAATGTTTCACACCATCATTTTATTGTCGCTGCAATCGGTGAAATTTTTCAATCAAATCGATTGATTTTTTGCTCTCGCCGGGACACATCGCGGTGACCTGGGAAGAAGCTTCACGTGCTTTCCCGAAAAGACTTAATCCACACTGCATTGTAGTTTATATTGAACTATTGGTTTTATAAAATTATTTTTATATAATGGCGTTAATTAAAGTTTAAAATGCAAAAGACAAGTATCATGGTTCGGTTGTTCTCTAAGCAGAAACAATCATTTCGAACGCCACCTTTTTTTATTAAATTTTGTGGATTTAAACTTCAGGCTATTTGGCTTGTGCGGAGACAAAACTTCTCAAATGCATTTGTGATGTTAGGCTGTATAAGAGGGTAGGTCAAAATCGAACTGTTTCTTTCTTCAAATAGAATTATTTCGATTATCGATTTTAGATACATCCTTGAGGCATTCCGATACAAAACCTATCTAAGAACACTCCTAGATACATGAAGTACATTTGTGTGAAATTGAAGAAAAATCGGCCAAGCCGTTTCGGAGTCCATAGTGGAGAAACTGTCACATTCACAAAGTCCCCTTTAAGTAAAGTTGTATGTGTGTGTGTGTGTATGTGTGTGTGTGTGCGTTATTTTAGCTTCTCTCTCCTCGCGTATATCAAATACAACAGCCTATTCTCTATGTATGCATGTATTTATATATTAGCATACATGTTGACACGTCTGGTGATTGCTCCTGAACACCGATCATTACATTTTATACATTTTACGCATATGCAAATACGGGATATAAGTATATATTAAAATATAGATGATAGCGGTTATGCGTATTAATATATAGATTTCAGTTCCCATGTGATGATATGAATTTTGTACACATAGTTTATTCTTATTAAATATTTTACAATAACATTCTGCAATCCACGAAATACAATTTCTAACGATCCTATTAATCATTCTATTCGCATTTGCATCACTATGATTATTGGATTAAAATGTATTCAACCATAAAGTGATTGATCATGGCATGCAAGTCACGAATCTCTATTCCTTCCAGAGTTTTCACACGATAATCGCCCGAATAGATGCTGCAAGCCGGAAGTACCATTAATTTGTCCGTGAGTTTACATCGATCGAAATCTTGTGAGAATATACACCTGAATCAGACGGGAGTTTACATCAACCGAAATGTTGTGAAAATTACAATAAAGATGAGAACAATAGTCTGAATAATCTAACTAATATAAATTATCAATCATCATATAAAATATTCAAAAACATAATGAGCGTAAAAGGGAATTTGAATGTACGTAATACACATGTACCATGTAATCGTTAATAAATAGAAATTGTGAAAAACAATTAATTAGGTCAATAAGCTTTTGTAGTACGTACGCATTTAATACTTGAACCAATAGGACGGCTTTGTATTGTGTAAAAGTGCGGTTTAATGCGTATCAGTTTTAATTAGAAAACATTGTTTTGAAAATCCGTTGATACAGAGAAACCAAACAGATAAGAAAACTTAAAATGGAGATGAAAAGTAATGATCAAAGAAAGAATATTAGGTAATGATCAAAGAAAGAATATTAAGTAATGATCAAAGAAAGAATATTAAGTAATGACCAAAGAAAGAATATTAAGTAATGACCAAAGAAAGAATATTAAGTAATGACCAAAGAAAGAATATTAAGTAATGACCAAAGAAAGAATATTAAGTAATGACCAAAGAAAGAATATTAAGTAATGATACAAGGAAAGAATATTAAGCAATGATCAAAGAAAGAATATTAAGTAATGATCAAAGAAATAATATTAAGTAATGATCAAAGAAAGCATAATAAGTGATGATCAAAGAAAGAATATTAAGTAATGACCAAAGAAATAATATTAAGTAATGATCAAAGAAAGAATATTAAGTAATGACCAAAGAAAGAATATTAAGTAATGACCAAAGAAAGAATATTAAGTAATGATCAAAGAAAGAATATTAAGTAATGACCAAAGAAAGAATATTAAGTAATGATACAAGGAAAGAATATTAAGTAATGATCAAAGAAAGAATATTAAGTAATGATCAAAGAAAGCATAATAAGTAATGATCAAAGAAAGAATATTAAGTAATGATCAAAGAAAGTAAGAAATAAAACAAATTGTAACAGAGAATGTATATAAGACAACCAGGGATTAAAGAATTAGAAGAAACAAAAAACGAAATAAAGGAATTGAAGACAAACAAATTGAAAAAAAAGTAATAACGTTTTGATATAGAAAAAAGAGGAGAAAAAAATGAAAGAAGGATATATAGAAGGAAATAAAATGATTATAATAACTGTTTCTTGCTTCCTCGATTATACTAATGAATAATTAATGTGCTTTTTCTTTGGTTTTGTTCATCCCAACAATGCATATCGCAAATTGAAGAATAAATGATCGAAAAAGTATACTATTTAGAATTTAAGCATGGAAAACTGATAAAATTTCATTTAAAAAATAAGCATAGCAGACTGAAAAGAAATGTTATTTAAAACATTACAGTGCAAATGAATAAGAAAAGCTATTAAACACTGAAGGATAATAAAAATTTTTAAAGTTAAACATGACAAACAGACAAACATGCTATTACAAACTTAAGCATGACAGACTGACAAACAAGCTATTAAAAACTTAAGTATAATAAATAGACAAACATGTTATTCAAAACTTTAGAATGGGGGATTTATATAAAATGTCATAAAAACCTTAAGCATGACAAACAGACAAAAATTTTTATTGGAAACTTACGCACAGAAGATTGACAAAAATGCTATAAAAAAACTTAAGCATAGAAGACTGACAAACATGCTATTAAAAATTAAAGAATGTCAGATTGACAAAAATGCGATTAAGCATGGCAAACAAACAAACATGCTATTAAAAACTTATACAGACTTAAACATGGCAACCTAACAAATTGCGACTGAAAACTTAAGCATGACAAATAGAAAAACATGCTATAAAAACTCAAGCATGTCAGACTGAAAAAACATACTATTAAAAACGTAAACATGACAAAGACAAACGTGATATAAAAAATTTAAACATCGCGGACTAAAAAAATGTTTTCCAAAACTTAAGCGTGGATGACTGACACACATGCTATTAATAACTTAGGCAAAGTAGACGAAAAAACATGCTATTAAAAACTTAAGCACGACAAACAGATAAATATGTTATTCTAAACTTAAGCGTGGCAGACTGACAAGCATGTTAGTAATGGTCTGTATTTTTGAGTCCGACAATCTCAATCAATGACAAGCAATGACAAGCATGTTATTTACAAGTGCACCGAAGCAAACTGACAAAATTGCTTAAAAACCGTAAGCATAACAAACAGATAAACATGTTATTGCTTTCCAAAACTTAAGCGTTGCAGGCTGAAAAAATGCTATTAAAAACTTAAGCATGACAAACACACAAATATATTATTCTAAACTTAAGCGTGGCAGACTGACAAGGGTGCTACTAAAAACTTAAGCGTGGAAGACTCAAAAATTGCTTTTGAAAACTTAAGCATGACAAAAAGAAACACATGCTATTATAAACATAAGAGTGGCAAACTGACAAAATTGCTATTAAAACTTTAGAGTTAGAGACTAGAAAAATAGTTTTTCGATACTTAACCATGGCGGACTGACAAAATTGCTTCTGGCAGAGTGAGAAAATTGCTATTGAAAAATTAAGCATAACAAAAAGACAAACTTAATCATGACAAACTGAAAAAAATTGCTTTTGTAAACTTTAGAGTGACAGACTGACAAAATTACTATTGAATACTAAGGGCTGCCAGACTGACAAACTTGCTATTGAAAACTTAAGCATTACAAAAGACAAGCATGCTATTAAAATGTTAAGCATAGCAGACTGACAAAATTGTTTTTGAAAATTTTAACGTAGCAGCTTGACAAAATTGCTATTGAAAATTTAAGCAGCATAAACAGACCTACACGAAATCAATAATATAAGCCTGACAAAAAGACAAGCATGCTATTAAAAATTTAAGCATGGCAGACTGGCAAAATTGCTATTATAAAACTTTAGAATGAGAGACTGACAAAATTGCTATTGAAAATTTAAGCATGGCAGACTGACACAATTGTTATTGAAAACTTAAGTAGTAGACACAGACAAACATGCAAATAATAACTTAAGCATGACAAAAATACGAACATGCTATTAAAAACTTAAGCATGACAGACTGCCAAAATTGCTTTTGAAAACTTTAGAATTGCAGACTTGAAAAATTTCTATTGAATACTTAAGCATGACAAATATACTAACATGCAATTAAAAACTTAAGCGTGACTGACTGACACGCAAGCTATTGGAAACTTAAGCATCGTAGGCTGACAAACATGCCATTAAAAAGTTAAACGTGGCAAGCTGAAAAAGATTCTCTTGAAAACTTAAGCATGACAATCATACAAGCATACTATTAAAAAGCTAAGCTTTGCAGACTGACAACATTTGTATTGAAAACTTAAGAATGGCAGACTGACAATATTAATATTAAAAACTAAAGCTTGGTAGACTGACAAACATGCTGTTAAAAACTTAAGCATGGCAGACTGACAAATATGATATTAAAAACTTTAGCATGAATGACTGACAAAAATGCTAATGGAAACCTAAGCATGACAAACTGACAAGCATGCCATTGAAAACTTAAGCATGAAAAACAAAATTGCTTTTGAAAATTAAGCATGGCAGACTGAAAAACATGTTATTCTAAACTTAAGCACAGCATACTGATAAAGATGCTTTTGAAAACTTAAGCATGATAAACTGAAAATAATTTAATTCTTTAATATCTAATACTGCAAAGAATGCTATTTAAAATTTTAGCGTTGCAAACTGACTGAAATGATATTTTAAATTCAATTGGGACATAACATATGTGAGATTAATGCTGGAGTAAGAGATGTTGCGAGTTTGTCTCTGCTTTATCATTATTTTCATGGCAAGTGCTCGACTGAACTTCAATCTATTGTCCCCCTCGCCAAACTTTCACAAGAAACACTCGTCTAGCAGAAAACACTATCAATTTTCCTCACTCTTAATCGGTGCCTAAACCTAAACGTAGATTCCATGAGCAAAGCTTCTTTCTTAGAATTGCAAGCCCGTGGAACTCCCTTCCGTTTACCTGCTTTCCAGCTGACTACAATTTGATTGTCTTCAAGTCCAACGTAAACAAGTTTTGATGGGCCGTTCCACTTAAGTTAACAATTTTTCCGAATTTCCATTACTAACGATTACTATATTGTCCACTTGACTACTGTACACTCTTTAACCCTTATCCTCGAGTGGTGTCTGGGCCTTGATAAGTGGTGATGCCTATGTAAAAAAAAGATGCCGAAAACGTCTTTTTAAAACTTGAAGTCTTAAATATAACAGAATGCCAAATGTTATTAAATCCCGCTTTCTCTCCAATTCTTTCAATCTCTCTCTTATTTCTTGCCATGTTTCTCCCTCTCACTTTACTCTCTCATTCTCTCTCTATCTCCTTGGACCCATCTCTCCTGTCTATGATAAAAAAGATAAGTAATACATTGTACATACAAGCACCATATTTTAAATTGAATGTAATTGTATGTCTCTGCGCAAGTAGTGTTTAAGTGAGAGTATTAATATAGTATGGTGGCACAATATTTAAGTTGATAGACGCACGCCATTGATAAGTACTAAAATATGCATCTTGTTTTATGTTAAATAAAACTGCTTTCCACACAACGTAATTGATATTTATTTGTTCTCTCCATGTATTTTATAGCATTGTATGGAGTTATTAAATCGCTAACCTTACGCACAGAAAGCAACTGAGACCTCATTGACACGTTGTAGGTTTAGCTGAATCGCTAATCACGTCTAGCAGTAAAGGTTCTGATAGTGATGATGTAGAAGCAATAGTAAGCGACTTCCGTTTTTTTTTCTTTTATGGCTGTAACAAATATGAATAAAATACAAATAACTTTGTTATTTAGTCTGGAGTTTGTTTATTTCACAGTAAATAAACTAACACCTTTTACGATACTTTTTCCAATGTTTTTATTAACTCACAAACAATATTTAATTTTCATTTAAGTCTAATAGATACTAACAATAAGTCTACACCCATTATTAATACATATCCTGAAGCCTTTCACCCCATAACGTGTGAATAAATACATCTTCCAATCTTAATCGTATTTTGAGAAGCGCAATTTCATAGCAGATACTAACTCTCTTTGATACTAATGCGATTAACTCTAACTACCCATGCGGGGCGTAAGAATACCTGGCTTTGAAACCAGGCATGGAGCAAACCTTCTAGGTGCTGATGAACCCATCTAGGAGAAAGAAAAACTCAGATGTCAAGCCCATGCTATTGACCTCATACGTCTTGGCAGCAAACGGAGAAGGGAGGCCTCCTCAGTTTTGGTCGACAAACTCCCTATAGCTGGTGATTCAATTAAATCATCAGTTTGCAAACCTTAACTGCTTAAGGCTCTGCCTACCGCCCGGCTTCCATACTCCTTCTTTGCATATTTGCAAGGAGCAGAGGTGCAATCACAGGAGCTCATTATAGATGCTCAGTGCTTGCCTTTGTTTCCTGACTAGGGCAATGAACGCCCCCACACCTGCTCTCTTCTCTTCCCTTTAAATTGGGCATTTTGTGGGTGCTTGTTTACCATATAAGTTAACATAATTGAACTGATCCCCTCTTGTCTGATAAGTTTGAGGGTACCGGTTTGACAGTTTGTCTGGCTGCTGTACTCCGACTTACAGTATAGGAGCCCTAACTTTTTGGTGGCATTTAAAGCGGCTGTTCTATCGTCAATTGTATAATATCGGGATGATTGTAGTGCTATGTCGCGAATAGAAAAGGAAACATGCCTTCATCTTCGGTGGGCATTAACAGGCCACATTGCTGAGGACGAGGAGTCGGCTGATGGTCTACTTGTGCGGCATGGTGGTGGCAATGCGCATCCACTTTGCTTAGCACCCCTCGCCCTAAACTTAAATTATAAAAATGACAGCTCAATCCAAAATAACGAATAAACAAGACACATACTTGAACAATGCTACGTCTCCTCCCTTGATTGCATTTACAAGTATCCGTGGACTTAGAACTAACTTAGATGAGGTGGACCCCTTTCTCTTAGCAAGCTCCCCGATTATCTTAGCGCTAAGTGAAACTAACCTGCACTCTCCCATCCCCTCTAACCACTTTAAATTGTGTAGCTATCTTCCACTTTGTCAAAAGGACTCTAACAGACATATGCATGGACGGATTCTATATTCGTAACCCCCTCCCCGCCATGACTAGGGAATCTAAACTAGAATTAGAAGACCGAACCTTCATGTGTTTTAGACTAATTTTACAACATAACGTTAGCTAGTTATACTTTCTTTATCGCTCTCCCTCGACCAAAGACTTGAATCTAATCAATCACGTCTCTGACAGAATAGATGTAGCACTTTCCTTAGACGCTAACGCCCAAATACATGTATTTGGCGACCTTAATGTTCACCACAGTCATTGGCTTGGCTTCTCTAACTACACTAACACAGGGGGTAGCATCACATACAACTTTTCTATATCCTATTCCTTGACAGTAACGTTTTCGATCTGTATCCCAGATCAAGCAAACATCATTTCTGGACCTATTTCTGACCACTTCTTGTTGCTCTCGGGAATGCTGATCACGCCGGGATAATGATAGACATCGCCCTAAATTCTCGACCTTAACTGCTCAAAACTACAACGTACTACAACTATGTTGTCTGGATGTTAGCAGGGAGCACATCAGAGATGCTCCATGGCGAAATATCTTTTCTTTTCCTGCTGAACAATCCGCAAATGAGACCACCGAATTGTTCAAAGTGGCAATTGAAGCACACGTAAGTTCTATAGCAGACCCCACTCTTCCCAATGGTTTACTTCTACTTGCACAACTGCCATTGCTCAAAGGCAGCATGCATACCGCAGATTTATCTGACATAAATCCAGTACAAATAGACAAAAGTATATAGAAACTAGAAGAAATTGTAAGAAGGAAATACTCGCAGCCAATAGAAAATATACCGAAACCACCAGAAAACGCATTGAAGCACAGAAATTAGGAACCCGTGACTTCTGAAAAATCTATAACAGTGTAGTAAATAATGAGCACAATAATGCAGTGATTTAAGGTGCCGGATTAGAAATTAGGTTGATAGGAGATCCGTCATCACTACGTGAGTGGATGACTGTTGGACCTGAAGTTAATTGTTTCTAGCTGGATACGAGGTCATGTCTGATGTAAAGGATGCCACATGCAGCAGCAGATACCATGAGTAAACACCTAGTACCCGAGAATCTTTCCTCAAAATTTTGTAATTATGCAAGAGATGGGTAACCTATTTCAAAAAGAGTTAGGAGACCTTCTAATGTTAAACACAAAGAATATTGCAAACTCAACTCAAGCTGAAATGGCATCTACACATCACCATCAAGAACTATAAGCCCTTGTACCCTCTCGACAGAAATACACCCGACAACCCCGACAAGCAGCGAAGTTCCACCCCATACACAGTAGAAATCGATATATAAGAAAGCCTTTTACTCTAATAGCTTCTCCTAGGACTGCTAGACTTTAGAATTCCCTTTCAAACAAACGAATCTGGTCACTGTAAAAACGTACAGAACTAATTGGAATTTTTCAGTTTTATCTTTTCGTTGTGACAAGAAAGAACTATGCCTTGCTGATACTACCTTGATTAATTCTCTAATTCTTTTCTTACAATTCTTCACAATTAAAGCTTTTCTGCCTGGATGGATGCTACCAACTTTTTCTTGGGACACAATTGAATTATCCTCTTTTTTCATCGATAAAACTATTTCTGTATGGGTCATTTTTCTGTTACAAGAATGGCTCCCCACTCCAAAATTGATATTCTGGTTGCAAGCACCCACATCCATTATGTAAAAGGTTATAAGATTCAAAGCGTATTACATATTTTGCATGTCAGAAGATTGTTTCCCAAAACGGAAAACATTTTCTTTTAGTTAAACATGCATGCATCGGAATATGTAGAAACCAATTAAGTTTTAAATAAGATGAGTAGAAAGCAGACAGTGAATCAAGATTTGAATAGCTAAAAAAAGCGTTTGTATTTGAAACTTGTCAGTGTTTATTAATATTGTTAGAAGAATAGTCCCTTCTTCAGTTTGGGCCGTAAGAATAAACCAATTGGAACAAAGATAAAGTGCAGCAAGCCGAGTCAACCGACGACAGAGGATCATTACGTTTACCTACTTCCTCCTTGCAAGTCTATATTTGCTTTATCGTTTTTCTCATAACAGATGCTCGGCCGAGCTTCAATTTATCTCCTATTGAAAAAAACATTCGCAACAAATACACATTCATTAATTTCCCTTTCCCTTTATCAACGTCTTAAATTATACGAAAATTCCATGAACAACGTTTTTTTCTAGTGCTGTCCATCTGTAAATCCTGTGACGGGTATGCGCGAAAGCGCTCAAGAATTGTATGTCAGTATCTTAATCGGGCCAACCTGTGGGGAAAATGAAATCGTCAAAGGGCTAGAAAAATAAAACACCAAAGTCGTTAAGAGTATAATTGCTGATGTGGCTCTGATAGTCAAGTTGTGTCGACGGAATTGTTCACATTGTGTCGGGTTGAGTCGTCGGAGTTATTCAAGATCGTGCCAGGACGAAATTGTTTGGGCTTGTGTCGGGTCGTGTAGATGGGGTTGGTCAGAATCATATCGGGTCATATCGGGCCATGTCGGGTCATGTCGGTGGAATTGTACTATCGATGGAATTGTACCGTGTTGAGTCATGTTAACAGAAGTGTTTGGTACTGTGTCGGGTCGCATCGACAATCATGTAGACGGAAGCTTTTGGGTTACGGTTGTGTTTCGGTTGACTTCACAGTTGACGCAGTCGTAAAGACTTGCGGAATACCAGCCCCAACAAACTTGAGAGGAATATGATGAGAACTACAAACGTGAATCGATAATGACTGGTTGCTCCCATATCTGAAGGTTGAACTCAGTCCTCTAAATAGTCATACTCCACTTCATGAGTGTTCTGCAAGAAAACAAACAAAAGGTTCCAATAGTTATGGATTATCGGGAGCTGAATGAATATGTGGACGTAGGGCAATGAACGCCGTTTTCCCCACTCCCGACACATCCCACCACTCAAAACTGGGCACTTGGGAGTGCTTGAGTACCACATATGCCTGTGCAATTAGATTGGGTTGACCTTGTTCTGATGGGTTGAGGATACCGGATTGACAGCTCCTGGCTGCTGTTTTCCGACTGGTAGTACAGGGGCCATAACTCTTTGGTAGCGCTTAGAGCGGCTGCTCCATCAACAGTTGTATAATATCCGGATGTTTGTAGTGCCATGTCGCGCAGGGAAAGGGACTCTGCACTCATCCCCGATGGGCTTTCCTGGGGCCATAGTCCTAGTTGATGATCTACTTGTGTAGCATGTCTGATACCCTGCAGCTCCTCCTTACTTAACTGAAACTCTTTAAAAACATGGTGACAGTACAATAAAAAAATAAGTATAAACCAGGCTTAGGGACAAACAAATCCAACTTTCCTCCTCCCTTGAGGCTTGCATTCACTAACATCCGTGGGCTTAGAACTAATTTAGCTGATGTTGAAGCATTTCTCCTAACAAATACTCCGGATATATTAGCACTAAGTGAGACTAACCTACACTCCTCCATCTCCTCTAACTATTTTAACATGCCTGGCTATCCCCCACTCTTCCGTAAGGACTCTGACAGACATATGCACGGACTTGGAGTCCACATTCGTAACACCCTCCCCTTGACTAGAAAAACACACCTAGGATCGGACGATCAAGCCTTTATATGGTTTAGACTAAACATACAACATAACATTAGCTACTTTTATTTTCTCTACCGCTCTCCCTCGACCCAGGACTGAACCATAATAAACAAAGTCTCTGACAGCATAGATACAGCACTCTCCCTCGACACTCGCGCACATGTATTTGGTGACTTATATGTCCACCACAAAAACTGGCTTGGATTTTCTACTTACACAGATGCAGCGGGCAGTACAGAGGGGTCAGATACGTCGATACACACATATCTGTCTGTCTGTTTGTCTATCTGTTTATCTGTCTGCCTGTCTCTCGCTCTCTCTCTCTTTTTCTCTCTATCTGGCGCACAAGTACATGTATTTGGTGACTTTAATGTCCACCACAAAAACTGGCTTGGATTCTCTACTTACACAGATGCAGCAGGCAGCACAACTCCGCTATATCTCACTCCCTATCACAAATGATTACGTTTCCAACCCGTTTCCCGAACCAGCAAGAACACCACGCATCACTTCTAGATCTGTTTCTGGCCACAGTTCCCGATGATTGCATAACAAATGCTGACAGCCCACTCGGCAATGCTGATAATGTAGTGATAATGGTCGAAATCGCACTAAACTCTAGAACTGAAGAGCCAGTGCTCAAAACAACGAGATATTATAAGAAGGCTGACTGGGAAGCCATCAGGGAACTAATTAGAGATGCTCCATGGAAAAATATCTCTCCCTGCTGAACAGTGTGCAAACGAGACCACTGAATGGTTCAAAACTGCAATCGAAGCGCATGTTCCCATGCGGAAATTTTATAGTAAGCCCCACTCTCCCCAATGGTTTACGTCGACTTGTGCAACTGCCATTACTCAAAAGCAGCATGCATACCGTAGGTTTAACCGACATAAGTCCAGTTCAAACAGACTGAAGTATATAGAAGCTAGAAATAACGTTAAGAAAGAAATAGCGACAGCTAAGAGAGAATTTACGGAAACCACTAAAAAGCGCACCAAAGCACAAAAACTAAGAACTCGAGACTTCTGGAAAATCTACAACAGTGTAGTAAATAATGGGCAATCAACAATTCCCCCACTAACCAACAATCACGAGGTTGTCTCCTCGGCAACCGACAAGGCTAATATGCTTGCCAGTCGGTTTTTTTCTCTTCCTTCTGAACAGCGCGCAAATGAGACCACTGAATGGTTCAAAACGGCAATTGAAGCATATGTTTCCATGCGGAAATGTTATAGCAAGTCCTACTTTCTCCAATGGTTTATTTCTACTTGCACAACTGCCATTGCTCAACGGCAGCATGCATACCGAAGATTTAACAGACATAAGTCCAGTTCAAACAGACATAAGTATATAGAAGCTAAAAGTAACGTGAAACAAAAATGTAGTAGGCAAAAAAATAAAAAATAAATAAATGTTCTGTCAGCAACAGTACAACTTCAAATTAGTCAATATCGCCCACCTCCAGAAGAGAGGGAATTCCTGTCCGTGATAACCGTGGTAAAAGAAGACACACTCCAATCGCCAGAAACACCCACACACACAGTTTGCAGGACACTCCCGACTCGTCTCTAGCCTCCTGCTTTTATAGTGGCCGGGAATTATCCATTTGCATAATCACATGAGACAGAAACGTGATTTTCCGAGAGTTGCATGGGGTAAATGCTAATAAAACCCCCCGGACCCCATCTTGGAATTCTCTTTTTCCCCCCAACTGGTGACACAACAGACATACCCGAGGTAAGCTCTTTTTTCCCTCATTTTAGTTATTGCTGCTTCTGCTACACTCCCCCCTGATCTCATGATCACAAATGGGGCAGGGGGGCAGTCGTCTCTGTCTGGTACTTCTCCGAAGAACCGGAGGCAGCACTTCCTCTCTGCCATCCTCCTCATCGCCATTATTGCCACCAGTCTGCTCCATAGGCGGTGTTTCACAATCAGGGCAGGGGGGCAGTATTCGTTTCTGTCGGGTACTCCTTCGTAGAGGCAAGACGGGAGGTCCTTCCTCCGCTTCTTCAGTATGTACATTATATGGCTCAAAATCCTCTTCGTCGTCCTGCATCATACTCATAGTCTTTTCAGAAGACATCATACTGTCTGAGTCCACCGCAGTTCATTGCATTCCATCCTGACTGCCAATCCCAGCACCCGTGCACCGTCCTTCAACTGCTCCGGGTTCTTGCACTCCAACCCGAACTGCGCGAGGTGTTCTCTCACACGGGTCGCGGGCACCACGTCTTCATTGACAAAAATGTCATCAATGTAAGCAGATGCTGCGCGGCTTATAACTTCTTCCTGAGATAGTACTTCGCTGACAATTGCTCTCATTATCAAGGGAGCCACATTCAAACCAAACCCCAGACGGGTCAGACAGTATTTTTTCCCATCGATTTCCACAGTCTGGTATGGCCACAGTGTCTCATGGACCCGGACTTGTAGGTATGCTCTTCTGAGGTCCAGTAGAGACACGTTAGCACCTTTTTGTCTCCACTCACGCAGCTTAGCTGCACAAACATCTGCGTTGGCCGTAAATGCGTCTACGTAATGATTTAGCTCCCGGTAGTCCATTACCGGGCGCACTTTGGCTTTGTTCTGCTGTATCACAGCCATCAGGGGAATTAGACCTTTGGGGGGTCCCAATTTATCCTCTGGGTATGGCACGAGCCAACCATTATCTATCCAGGTGTGGAGCTCCTGCGTGTATTCTTCACGAATTTCTGCTGGCACTGGGTACTCTGACACTCGATTATGCAGCCTTTCAGGGGGGTGGTCCACAGACCATTTCCACGATGCGGTCCACGTTCGGTTTTGATGGTCAAAGGTAGCAGTGAAATCTGGTTCATCGATAGAAATGGCTGCGCATTTAATACTTTTCCTGGCGCCCAGCCGCACTGATCCTGTAGGCTTGACAACGACACCTCCAAGAGCTTTTATGGCGTCGATCCCTAGAAGCAAGTCAAATCCCAGTGGCTTGCCGTGCACCACCAACACATCGACTCTGGCAGACACACCTTCATCAGTGGATACAGAGACCGTTCCAACACCGCAGCACGCATGGGACATTCCACCAATTGTGTTGACATTTACGTTTGTTTTTTTCCAAGACCGGCACCGGTCTGCATGTAAAATTGTCCTGGAGCATCCTGTATCAATAAGCGCCAAACATCGCATCCCGTCAACATGGATGCTTATCACCGGGAGCGTCGTGTTCACATCTTGGTTGGGAAGGAGACTGGCGCTTATGCGTCCTCCCCTTGCTCGTTTCCCGAGCAGTTCCGAGCCCAATGTCCACTCTCACCGCAACGGTAACACCGTGTTCCACGTTTTCGACAGTCCCTTGCAAGGTGGCCTTTAACATTGCATTTGAAACAGGTCAAATTAACAGGATTATTCTGGGCCCTGTTGTTGGGTGAGCGTGTGGCCGCAACCACATCCTGATTTTGTTCGCCAGTCGTCGTCAAAATTCTCGCTCTCGACATTAGCTCCCCCATGGTCAGGGCTTTGATGTTCGGCACCTGTTGAAGAGCAATTGAGATGGTGTCAGGGAATCCAGTGACAAAAATTAATTTTGTGAGTCTCTCTGAGCTTTCTCCTGTGAATCCGGCCAATCCAACCAACTGCCTGATTTTGTTGGCGTACACATCCACACGTTCACCAGCCCATCTAACCATAGTTATTTTTCTATATGCTGCAAACGCGTCATCAGTAAATGCCTCCTTTAATCGAGCCTCAATCTGGTCTATTTTCTTTTGATCGTCCTCCTCCATTTCCATGTAGAGGGCCAGTGCATCGCCTTCCAGGTATAAAGGTAGCAGACTCTCTACGTCATCTACCTGCTGAAGTTGTGCGACAAGTCTCACTTTTTTCAGCCACGCTACAACGTCTCCCTCGCCAGAGAACGGCTTGATAATATCACTGCTTATCCGCACCTTCGCCATATTCGGGCCGAAATAGCTTGAAACAAAAATGTAGTAGGCAAAAAAAAAAAAATAAATAAATGTTCTGTCAGCAACAGTACAACTTCAAAATAGTCAATATCGCCCACCTCCAGAAGAGAGGGAATTCCTGTCCGTGATAACCGTGGTAAAAGAAGACACACTCCAATCGCCAGAAACACCCACACACACAGTTTGCAGGACACTCCCGACTCGTCTCTAGCCTCCTGCTTTTATAGTGGCCGGGAATTATCCATTTGCATAATCACATGAGACAGAAACGTGATTTTCCGAGAGTTGCATGGGGTAAATGCTAATAAAACCCCCCGGACCCCATCTTGGAATTCTCTTTTTCCCCCCAACTGGTGACACAACAGACATACCCGAGGTAAGCTCTTTTTTCCCTCATTTTAGTTATTGCTGCTTCTGCTACACTCCCCCCTGATCTCATGATCACAAATGGGGCAGGGGGGCAGTCGTCTCTGTCTGGTACTTCTCCGAAGAACCGGAGGCAGCACTTCCTCTCTGCCATCCTCCTCATCGCCATTATTGCCACCAGTCTGCTCCATAGGCGGTGTTTCACAATCAGGGCAGGGGGGCAGTATTCGTTTCTGTCGGGTACTCCTTCGTAGAGGCAAGACGGGAGGTCCTTCCTCCGCTTCTTCAGTATGTACATTATATGGCTCAAAATCCTCTTCGTCGTCCTGCATCATACTCATAGTCTTTTCAGAAGACATCATACTGTCTGAGTCTCCCTCTTCCTCCGATGTAACAACATAATGGCGAGGGCGCAAATCCTTCACGTGACGAGGCACACCGTCCACCAAAATTGACTGAGGGCTGATCACCTTGGTCACCTCACCCTTGCCGAACCTCGTGGTACATCGATTTTGCGGTCTTCTGACCCATACGCGATCTCCAACCTGGTAAAAGCTGTTCTTGGGACCTGGGGACGCAGTTGCGAGATTGGTCTCCTTTACTCGAACTTCGTATTGATAAATCCTATTGGCAGGCGCAGTGGAGGGAGATGTGTCGTCTCTTGGTGTGATGTTATACCAGTAGACAGCCTCCTGTATGGGACAACACATTCTAGCCGCTATTCGTTTCACTGTACGATGACATCGCTCCGCTATGCCATTCCCGGCTGGAGCGTATGCACAGCGGAATCGCAAGTGAACTCCCCATTTACATGCAAATGCTTGGAACATATTGCTGCAGAAAGCTGTGTCATTGTCTAAAAGGAGTTCATGCGGCGCGCCACGCTCGAGGAACACTGCCTCCAACTGATGAATCACGCTTGCCGAGTCCTGCCTTGCCAATTTTCATCCAAATGGAGAAACGCGATGGACCACAGTCTGTTAAAGTTAAAAAATGGAAGGTGCCATAATGCGTGATATCCATTCCAATTCTCTGCCAATTCTCGTTAACTTCCAGCTTTCCCTTTTCCCACCTGACTGGCGCTGGGTCAATGGACTGACATTCCTCGCATTTCTGTATGACCGTTCTGACAGTTGCTTTTGTCGTGGTTGGACATCTTCTCCTAACAAAGTAGGTAGTGCGTCGCACCCCCGGATGTCCACTATCTTTGTGAATAGCCATGATTTGACTCTCATCCAGCTCGTCTGTGTGGATCGCGCCTATCACTGGGTCAAGACCGTTTTTCTTTTTCATTGCCTCAAACCACCGCTGTGGCACTCGTGTCAGTCGGTCAGCAATGTTTCGTGCTGATGGAACGAGCGTCACATCCACTGTCAGCCCGTACTCTTTCACGAGCTCCTTAAGAGTGCTTAATCGCCTCCTAATAAGCATCTCGCTTGCTGCTTTGGTGCGTACTCGCGCCTTTCCAGTCAGCATGTCCGAGACCCAATGGTATACGCAAACAGAATCTGTCTTTATGTGTAGCACCTTGCTCTGCCACTGGAGAGCCAAATTGATGCCCTTCAATACGGCATCCAGTTCAGCCAAGTTGATATGTTGAGAGTCATCTTCAGGTCGCAGCCAACATGAATCTTCCAACACAGTTTCATACATCTCCAAGGCTGCCCCAATTGCTAGGGAGCTAGCATCGACCCATACATTCAGCTCTTTGCCGTCCACACACCAATTTCCCTGTGCCGGATCGTTCTGCTGCACAGATTTTAAGGTTTCGAACATCATACGATGTAGTACGGCGTCCCTTGCTTCATCATCCCAGCCCTTCGTTACCGAACTTACTTTCCTTCTGAGTATTCCGCAAGCCACACGAAGCCAACCGCACACCGGAAAGTGCCCGACAAGTCGACCACACAGGGAAAAGATTGTTCGTCGCGTAACAATACTGGGAGCCTCCGGAATTGCATTTCCTCGCTTCCACCGCAGTTCATTGCATTCCATCCTGACTGCCAATCCCAGCACCCGTGCACCGTCCTTCAACTGCTCCGGGTTCTTGCACTCCAACCCGAACTGCGCGAGGTGTTCTCTCACACGGGTCGCGGGCACCACGTCTTCATTGACAAAAATGTCATCAATGTAAGCAGATGCTGCGCGGCTTATAACTTCTTCCTGAGATAGTACTTCGCTGACAATTGCTCTCATTATCAAGGGAGCCACATTCAAACCAAACCCCAGACGGGTCAGACAGTATTTTTTCCCATCGATTTCCACAGTCTGGTATGGCCACAGTGTCTCATGGACCCGGACTTGTAGGTATGCTCTTCTGAGGTCCAGTAGAGACACGTTAGCACCTTTTTGTCTCCACTCACGCAGCTTAGCTGCACAAACATCTGCGTTGGCCGTAAATGCGTCTACGTAATGATTTAGCTCCCGGTAGTCCATTACCGGGCGCACTTTGGCTTTGTTCTGCTGTATCACAGCCATCAGGGGAATTAGACCTTTGGGGGGTCCCAATTTATCCTCTGGGTATGGCACGAGCCAACCATTATCTATCCAGGTGTGGAGCTCCTGCGTGTATTCTTCACGAATTTCTGCTGGCACTGGGTACTCTGACACTCGATTATGCAGCCTTTCAGGGGGGTGGTCCACAGACCATTTCCACGATGCGGTCCACGTTCGGTTTTGATGGTCAAAGGTAGCAGTGAAATCTGGTTCATCGATAGAAATGGCTGCGCATTTAATACTTTTCCTGGCGCCCAGCCGCACTGATCCTGTAGGCTTGACAACGACACCTCCAAGAGCTTTTATGGCGTCGATCCCTAGAAGCAAGTCAAATCCCAGTGGCTTGCCGTGCACCACCAACACATCGACTCTGGCAGACACACCTTCATCAGTGGATACAGAGACCGTTCCAACACCGCAGCACGCATGGGACATTCCACCAATTGTGTTGACATTTACGTTTGTTTTTTTCCAAGACCGGCACCGGTCTGCATGTAAAATTGTCCTGGAGCATCCTGTATCAATAAGCGCCAAACATCGCATCCCGTCAACATGGATGCTTATCACCGGGAGCGTCGTGTTCACATCTTGGTTGGGAAGGAGACTGGCGCTTATGCGTCCTCCCCTTGCTCGTTTCCCGAGCAGTTCCGAGCCCAATGTCCACTCTCACCGCAACGGTAACACCGTGTTCCACGTTTTCGACAGTCCCTTGCAAGGTGGCCTTTAACATTGCATTTGAAACAGGTCAAATTAACAGGATTATTCTGGGCCCTGTTGTTGGGTGAGCGTGTGGCCGCAACCACATCCTGATTTTGTTCGCCAGTCGTCGTCAAAATTCTCGCTCTCGACATTAGCTCCCCCATGGTCAGGGCTTTGATGTTCGGCACCTGTTGAAGAGCAATTGAGATGGTGTCAGGGAATCCAGTGACAAAAATTAATTTTGTGAGTCTCTCTGAGCTTTCTCCTGTGAATCCGGCCAATCCAACCAACTGCCTGATTTTGTTGGCGTACACATCCACACGTTCACCAGCCCATCTAACCATAGTTATTTTTCTATATGCTGCAAACGCGTCATCAGTAAATGCCTCCTTTAATCGAGCCTCAATCTGGTCTATTTTCTTTTGATCGTCCTCCTCCATTTCCATGTAGAGGGCCAGTGCATCGCCTTCCAGGTATAAAGGTAGCAGACTCTCTACGTCATCTACCTGCTGAAGTTGTGCGACAAGTCTCACTTTTTTCAGCCACGCTACAACGTCTCCCTCGCCAGAGAACGGCTTGATAATATCACTGCTTATCCGCACCTTCGCCATATTCGGGCCGAAATAGCTTGAAACAAAAATGTAGTAGGCAAAAAAAAAAAAATAAATAAATGTTCTGTCAGCAACAGTACAACTTCAAAATAGTCAATATCGCCCACCTCCAGAAGAGAGGGAATTCCTGTCCGTGATAACCGTGGTAAAAGAAGACACACTCCAATCGCCAGAAACACCCACACACACAGTTTGCAGGACACTCCCGACTCGTCTCTAGCCTCCTGCTTTTATAGTGGCCGGGAATTATCCATTTGCATAATCACATGAGACAGAAACGTGATTTTCCGAGAGTTGCATGGGGTAAATGCTAATAAAACCCCCCGGACCCCATCTTGGAATTCTCTTTTTCCCCCCAACTGGTGACACAACAGACATACCCGAGGTAAGCTCTTTTTTCCCTCATTTTAGTTATTGCTGCTTCTGCTACATAACGTTAAGAAAGAAATAGCGACAGCTGAGAGAGTATACACTGAAACCACTAAAAACGCATCGAAGCACAAAAATTAGGTACTCATGACTTTTGGAAAATCTACAACAGTAAATAATGCGCAATCAACAATTCCCCCACTAACTAACAATCACGAGGTTGTTTTCTCAGCAACCGACAAGGCTAATATGCTTGCCAGTCGGTTTGCCTCAAACTCCACACTGGACCCTACGAACCACGCTATTCCTGACTTTCCTTTGCGGACAGACGCCACGCTAGACGATTAAAAAAACACCCCTGCTCAGGTGCATGCTATCATAAAATACCTCGACACTTAATTAGTGTTATTAAAATTGTGCTCAGCCGAAGTAGCTCCAGTTCTCTCCAAACTCTACAACAAATGCCTTAATGAATCTTGCTTTCCGGGCTGTTGGAAAACTGTTTCTGTGGTACCAGTATTCAAGAATTCTGGCGAAAGGACTGACCCAGAAAATTATCGCCCCATTAGCCTTCTCCCATTTTTCGCCAAAATATTTGAGACCATAATTAACCATGCTCCAGTCCATCACCTTACAGATGCTAAACTTCTGACTGAAAAACAATATGGATTTAGACAAGCCCGTTCCACAGCAGACATCCTCACTGTAATCTCTGAACGTATATACCGTTGACTGGACAAAGTGGGGGAGAGCGGTAGCTCTAGATATGTCTAAGGCTTTTGACAGGGTATGTCATGAGGGTCTCCTCAGGAAAATTAGATCATACGGTATCCCCGGTAGAATACTAAACATAATTAAATCCTTCTTAGGTAAGAGAAAATCCAGGTTGTCCTCGACGGTCGTACATCTAAACAATATCATATAAATGCGCAAGTGCCTCAAGGGTCTATCCTTGGACCTCTGTTGTTCCTAATATTCATTAATGTCCTCCCCGACAGAATTGTCTGTGAGATGGGTATATATACTGATGACACCACACTCTATAACAGTCATGACAGGAAAAAATGAACACATATCTAAAGAAATGGGAAAAAACACTAGAGGATGACCTCCAATCTGTAGTGAAATGGGGACAAAAATGGATGGTCACATTCAATGGTGCCAAGACTAAACTGGTTTCCTTCAATAACTACAAGAAACCTTCTCTGCCACCAATAGTAATAGCCAGTGACTCTTTATCTGAGAGGACATCTTTCAAACTGTTTGGCTTAACGTTCACAGGAAACATGAGTTGGAACAATTACATTGAGCGCATTGCCAGGGCCGCTGTGAAGAAGGTACGCTCTCTCTACCGTGCTAGAAAATTACTAACACCCGAAAGTATCCTGTACCTCTATAAGGCCACCATTCGCCCATGTATGGAGTATTGCTGTTACATTTCGGCTGGTGCATATGTTACTAGTCTCTCGCTCCTAGACAAGGTTCAAAAGAGAGTCGCCAATCTGATAGGCCCTGAACTGGCATCTAAGCATCAGCTTCTATCCCATCGACGAAACGTTGCATCCCTCTGCCTGTTCTACAAGTATTTTAATGGTGAATGCTCTGGCGAACTGCAGACACTTGTGTCCCCACAATGTAGACACCCTCGACAAATCCCACCCCACACAGTAGAGATCCCTACATGTAAAATATCTTTCTACTCCAGTAGTTTCTTCCCCAGAACCGCTAGACTCTGGAATTCCATTCCAGGTCCCTGTTTCCCCAACTGTACTGACATGCAGAAGTTCAAGTGTAACGTGACCGACATCTTGCTGCCCAAATCCCAATATAGTACCCCAGTAGTTGTTGCCCCTGATAGTAGCCCCCCACACCAAACTTGCAATGTGACTTTTTTTGGGTGAAAATGTAATGAAAAAATGTGTATATACCTAACGCAGATGCAAAAGCTAAATTGAATTACGAAAACAAGGACAAAACATTGCAGTACTAGACCTAAGCTGGGACTATTTGCAAGTATATGTCGACAAATCTCTTTGTACTTTCCAAAGTGACAAGGATATTGTCTTACCCTCCTAGAAATCGGACTTATTATCGCACATTTAATAATACAGACCATTTTTAATGCAGTCCTAATCCATGGTGAGATTATAAACTTGGCTATATTTTCTTATATTGACGATATTTTTGTTAATGAGGGTGCGTGTTTTGGGACCTATGTAAAGAAATATTAGGAGATATTTTGTTTGGCAAGCAACCCTTCTGAAGAGTTGATACTGGGCACACGCGTGATGGGATTACGTGTTCAGATGAAGCAAAATTGCTATGGCGGCATGGAAGTGACCTATCAGTAGTCCTCGATAGACTTACCCGTCAAATTGTCTTTTCAGTGTGCAGATAGTTGACTGGTCATTTCTCGATATGTGGCTGTTACGTATCACCACGGTGTTTGCGATACAAAGTGCACACACTGTGATAATTGGATGAAATGCAAGGTTCTCTTCTAGCACGGATGATCAAAGGCATTTGTTCAAGAGTGGTTCAGGAGATCCAGTGAAATGTGGCTGATATATCTGTGGATAAGATGTTACAGTGTGAACAGACGCTAGTTCCGTTGCCACCGTTGTGGAAAATAATTGTTCTATGAAGGAAGACGCAAGCTGGCCCCAGGCGGTGCATGAGAACAAGCATATAAACTTGGCTAAGCTTGATGTTGTGCTGCAAGGTGTCAACTTTCCATTGCAATGCAAAGCCAACACAATTCACTTACGAACGGACTCTGTATGTGTATATCGGTGGATGACTGACACCTGGTCAGGAGTCCACATTAAAGCAGCCTCTGAAATGTTAATTAGGTGTTGCCTTTGTACGGTCCATGAGTTGACATCAGAATATGCACTGAATATTGATTTGGGGTTCTGTAAGATTCACGAGCTGATCAACTTACACGGGTACCACAGCGATGGTTAAATGAAATTCGCAAGATGAAGGAAGTCAGAAAATCTGTATGTGCGTAATAAAAAAAACACGACGTTTCTCAAGTACAGGCAATCGATCGGTCCAGCAGACCCCTATGTTGCTTCACGAGGGAAGAGAGACGGAAAAACGTATTATAACACACGCAGCAGTACGAGTGCAACCCCGGTCAAGTCAACCGAACGTAAACCGAACGCTTCCGTCTACGATACGATACGGAAAAGGACCTAACACTTTCGTCCACACAATCTTGTACGATCCCGAACAATAGACAGTGACACACTATTCATGAGCGCTTCCGCGCATGCTCGTCACACATCCCTGTGTCAACAAAATGTTGCTAATCAACCCAGAAATCTATGAAGTTGAGGAGCGGAAGGTGGTTGGGGATTTCAAAGAATGCCAATCTATAGATCCAGCCCAAGTGCATTGGAAACCGGTAGGTTTGATGTCACGGAAATAATGGAGCAGGGTTGCAATGAATATAACCCATTTTGGCATTCAGCTGTATCTGCCGCTGATAGACTGGAGTCCTATGCCTTTTGCCATCTGGAAGACGTTGCACCGACAAGACTAGCGTCATCAAGCAGTTGGAAATTGTGTTCTGTAAAAAGAAGTCGCCAATTGAGTTGCTTACTCACAATAGGGTGGCGTTTTGCGGAGAGAGATTTATTGTTTGCATAGATGTGAGATGTAAAAATACGATTTCAATGCGCTTACGTACTATCAGAAAACGGAATAATCGAGATGACACATAAAATGCATTGCCGCCAAAATATGTTGTACGATTTTGGAGACAATGTTAGTGCCTGGCAATGCAGTTACTAGTCCGCACAAGGAGGAAGATGCTATCTGAATAAAGAATCTGCACGATGCAGTTTAGCAGGGATACAGTCACAAAAATTATTAGCACACACTCAGTTTCAGTTAATGCAACACCGCAGCACATAAAAGATGTGCGTCCAGCGTGCAGAAATAATTATTCCATCCGTGACGATAGTACCATCCTTAGATGACAAAGACCTACTGCTATAGGAACAATTACTGGATGTGTCGATGGAGTTGCTCGAGATCGTGTCGGGTCGTATCGACGGAATTATTCACATCGTGCCAGGTCCTGTCGATGGAGTTGTTTGCGATCTTGTCGGGTCGTGTTGACGCAATTTTCGTACCGTGCCGTATCATGTCGATAGAATTGTTCGGGATCGTGCTGGGTCGTGTCGAAAGAAATTTTTAGTACTGTATCGGGTCATACCGAAGCGTTCAAGCGACGTTTGCCTTCGCTTGGCTTGACGGTTGTCACAGTCATACTGCCGCAAGCGATAACAATATTCTGTTTGATTCCATTTCTCTTACTCTAAAAAAACAAATCTTAATACCGCACCGCTGCTTTCCAGCTGACTATACCATGATCGTTTTCAAATCTAATGTAAACAAGTTCTTGTTGAGCCGTCCTCTTAATAATCAAATCATGCCCAAGTTCCAACATTACTGAGAATCACAGTGTTGTCTCAGTCTACCTGATACTCATTAACCCTTACATTCGAATGGCCTTTGGGACTTGATTAAGGGGATTTCCTACCCCTAATAAAATTAATAGTCTGATGATGTTCGTCCATCACTTGCGAATATGACCGTGATCATATGGTTGTTTTGCGGGTCAGAAAATAGTTTTTTTCCAGTCGAGTTTTGAAGTATCATCTGCATGTAGGACATCTCTGGGATGATTCTTTAACAAAGATGCTTACTACCTTGCCATTTCGTATATGATGCTTCCTCTCGAGTTCTTAAATGTGTGTAAATTCAGCAAACATAGCCTCTTTATGGTTTTTAGTGCGACCAGAATATCTGTTTTTTAGCTAGAGTTTTGCACGAGTCGTATCAATAAAATACATATAATCTGGACGTCTGTCCAAGGCGACATAAATCCGGATATGATAGACTTCATAACGATTTTCGTAAATAGACTGTTCAAGGAAGCATAAAAACGGACAAAACACAATGACTTTCTTCTGTTCCTATATACGAGGTGGCTTCCAAAAGTAATACCTTCTATTTTTTATTCCGCCCAAATGTATCAGAGGGGATTGCGAATTGCATTGTTATGATTACTGAACTTATGCATTCATGATCTGAAAGTTTACTGTTGCAGATATTGAGATGCTTCATTGAATTCCTGACAGAATTGCATAAACGGTGGTGACTATGTGGAACAATAAATTCTGGAGCACAAATTTTCGTAAATTTTAATCATCGTAACAGCCGTTAAACGATCATAACAATCATTAAATCATCATAACAATAATCCAATAACCGTAATAATAATGCAATCATCATAACAATCGGTCAATCATCATAACATTCATTCACTAATCATAACAATAATTCAATAATCATAACAATCGTTAACTTATCATAACAATCGTTAAATCAACATAAAAACAATGCAATCATCATCAAAATCGTTCAATCATCATAACAATCATTCAATACTTATAACAATAATTCAGTCATCATAACAATCGGTAAATCATCATAACTATCGTTCGATTATCATAAAAATAATTCAATCATCATAACAATCATTAAAGCATCACAAATATCGTTCAATCATCATAACAATCATTCAATCATCATAGCAATCGTTCAAGCATCATGACCATAATTCAATCATCATAACAATTATTCAATGGTCATGACAATCGTTTAATCCTCATAACAATCATTCAATCATAATAACAATCGTTCAATCATCATAATAATCGTTCAACAATCATAACAATCATTCAATAATTCATAATAATCATTCAATCATCATAACAATGATTCAATCATCACAACAATTGTTTTATCTTCATAGTAATCTTTCAATCATTATAATAATCGATCAATAATCATAAAAATTATTCAATAACGATAACAATCATTGAATGCTCGTAGCAATACTTCAATCATCATAATAATGATTCAATCATCATAACAATCGTACAATCATCACATCAAACATTTAGTCACCTTGACAATCGTTCAATTATCATAACAATCATTAAATCATCCTAACAATTATTCAATCCTTATAACAATTATTCAATTATAATAACAATCATTCACTCATCATAACAACCGTTTAATCATTATCATCATAACAATTGTTCAATAATCATAACAATCACCCATTCATCATAACAATCATCTAATTATTATAACCATGGTTAAATCATCATAACAATAATTCGATAATCATAACGATAATTTAATCACCATAACAATCATTCGATCATCATAACACTCATTCAATCACAATAACAATCATTCACTTATCATACCAATCGTTCAATCCTCACACCAATCATTCAATCATCATAACAATCATTGAATCATCATAACAGTCATTCAATCAGCATAATAATCATTCAATCATCATTACAATTATTAAATCATCATAACAATCATTCAATCATCATTACAATTATTCAATATCATAACAATTATTCAATCATCATAACAATTATTCAATCATCATAATAATCATTCAATCATCATTACAATTATTCAATCATCATAACAATTATTCAATCATCATAACAATTATTCAATCATCATAACAATTATTCAATCATCATAATAATCATTCAATCATCATTACAATTATTCAATCATCATAACAATTATTCAATCATCATAACAATTATTCAATCATCATAACAATTATTCAATCATCATAATAATCATTCAATCATCATTACAATTATTCAATCATCATAACAATTATTCAATCATCATAACAATCATTCAATCATCATAACAATCGTTCAATCATCATAACAATTATTGAATCATCATAAAAGTCGTTCACTCATCATAACAATAAATAACTCATCATAACAGTCATGCACATATAAAAACAATAATTCAATCATCATAACAATCATTCAATCATTATTACAATCATTCAATCATCATTACAATTATTCAATCATCATAACAATTATTGAATCATCATAACAATTATTCAATAATCATAACAATCATTCAATCATCATAACAATTATTCAATCATCATTACAATTATTCAATCATCATAACAATCATTCAATCATCATAACAATCATTCAATCATCATTACAATTATTCAATCATCATAACAATTATTGAATCATCATAACAATTATTCAATAATCATAACAATCATTCAATCATCATAACAATTATTCAATCATCATTACAATTATTCAATCATCATAACAATCATTCAATCATCATAACAATCATTCAATCATCATTACAATTATTCAATCATCATAACAATTATTCAATCATCATAACAATTATTCAATAATCATAACAATCATTCATTCATCATAACAATCGTTCAATCATCATAACAATTATTGAATCATCATAAAAATCGTTCACTCATCATAACAATCAATAACTCATCATAACAATCATGCACACATAAAAACAATCATTCAATCATCATAACAATGATTCAATTATCATAACAATCGTTCAATAATCATAATAATAATCCAATCATCAACACAATCCTTCAATAATAATAACAATCATTCAATCATCATCCTATTCATTCAATCATCATAACAATCATTCAATCATCATAACAATCATTCAATCATCCTAGCAACTATTAAATCATCATAACCATCTTTCACTCATAATAACAATAATTCAATCATCATTCCAACTGTTCAATCAACATAAAAATAATTCAATAATCATAGCAATCGTTCAAACTTTATAGCAATCATTAAATAATCATAACAATCGTTCAATTATCATAACCATCATTCAATAATCATAATAATCATTGAATCATCATAACAATAATTTAATAATCATAGCAATCGATCAATCACCATAACAATTATAAATCAATATAACACTCGTTCAATCATCATAACGATCGTGCACTCATCATAACAATCATTCAATTATCCTAAAAATCATTCAATCATCATAACAATCATTCAATCAGCATAACAATTAGAACATCGGCATAACAATCCTCCACTCATCATAACAATCGCACAATCATCATAACAATCATTCAATCATCAGAACAATCGTTCAATCATCAAAAAATCATTCAATCATCATGAAAATCTTTCAATCCCCATAACACTCGTTCAATCATCATACCAATCGGTCAGTCACCATAACAATCGTTCAATCATCATACCAATCGGTCAGTCACCATAACAATCGTTCAATCATCATACCAATCGGTCAGTCACCATAACAATCATTCAATTATCAAGACAATCATTCAATCATCATAACAATCGTTCAATCATCATAATAATCATTCAATCATCATAATAATCATTCAATCATCATAACAATCGTTCAATAATCATAAAAATCATTCAATTATCATAACAATCGTTCAATCATCATAACAATCGTTCAATCATCATAACAATCATTCAATTATCATAACAATCATTCAATAATCATAATAATCATTCAATCATCATAATAATCATTCAATCATCATAACAATCGTTCAATAATCATAATAATCATTCAATCATCATAATAATCATTCAATCATCATAACAATCGTTCAATCATCATAACAATCATTCAATTATCATAACAATCGTTCAATAATCATAATAATCATTCAATTATCATAACAATCATTCAATAATCATAACAATCGTTCAATCATCATAATAATCATTCAATTATCATAACAATCGTTCAATCATCATAATAATCATTCAATCATCATAATAATCATTCAATCATCATAACAATCGTTCAATCATCATAACAATCATTCAATTATCATAACAATCGTTCAATCATCATAACAATCGTTCAATCATCATAACAATCGTTCAATCATCATAACAATCATTCAATCATCATAACAATCATTCAATCATCATAACAATCGTTCAATCATCATAACAATCGTTCAATCATCATAACTATCGTTCAATAATCATTAAAATCATTCAATCATCATAACAATCGATTAATTATGATAACAATCATTCAAACATCATAACAATCGTTCAATCATCATAACAATCATTCAATTATCATAACAATCATTCAATCATCATAACAATCATTCAATTATCATAACAATCATTCAATCATCATAGCAATCATTCAATTATCATAACAATCATTCAATCATCATAACAATCGTTCAATCATTATAACAATCATTCAATTATCATAACAATCATTCAATCATTATAACAATCATTCAATTATCATAACAATCATTCAATCATCATAACAATCATTCAATCATCATAACAATCGTTCAATCATCATAACAATCATTCAATCATCATAACAATCATTCAATCATCATAGCAATCATTCAATCATCATAACAATCATTCAATCATCAGAACAATCATTCAATCATCATAACACTGTAATTTCTTATCCCGTCTTCCTTACTCATCGATTTTTTAATCAATAAAATAGGGGGTTTACTTTGGAAAAAACCTGCGTACGAAAGAAAGCGCCCCGGGCGCCTATCCACAACTATCGTTTATCTCTTTTTTTTAATTTTTTTTTATTTTTTATTCAATTTTCACCCCAAACAAGGCACAGGGCTTGCAAAAATGCATTGAAAATAGTGGTGTCTATATAGAAAAATAAATCCATGAGAACAAAAGGTCGCTCATTTAAATGCTACCACTCCTGTCTTTGTAGCGCTTCAACGTTTTTAGTTAAACAAAAATATAGGACGCACTACATTATGAACCATCCTCGTACTGATATAAAGGCAAAGTTAGACACAGGGTACAAATTTAAAGAGGAGACAATCCATCTCTCCCAAAAGGAGCCTTCTGGATTGCAACAAAATTAAAATTGCCTCAATCTAGTAAGACTTCATCACTGACGAAGGACAGAATAAGCCTAGTGCAGCATCCAAACAGATACTGCACTTTCTTTCTAGCCATAAACTTCTGATGAGAGAAAGACAACCATAATACATCTTCTACTGATAAAGACGGAGACTGCGATTAGTTTAGAGGTGAAAGATTTCTTTAAAATAAGAGTTACATTCGTGTTGATGATACTTTATGTTTCCTCGCATTTTTCGCTGCTCAAGTGAAGACAGATGTAATCTTTTCATCCGTGGCGAATCCCTTCACCATCCTGGTTTCATCCATTTTCTTTTTATATATTTTAATAAGATAAATTTGCAACAGGAAAGTAAATATAAGCACGTATAGTAAATATAAAACGAACTCGCTATTTGAATATTACCGACATTAATTTCTGTGAAGAGTAGATAATCGACATTACTGGCTGTTAAGGGCTATTAAATGATATTAGAACATAAACAGCCCGCTGGAATTTTGACACACTGGTACGATTCCGTTGTGCCATAACATATTCATTAGCTTCATCACGTGACCCTGTAGATGTCGAGACGCCGGAGAGATATTGGTAACATGCCTGGTTGCCAGGGCGACCGTTTCTTATCGATCTGAAATAAGAAAGAAATCCCCACCCCTCAATTTGCCTGATGCAATTTTAATAACATTTTATTCGCTGTAGATATTGGAGTGCGTTTCATGACCGAAGCTAAGCACAGAACACTGAAGGCGTGATAACAGAAACATGATCTATAATTAAAAACGAAATAATATATTCCGCCTCACCACAAATATTTCAACACACCCACACACCCACACACACACATATATATACATACATAAATATATATATATATATATATATATATGTGTGTGTGTGTGTGTGTGTGTGTGTGCGTGTGTTATTTTATTCAATTTAGGTAAACAAAATTACCATTGGTCGCAACAAGAAATTTACTGTTTTAATCTAAAAAGATTTTATCAAGTCCCATGTCTTTATCGAGGTATTTCCTTTTATAAATTGCTAAATAACACACACACACACACACACACAAACACACATATATATATAATTATATATATATATATGTGTGTGTGTGTGTGTGTGTGTGTGTGTGTGTGTGTGTGTTTCATGAACATTTTATATGTGTATGTTACATAGTTGGTGCGCGTAACGCCAAGTTAGCTCGACTATTATTATTAGGATCGTTATGGATATTTGTAAAAAAAAAAAAAAAGAAACAGAAAGATCCCACCGAAAATGTTATTCGCCCCTTTAGCAAAAACTGTCTGTGTACGTTGCCATTGTCAATAGTAGTTATAGACACTATTATAAAAATATCCAAACACATGGATACTAGAGACGATTAATAGACGATATACGCACATTCAAGAAAGTAGACAATCATATAACATTAAAACATATATTTATAGATATAACGACACGTTACAACGTTAAAAAGATATTAGTTAAATAGACTCCGTTTATACACAAGTTTCAGCCAGCTATATAACATATATGTACATATTGCATGCATATATATATATATATATATATATATATATATATATATATATATATATATATATATACTAGCAAAAGTACCCGGAAGGGTTGTAAAGAGATAGCTTCGAATTTGGGGGTATCAAAACCGAAGCAAAATATGATGAAAGTAAAAATAAAATAAATAAACCCCATAATTTATTATACTATACCTGTTCACACTGAAACACTTATCACAACATTCTGGAAAAAACATTGTTAAGCTTTGTGACATATTTCTATTCTATGGAGGTCAGGCGCGAACGAACACCCCATACTTTTATTACACCATATTTCTTCAAACTGAAACATAATTATCAAAGTATACTTACGCAGATAGATATGAAAAGTCTTTATTAAAGTTTGTGCCTATTTCCATTCTATAGAGGCCAGGCGCGAACGCAGACCCCACAATTTTAGCAATTTTCATGCCTTGGATGAAATGCTTTTCTAACTTGTAAGTATCTTTTTAAGATTATATTTTATTTAATTTATTAATTTGGATTTTTAAAAAATGAATGTGGTTTTGCATATATTTAGAAAAACTCTCCTACTCTCTATTTCAGTTTGTATTTCTCCTCACACCACAACTAATTTTTGCAACCCCGTCTTTGTATTATTACAGTCTGAATATTCTCTCTGTTTCAGTTTGTATTTCTCCTCACACCACACCTCTTTTTGCAACCCCCTCTTTGTTATACATTTCTGAATAATGAGAAAATCTGAATTTTTTGACAAAAAAAGTGTATAACTTGTTACAGTCAATAGTAGTCCTCGCCAGCGAAAGTCTTTGTTATTGTTATTCTATTATTATTATTATTATTATTATTATTATTATTATTATTATTTAAAACATTTTGTGTCCTGCTCTTTGGCGCTAGGACTTATTTACAAAACTTTTTAATAAAACTAATAGTAAAAGCCAAAGAGTGCGTTCTTTTTTATATATATTTACAAAACCTTTTAATAAAACTATTTAAACCAAATACAGGTAAGTTTTTAGTGTAAGGAACAAAATATATTTAAAGAAAATACATTTAAATAAATATTTTTTTTTTTAATTAAGATATTAATTCAGAGTCCTTCAATTTGCGGAGCTGGTTTCTCCCAAAATGAGACACCGTGCATTGGAATAGCGGGCGTGTTTTTTCTTATTTAAAAAATAAAATGCCGACTATTAAAAATTTCATTTAAATAGTTTTATTAAAAAACTTTCTGCCAAAATGAGATAGAGTACCAACTTAAAGACTTATCTCTTAAAAGTGGTTTGTTTAGTAGTATTCGCCTATTTTTTACGAATATCACATATTTAATTCTCGTCGAAATTTAGCTTTTATGATATTAAGGCCTTTATTATCCAATGTATTCCCTGTTTTCACTGGTTGCCATGTTTGTTTTGCGTGCGTGCTAAAAATTAAAGTTGAATGCGTGCTATTTCAATCCACAGTGTCCCATTTTGGAAGAAACAAGCTCCCCAAAATGAGGCACTCCAAAGTGATATTTTTTATTTCATTTTATTCTATTCATAACTTGAATATTTTAGTATAGCAGCATAGTGCCCGAAAATTGACACTTTCGTGTATAAATTGCCATTCCCGTGTATGAATGTATACAGTAGAAAGAAATTAAGTGCAAAAATTAGTCCCCGCTATATTATGGATTTTGTTAACTATTCATATTTTTGAACAAAAGCACATTTTCTTTGGTTTATTAGATTGTTAGGTTAAAGTAGAGAATACTTATTAAAGTCCCACTCACAATATTAAGAATAGTTTTCTAAAAACTCATGTTATTATTTAGAAAAGTGTATACGTCTAAAGTTAAGTTTTGTCTCAGAATACCCTCGATAATTATCGATAATCAATAATCGAAACCGTTATTGTAATTTATCTATCATCGGTAAACGATTTTTTCCATGACGTCGCTTAGCAACGATGATAAAACAACGGACATGAAAATTCTGCTGTAAGTTTTTTTTAATTTTTTTTATTATTTTATTTTCTGCTGTAAGTTTTTTATTTTTTATTTTATCTATTTATTATTATTTTTTTTTTTTGCATGACTTGGTCTGTAAGTTCCAACTCCGCACGTAAATTTCATAATTTTTTTCATTAACTGCAAAGAATTTTTGTAAGACTTGAAAATTTACGTGTTTTTTTTTTTTTTTTTTTTTTTTTTATGACATGGTTGACGGTTCAAACCCCGCACGTAAATTTCTTGATTTTTTTTTCCGTTAACTGGAAAGAAGTTTATATAAAATAATTTTATAAAAGAAACAGTAGGTTCTATAGAGTGCAATGTAGAATAACATATATTTTGGATTATGTTTCTGCATGGAGGCATGTGAAGCTTCCTCCAGGGCAATTTGACAGACTTAGATGACAATATAAATACAGGAGAGTGAAATATTCGTTGATCATCATTCAATCCCGGGCAACGTCGGGTCGCCCTTCTAGTTATAAAATAAGAATAAAATACAATATGGTGTACAAACGTACGGAATTATCCTAATTCATTCCCGAGCAATATTGACAAAATAATAGAACTACAATACAGTGGCAAAAAATTTATAACTACGCAGGTAAAAATGAAAGTTTTAAAATAAAAGAAGCAACGAAATGATAAATGCAATCTAAGTAAACAATAATCTTGAGTGCTGGATCTCATTTTATCGGAAATCTTGTATGACCGACTTCGAGAGACTAAGAGAATAACCAATGAAAATGTACATCGCTACAAGATACTGCTTAGTTGTCGCTAAGCAACGAAGCTCTTCAGTTCAAAATGGCGATCATCGTCGGTTTTCAATTTTGCTGTTATGCATTCAATGTAACGGAAAATCCGCTTGAGAAGTAGAAAAAAAACTACTTAATAATCACTGTGTGGAATTAGATAAAAAAATGAAAACAAACACTGATAAAAGACAAATATTTTTCTTCTGAATAGGAAGACGTTTTACGGCCTTTTCAAAAACGGCGGCGATTACTTAGTTATGAGTAGAATATTCCCGGAAGTAGAAAATTATCCTTTCACATAATCTATTGCATTTCTTTTTGCTTTAATAAGAGCAACGAGGGGAGTGTACGTTCGCATAAACCAAATAAAATAGCAGAAGACAGTCAGGTAGACGCTATTTAATATCATTTGTGGATATTAAGTACAGAGAAAACTCCTTATAGTGCACTAGAAGGCATAAATATTGCTAGGAAACAGATGATTTTGGAATATTCGAATAGAATGGTAGCGGCAATAGATTATTTTGCGCATTAAAGACATCTTAATATAATAGATATTTAGTGTCTGTGTAAAATATTAGATAAATAACGTAAATTTATTTGCAAAGGTTATTAAAAGAGTTGGAAAGTGCTGGAAATCTGGGAAGACCTGTTGTCATTCAGACTTCTGGGTAAATCACTTGTTGTTACTGATGAGCAATCACTGCAATTGACTTTTGTGAAATTTCCTAGTTCCTACACAAGTAAAAGCAGTTAAATGCTCCAACACTGTAATTATATTATTTACCTCATCTCCAGTGAATTAGACACAATATCAGGTGTCAGTTTGATGAAAGTTTTTCTATGGAAGGAATTAATTTTTTTTTTTTTTAGATTTTCACCCCAAACAAGGTTCATTGCCACTTTGATGTAGGGGGCTACTATCAGGGACATAAGCTCAGGGGTACTATGTGGGGAGTTGGGCAGCAAGATGTCGGTTCACGTTACACTTAAATTTCTGCATGTCAGTACAGTTGGGAAGCAGGAACCCGGAAGGGAATTCCAAAGTCTAGTGGTTCTGGGGAAGAAACTACTGGAGTAGAAGGTTCTCTTACATCTAGGGATCTCAACTGTGAAGGGGTGGGATTTTGCTGCTTGTCGGGTTTGTCGAGGGCATTTACGTCGAGGGGGTAAAAGTGCTTGCAGTTCGTCGGAGCATTCACCGTTAAAGTACATATAGAAAAGGCAGAGGGATCCTACATTTCGTCGATGGGACAGAGGCTGAAGCTTAGATGAGAGTTCAGGACCTATCAGGTTGGCGACTCTCTTTTGAACCTTGTCTAGGAGTGAGAGACTAGTAGCAGATGCAGCAGCCCAAATATGACAACAATACTCTATACATGGGCGAATGGTGGCCTTATAGAGGTACAGGATACTTTCGGGCGTTATTAGCTTTCTAGCACAGTAGAGAGAACCTACTTTCTTCGTAGCGGTCCTGTCAATGCTCTCAATGTAATTTTTCCAACTCATGTTTCCTGTGAGCATTAGGCCGAGGAGTTTAAAAGATGTACTTTCAGGTAAAGAGTCTTTGGCGATTGTTATTGGTGGCAGAGAAGGTTTCTTGTAGTTATTGAAGGAAACAAGTTTAGTCTTGGCAGCATTGAATGTGACCATCCATTTTTGTCCCCATTCCACTACAGATTAGAGGTCATTCTTTAGTGTTTCTGCTATTTTTTTTTTCAATTCATTTCGTTAACCATTTACATATTAATTATAATTGCATCAAATTTCTTATAAAAGTCACAAGTAATTTCGGAGCAATTAAAATTGCAAATAGTGATTCTTTACCAAAATATTCCAAGGACTCTTTGGGTGTCTTTGTAGGTTGGTTATACGTTATATGTGCCTAGGAACAGAAAATAGAAAAGCTAAAAGGTGTGTTTCATCTCCTTTCTTGTTTTCTCTCTATCATCTCCTCTCTTGAGATTATCTCTACTTTATTTCAATCACATCCGCCATCTCTTTTTTAAGCAACTGGAAAATAGTCCCTCTAAATGTTCACCTGATTTAGATAACTTTCTAACTTATTTTGTCCTCCTCAAAAGAATCAATATTACAAAAGTTCATTTTCTGACCGAGACAATCTGAAAAGAGAGTGCTTGTGCAGTTTCTGACTTTTAGATGAACATACACATAAACGGAGAACTTTTATAATTGATTGACAAAGGAGAAATTACTGTCTTCATTGTTTTTGAGTCTTCTCAAATGACGTTGAGAATGAATCATTCGTAGGTGACATGTAGGCGTTTTGCTGGCCATTACATATCTTGTATGGCTTTCCTCCTCTTAATGGATTCAATGTGAAAGCAGATGCTTTGAACGAATTAGCTTCTCACTTAATTATATTTAAGGAGCCGTCGTGGAAAGCCATTTATTTTAATATGTTGCCGCTATTACGTATTCTAACGTTGTTGTGTTTTACGGCACGCCATCAATTGTTGGGGTTTTATGCCTAAATCGTACGCGATTGATCTGTACATTGATTTTAATTTGAATATATTTTTGTCAAAAGCAAAACTAAGATTGGTCTTTCCAAAGCACCTGTACCCCTTCGAAATACATACTCCCGGCTAACTCGACAAGCAGCAAAATCTAATTCCTTCAAGTTGGGTCCTTAGATGCCGAAAGCCGTCTACTCTAATAGTCTCTTCCCTCAAACTGCTAGACTTTGGCATTCCTTTCCAGGCTTTCGCTTCCGTGATTGTACTAAAACGTTCATAAGTCTGAATGTAATGTGAACAGGCATCTCACGGCTCAACTCCCACATCGTGCCCTGTAGACAATCCCATATCATCTTCGCCTCCAGTTGGGTCGGTTTTAATTTTAGGAAATCTATCCCCCAAATAAGTGTACCCAAGATTGGGACAAAAGAAATTGCCTCAGTATAGATTCCTAATATGCCTTACCTCTGATAAATAATGAAGAAAATAAAAAAAAGCATTCATTGGGGGTCAACTGGGCTAGGTTTCTCCAGGGAAAGTCGTTCTTTACCATTTTAATGCTCTTATGTAGTAATTAAAAATAAAATGAAACTATGTAAAAGAGTGTTGTCTTATGTGTATGTGTGTATGTATGTATATGTGTGTATGTATGTATGTATGTTTATGTCAGGTCATGTCATATGCTACTGGTACCATGTAACCCAGTACTACCTGCCTCATGGTCGGGTCACCGGCGACTAAACTGGTTCCCCCATCAGACTTGTTTGGTGAGGAGGGCGGCTAGTCTCCCTGAAGGATTAAAAACAAGACCTTCCAAAGGGCGAATGAACTCTTTTCTGGGTCAACGGCCAACTAGCACCGTGTATATTTGTGTTTGTGTATATGTGTATTGGGGTGGAGAGGGCTCCCGTAAGTCGTGGTGAAGGCAACCTTTCCAGGAGAAGCAAATCTCTGATTTAAAAAACCATAAAGCGGAAGACCAGTACCCGCATTAAGCTGGTCTGCAGTTTAATTTGTTGCTGGCTATCTTGCTCTTGCTTGTTGCTGGATCTCAACATTTTGAACCGAGAGAGAGACTTAGCTGTCGTACAAAGCTAAGACTCTGTAACATCATCTTTGTATAGATACTCCCTCAGGCATTTGGGCTCATGAATTTTAAATGTCTGAGGGAGTGGCACTCGTCTGACAAGACGTTACAATCATCATGTATGTATGTAGGTGGTTAAGGTCTGGTGTGGACGTGTGTTAAAAGCACACAGATGTCAGTGTCATATTGTGCTTCTCCCAGACAAATCAACCCCACGTGCACGTCGTGATCACTGCCACGCAGACGGGGCTCTGATTAACGGCGAGTGTCCTGCACCATATAACTGGATCTCCACTGTCTTGTGGGCCAAAGTTCTTTTAACCAAAGGCTAAGGGTGAAGTAACCTTGACAGAAACCCCCAGAGGAGCTTTGGCCCTGTCAACTGTGGCATACATGACCCACCGGCGTGTGGAGTATGCCCTGGTGCCCAGCAACCTAAGTCTCAGTCATGGATCTAATGGCATGGTGGCTCCTATAAGCCGTGGTGAAGGCAACCTCTCTAGGAGAAGGAAAACCCTGATATAAAACCTGCGGCGACTGCTGCTTCCAATGATGTCGACATGCTCTTCGCTTTGATTTAATGTAGCAGTAGTTTAGAGAGTGGGATTGTCTCAGTGCAAAGTCTTTCTCCACTGTAAAAAGCTTCAATGCACAGGCATTACTTGATATGCAATGGAATACACATTTTGCAATCAGTGTGTATCTCGATAATAAAAAGGCTGGCTGTAGCCTGATGCGTCAATGGCAATAAAGGCTCTGGAACTTCCAGAGTCTGGCCTGCTTGGTGTTCGGGGCACCACAGCATAGACCCGGTAATCATTGGATGTGCAGGACTATAGAATGTTCATAGAAGTGACCGTCCGGCACATGCTGCTAGTTGCGCTCATGTTTGCATCATTTGAGCCAGAGTATTGCCATTACTTAATAAGCAATGGCAATACTCGAGAACGAGTTGCTGCCATCATGTATGTATGTATGTATGTATATGTGTGTATGCGTGTATGTGTGTGTATTTGTATAGGTGTACATATGTGTATGTGTGTCTAGGTGTGCATGGGTTTATATGTACGTGTGTATAGGAAATAATAATCATAGATAGACAGATAGAGAATGGTGGAGAGACGGAAGTTTTAACAGAAATAGGTCACTTAGCTTCAGTGTGCCAAGGTCTTTCTATCAAGTTGAAAAAAAAAAACGAGAGAAAAAGTTTAAATTATTGAATATATTCTTTGAAACATTGCGATAGAGAAAGAATTCTTGTATGTACGTGACTGATATTCTTGCTTTAGAAAGTATTTTTTTAGGTAACAATAGTAGAAGTAGCAAACAAGTTGGCCGAGAGTGTAACCGCGTTGAATTTTTTCGGTCACAAAGATCCGGAGTTCCAGGTAGATACGTTCACTGAGGCTAGCTACGAGTATACTGAGACAAAACACGTTTCTGTATGAGTATGTTTTCCCTCTAAGGTCCAGGATCTGTCGTCCTCTATTCGTCGCCGCCTCAAGGAACGTATCAGGCTCGCAACCGCAGTTCAAGGAGCAAGTGCAATACTATTTAATCTGCCCATGTGCGGTCTCCATTTCTTTGTGGGTTCTGTGACAAATCTTCCCCAACTAAGCATGAAACCGTTGGAACTTGCTTATCGAAGAATTAAAAACCTGTAATATTGCCGCTCTAACCAATAACTACTTTTAACGCGGAATACATCATGCAAATTAGGTAATTCTGAAAAACTATTTCATGGGATACAATCTGATTCGCTTAAAATCAATACCAAAAACGACAACTATAATAATACGTTTAATAAGATGACAATATAAATATTTGAATAAGTTAATGAACAAGAAAAATATTAAAAATTGAATAATCTGATTCGCTTAAAATCAATACCAAAAACGACAACTATAATAATACGTTTAATAAGATGACAATATAAATATTTGAATAAGTTAATGAACTAGAAAATATTAAAAATTAATTAATAATAATAATCTATATAATATTCTGTTTGTTCGTTCTTTAATTAGTCGGTACGTTACATTTTGAAAAAAGCCAAATGCAATTTTTGAAGGCCAAAATGCTTCAAGAATAGGCAAAATTAGCGAAATTCGTCTTTAAAATGGCTAATCGGACAACCCTGGATAACAATATGAGAGTATTTTCCCTTTGATGTGATCTTGGTTTTTTAATATTATTATAGTTTGAATATTATTATAATTTGAATATTATTATAATTTGAATATTATTATAATTTTAATTACTAACACCATTGCTGTAATAGTGTGAGAAAGGGACTCATAATAATATTAAAATTTCAACGTGATGCAGATCTTCACCGATAAAAACGCCAATGAAATGTTACGTAAAAAGAAAACACTCGAAAGAAATAGGGCAAAAAAGTACATTGTGAGGCACTTGATTGAAGGAATAAATTAAAGATTGCCTCTTACAGTATGATTTTATTATTTGTATTAAACTAGTATTACTTTCTGAGTATTTATAAATACTTATTAATTTATTTCATTTCGGTCAGTTCCTTATTAAAAATACAATGGACCCTATTTTCATAGAATTGTTTATAAACTTATATTTACTGCGTGTTATTGTTTTTTTTTTGTCCAAAATACATTTTTTTTGCGCTATCCAGAAAAAAATATCAACGATCCAAAAGTAATGTCTCTTATGTTTTTTATTCTGCCTGAATGGATCAGAGGAGATTGCGAGTTGCATTGTTATGATGACTGAACTTATCATTTATCACCTAAAAATTTAATCTCTTTGTTGCAGATATTGGCGGTATAATACTTCCAAGAAAGTAACTTATATCATAGATGTGATTCCAAAGCACAAATGCGTCACTAAATTCCTTGCAAAAGTGCATTGAGAATGGTGGTGACTATGTAGAAAAATAAATTTTGGAGCACAAAAGATCGGTCGTATTAATTGCACCACTCCCGTCTTCGTAGCTCTTCAAGTTTTTAAGAAAATGGAAATGCCTTCATATGCCAAAGCACAATATGGACGTCCATGCACATCCATCGTTCATCGCTGGCGGAAATGCATTGCGAATTATAATACCAACCCCGTATTTGTAGCTCTTAAAATTTTTGAATTAAGAAAAAATAGGAGGATTTACTTTTGGAACGACCCTCGTATATTATTGGTGGGTGTTGCCTCGGATAAATCTATATTGTATACATATATATCATGTTCTCAGATTAATAATATCTAAAAAAAAATTAAAAAATCGTTCTTTGGAGAACAACTGAACACGGTTTAGTTAGAGGAGGTCGCGTTTTTTTTTGTTATTTTTTTGCTTTGATAATTTTTTATGTTTCATGTACTAATTTGTAAATAGAAGGAATTAATTTAAAACAGATATAAAACAGTTATGTATTCGCGTGTGCGTCCAGAGAAAGGAATATTCTGGGTTGAGAGGAAAGAGGAGGTTTAGTAGAGGAAATGGAAAATCGGGAGAAAGGGAAGGAGAGAAACGTGGATAGAAAATGGTAGAGAGATAGAAGTTTTCATAGAGAAATGTTGCAATTTTTCTTCGGACAACGGCGAGTATAATGCTAGTATTAAATAGAAAATAGAAATATAAACTAAATAATAACAATACTAATAATACCGGCATCACCATTAAATGTTACTGTCATCACCATTAAATGTTACTGTCATCACCATTAAATGTTACTGTCATCACCATTAAATGTTACTGTCATCACCATTAAATGTTACTGTCATCAACATTGGGTGTTATGCTGTGAAGATTATGGGGCAAGTGAAAGACTGAAAGGAGTAGAACCATACAAATCTCTGGAACGAAATGGAGAGAATTGGAATTTCTCGGGGGGTTATTGTTACTTGGATCTAAAAGAAAAACCATCGGTCTTTATCAGCGAGAAATTAGTGGCAAACGACTGGTTCTGTCGCATTTCAACTACCTATAGGTGTATAGATATTTTATTATATATTCGGTGTCTTTGCCGTCGTCATCATCATTGTGAACCCAGGACTCGTTCGTTTTTTTTTTAACACACGTTCACCCCTAACAAGGCATATCGCCACTTGGACGTAAGGGGGTACTATTTAAAACCATGCTTGGAAAATATAAACAAGATATTGGTTTACATTACATTTAAACGTCTGCATTACAATCAGGGAAACAGGTAGAACGAAAGGGAATTCCAAAATGTAACTGTTCGAGTAAATAAACTATTAGAATAGAAAGCTTTCTGGAATTTAGGGACCTCAAAATTAAAGGAGTGAGATCTTGTTGCTTAGCGAGTCTGTCAGGGACATGTACGTCGAGGGGGCACAAAAGTAACGTGTTCATCAGAGCACATTCCACTAAAATATTTGTAAAACAGGCACAGAGATGCAACATTGCAGCGATGGGACAAGGTTGGGGCTTAGTTGACAACGTGGGATATATTAGATTGGAAACTCTTTTGTGAGCCCTGTCCAAGAGGGAGAGGCTAGATGCATCAGTCCAAATGTGGCAACAATATTCCATACATGGGCGAATGGTGGCCTTTTAGAGGTACAGGATATTATCAGGTGTGAGTGGTTTTTTTTAGCTCGATAGAGGGAACCCACTTTCTTTGCTGCAGCTTTCACAATGTCCTCAACGTATTTGTTCCAGTTCATATTGCCCGTGAGTGTTAGGCCGAGGAGTTACGAAACCACGTATACGCCAATATTTACTTTTTTAACAGGTTTTATTTAAAACACAAATACAAAAGAAATTGATTTTTATGCATGAAATTGAGAAAGAAGCCTCACTACTTCAAAATCCCTCCGCCTATTAATAATTTTATTTATTTTATATATTATTCATCGGAGGCAATACAGATCAAGAAACGAGGTCAGTTTACAAGAAATCCTCATAGATTGAGCCAATTTCTTTTGTCCCACTTCAGAATAGGGGGGGGGCTCGATTTTCTAGCATTAAAAACCGACCTACCTCTGCTCGCACGGGTGGGGTGTTAGTCAAGTCTGATCTGGTTGAAATTTCATCGGCTAAGAGGGTGAGAGAGATCCCAACGATATCATGTTACATTCCTTATGCATCTATGTTACCGCGCTGAATTAATAACATTTAGAAACCCATTCTTGACATGGAGAGGGAATGGGTGTTTTTTTAAGTACTCTTTACTTTCACCTAACAATTTAATAAACAAAAAATTGTAAAAATTAAATTTAACTTGGCAGTACTATTAAAAATATAGCAGAATAACATAGATATACAAGCATCCGTGTTTCTTCAGCTTCTGCTGATCCACTTAAATTTCAGTGATCACCAATAGTCATTGCCAGAGAGAAGTCAATGGCAAGCGGCTGTTACGATAAGCCAAAGACATTTGCAAAAGTTATCGAAAGAATTTGAGAGTACTGGAAATCTGAGATGACTTGTTGTCACTCAGACTTCAGAGAATACTACCAGTTATTATCAGTGAGTAATATCTGATGATATGAGGACCACTAGTGAGTACAAATACTACTGTCATTATGTTACTACTACTACTAGTAATAATAATAATAATAATAAGAGGAAGAAGACGAAGAAGAAGAAAAAGAAGAAGAAGAAGAAGAAGAAGAAAAAGAAGAAAACATACATCATGAATTCAGGTCAAAGACATAAACATGCATAAAATACATAAAACTTGTTAGACAACTGAAAACACTATAGAACATGAAAAAAAATTCACAGTAATACCAATAATTATAGGAGTAGTAAAAAAAATAAAAAAAGAGGACGATGAGAAATTAGAATTAAAGGGAAGGTTGAGACAATATAACACGTAAGTTTCTTTTTATTCTGCAAACCACATTTGCGATTTCTTTCGTGCCACATTCTGTTTTTGTGAAGCGTTTTAGCTGCTTTATATAACAAGAGAATCGATCTACAGCAATATCAACGTTTCTGAGCGGCGGGGAAATATGTCCGATCGACCTACGAAGCGTCGAATTGATTGGCACAAGATCAATAAAACGGAAAAATGCGAAAGATTCCTTGAGGATAAGAAAGACAGATTTCATTGTCCATCCCCAACGGCAATCGATTTTGGTTTTGATTGTTATTCTAATCGGTAATAAATCTTTCGATTGATCAACATTTCCTTTAGAGATTTGTTGGTTGAACCAACAATGTTGAAGTAACTCTACTTAGACGAATCAAATCTAATTTGGTTAAAACGTAGGGTTGCCTTCTTTGCGACACATCAACACCTTTGGTGTTATTCATATACGTAATGATCTCATGGATACTGCAAAACTTGGCAATGCTGTAAAAGAATAATGCAAAAAAAAGGACATGAGCCTATTAATCTATTGACGGTTTTAATATGTTTTCTTCTTTTTAGTCATGTGCACCTCAAGCAAGACATATTACCACTTGGATGTAATGGACAACTATATGAGACCAGGTTTAGAAGAAAGGAACAAGATGTTGATTTACATTACATTTACACTTTTATATATCAGTCCAGGTAGAGAAGCAGGTAAAAAGGAGAGAATTCCAAAGTCTGAAGGAATAAGTGTGAGGTGAAGGAGTGTGACTTTGTTGCTAAACGGGTTTGTCGAAGGCATGTGCATCTACGGACCACGCTAGCGATGTGTTCATAAAAGCACGTTCCATTAAAATACGGCAACAATACTCCATGAATGGGCAAATGATGGCTTATAAGAGGTTCAGGATACTCTCAAATGTAAATAATCTTCTAGCATGATAAAGGGAACCAACCTTCCTTGCAGCAAACTTTGCAATTTCCTACGAGATGTATTTGTTCTAGTTTATGTATTCTGTGAATGTTAGTTAAGTCGAGGAGTTTTAAGGAAGAAGATCGCGACTTGCCCACAATTAAAATATATAGCCTTCGTCTTGAGGAAGAATCTTGCTTTGAGAAAATTCTGAAACTGACCTTCACTTATAACTCGAGTCTTAATACTTACATTAAATCCGTCACCAAATCGGCGCTGGAAAAATGTTTGGATGATTCTACCGCTCCAATAGTTATTTAACTTTCGCGGCAATCCTCTATCTGCATAAAATTCAAATACATACAAGATAGAGTACTGTTGCCGAATTTGGGGAGAAGCGGGTTAGAGCACCGCTTCGAAAATTAGTAGATGATATTCTTTTTATTCTTTGTAATCTGAGTTTCATAGAACAGACGTTACGAGCTTTTGCTCCATCATTATTTTGATAACAGGTGCTCGAGTGAACTTCAATCTTTGATCTGCCCCCGCCTCTGTAAAACATTCTCAAGAAACACTCGTCTCACTACCACCACTGTTAATAATTCTGTATTTGTACCTAAAACAAAGCGAAAATTCCATAAGCAAAGCTTCTTTCTTGGAACTGCCAGTCTATGAACACGATACTTTACAGCTGAATATAATACAGACTTTTTCAAGTCAAATGTAAATAAGTTCATATTGATTCAGCCTTTTAAATAATTAAATCCTATCAATTTCCACTATTAATGGTCATCACCGACTACTTGACACTCATTAACCCTGAACCTCGAGTACCTTCGGGCCTGATAAGTAGTGACCCCCTACAAAAATACCTCATTATAAACTCAAAGGAAAAAGTAAACTTTTGCTGCTATATGTTCACTTCGACTACCATGACGACTTAAAACAACGACAAAGAATAGAAATAACACAGAGACATCACTATTCACCGAGGAACAATTTACGACTTACTAAAAGCAATAATTCTCGTAGTATTCGGTCAAATACATTTTGATGCAATATGCAATGAACATGTCCTCTGTAGTATCAGACCTGACTGTATGGTTAATTATCAGTATAGACTGCTACGTACTCTCCAAGAAATTTCAGCAAAAGCCCAACAGCCAGTCATGGTTCAACCCAAAATATGCCGTTGCCATTGCGCATAAAATCATTATTTCCATTGTTTCCAACATAATAGACGTTGTGAAGCTTAATCCACTTTTAGGACTGCCAGCAATCACTGGAAAAGAGTAATAAAGAATGCAAGAGATCTGTATGCGCAGTCAGTTAAGTTTAAAGTAACTGAGCAGTGGCTTGGTTCCCACCAGTTTTTGCCAATAACAAACAGGGTCCTGAACGGAAGTCTATGCCCTATCCCTACTATCATCAATGAATCTGACAAAGTAAAACTCTTTGACAAGAACTTTGCAGCAAATTCTACCTTTTGTGATCAGGACCGCCTACCCGCGTATTTCCTCTTGTGACTTAAAACACAATGTGTGGCACACATATATTTGTACGGGACGTAGCCAAGCTACTTTTGGAGAAGAGTATAAAAATTAGAACGCAAATTATAAATTAGAACCATAAACTTTCAGCAATATTCGTAGGTTTTCTGCAATTTAACGAAAATAAAATTACTAACCTTACATGCTTTCGGCACAATCTCTAATGGTAAAAATGTATTTGACGGCAGACATGGCAATTGTGTGTATCAATATTCTTTATGAAGAACATATTTCCCGATGGGAATTCAAGAAACTAATGTTCCTATTTTGAAGCAAGGAAAAATAATCACGTCCGATTCCTTTGTTCCTCCGAAAATCTATCTATTGCGTGCAGAATTAATTATTTTGATTTTATTTTAGAAAGTCAATTCCGATGTCATATTTACAGCAACATATTCGAACAGATTGAAAAGGCATATTTGCACAACACGAGTAAATATAAGAATATTGAAGTAACAAAAATCTATCAGGACATTTTTAAAGATCCACCTTTGATTAACATATGTAAAGAAAATGTTTTTTTTGTTTTTATTACCAATGTACATCCTTATATTACTAATTCATCTATACATTTGTAATTTTTGTGTGTGTATTGATATTCATATAAAACACTCTTTTTTCTATTTATTTAAAAAGAAAATACAATTTTCTTATATGTATGCGTCGTGAAATTGCATTCATCTGCAAAAGATATATATAATTTGCATATATTTTCAAACATTCATTTTAATTAATTCCCTATTAGTTTTTTCGGTTTTCTTATGGGATGATCATCTTTAGTTAACTATTTCGTGTAATTATATCCGTGCTAATATTCTATATGATTTATACTTGCAAAATATTTGCATAAAAACGTTATAGTAAACATAAACCTCTTTCTATATATATTTATGTATACGTATATATATTAATTTAAAACAGTTTGCCTACAAAACTCTTCTGTTAGTTTCTAGTCTATAGACATGAAACTTAATATGTATAGGATTTGAAGCAATGCGAAACCTTATATTTAGATTGTAGCCGGGGAAAATCGGTGCAAAAGTGTGAAAATTAAAAACAAATGAAATTTGTCAGGTGAAGGTCGAACGACAGCATTACGAATACGCATGCTATGGTCAACACTGCCATCTTGGGTCTTGACCTTAACTACTCTAATTCCTTCAGATATAACCCTGCCCCCCTCCATCGGGAGCTAAATAACTGAGCTTCGGTTTCTAGGGGAGCCATAATCTGTACATACTTCTCTAACCCCTTATACTCGTTAAATGTCCGCCGTCTTACCTGATCAAATTCAAGAATTCCATTTTCATGATTCTCCTATAATCTCGCACACGGTCTCAGATCTATCACCAGTGTTAAAATCGATCTCGACCTGACCTGACCATCATCACTTCACTAGTCTTCTTAAAGACAGCACATTTCCCAATTCTTAGAACCTCAGCTATCCACCACAGTTCCAGCAGGAAAATTGATCTTCTCATCATTACATTCTGCAACGGTATGAATATAATTCCTAATTTTATTCTTTGCTTCAAAAATTCCTTCTAAATTCTTAAACCTCGACGAGGATATAGTCTATCTGCTCCATCTTTTTTTTTTTTTTTTTCGTTTTTATGATTACCTAAGTTCTTTATTTCGATGTTAAATCGTGATTGCTGGTCGAAAAATACAACAAAATTATACCACTGGCAGTTTAAAGGCGTTTAAGTACTTTTCACAAAAACTATGCGGTAGTGCAGCGGCTTCCAATTACTCTAAATTTAGGATATTATCCGTGCCAATCGACAATTTAAAGGTTTTTAGTTACTTATAAATTATAGATACTATTAACGCCAATCGACAATTTAAAGGTTTTTAGTTACTTATTAATTAAAGATACTATTAACGCCAATCGACAATTTAAAGGTTTTTAGTTACTTATAAATTATAGATACTATTAACGCCAATCGACAATTTAAATGGTTTTTAGTTACTTATTAATCAAAGATACTATTAGCGCCAATCGACAATTTAAAGATATTTAATTACTTATTAATTAAAGATACTATTAACGCCAATCGACAATTTAAAGGTTTTTAGTTATTATAAATTAAAGATACTATTAACGCCAATCGACAATTTAAAGGTTTTTAGTTACTTATTAATTAAAGATACTATTAACGCCAATCGACAATTTAAAGGTTCTTAGTTACTTATTAATTAAAGATACTATTAACGCCAATCGACAATTTAAAGGTTTTTAGTTACTTATTAATTAAAGATACTATTAACGCCAGTCGACAATTTAAAGGTTTTTAGTTACTTATAAATTATAGATACTATTAACGCCAATCGACAATTTAAAGGTTTTTAATTACTTATTAATTAAAGATACTATTAACGCCAATCGACAATTTAAAGGTTTTTAGTTACTTATAAATTAAAGATACTATTAACGCCAATCGACAATTTAAAGGTTTTTAGTTACTTATAAATTAAAGATACTATTACCACCAATCGACAATTTAAAGATATTTAATTACTTATTAATTAAAGATACTATTAACGCCAATCGACAATTTAAAGGTTTTTAGTTACTTATAAATTAAAGATACTATTAACGCCAATCGACAATTTAAAGGTTATTAGTTACTTATAAATTAAAGATACTATTAACGCCAATCGACAATTTAAAGTATTTTAATTACATCTCAATTTAAGATATTATTTTTGCCAATAAATAGTTTAGAGGCTTTTAAATTACATCTCAATTTAAGATATTATTTGTGGCAATAGACAGTTTAGAGGCTTTTAAATAACATCTAAATTTAAGATATTATTTGTGGCAATAGACTGTTTAAACACTTTGAATTACTTTTCATTCAAGATATTATTCGAATCCACTTTTGCAGATCAAGTCATATTTCATTTATTTATTTATCTCTAATTAATTCGGCGTGAGACTATCTCTATTTTACTAGAATCATAATAACATTGATACCGTCGGTTTCTATTCCTTCTTTTAAAACTGTTCTTAATCTGATTTCCATTTCCCAGCAACATCTTAGAGGATTAACGATGCAACAAACACTAATGGCACACATATACGTTCCCCTTGTGCACACGTCGGAGCCAGTCATTGAATCACCATACCCATCAGAGATAACGGCCAGAAGGGTCTGTATTTTATCTATTTCTTTACACTCTTTTAATCAGACACCTCTCATAGTTTCGTACGGTTCTTCTTCTTTGCTGAAGTCAGCAACATGAGATCTTCTCTGCCTGATTCCTTTTTTGCTCGGAACCCATCTTTAGGAATCGTGACCACTTTTTCGTGATCTCTTCTCCACTCTTTTTCCTTGGGAACCGTTTTCTTCGCCATACATTCCGTTCAGAAGAAGCCCGGTTCATCACACCGCCAACATCTGCCCTTCCTGCTACAGCCAGCCAAATGTCCCGTCTCATAAGAAGTCCAGTACCTTAGAAGGCTTGACTTTATAAATGTCGCTCTGCCCTTTACTTTTTTAGGAGCCCGGTCTCGTTTCTCGGTAATTTACCACAGGTTGACGCATGAGGGTCCATATCATTGACTTTTCTCAGTCTCATCCTCTAATCATTAGTGCACCACTTGGTTTCGTAGCCGAACTGATCACATTTCCAATAGATTTGACTCAGGTCCCAAGGTTTCACCCATCGGGTTAGATAACCACTTGCCTTATGTCCCTCATAGGGGCAAATAAAACAAATCATTCCCATCCGATCCAGAACGAGTTTAAAAAATCCATATCAGACGTCCCACGCCTTTTCCCTAGGATCTATCTCCTTTTCACAGTTTTCTTCTGGTCCCCTTTTATTCCGGGGTGTCATTCTAGGGGCAGTCCTGGGCATTGATCCCCTCATCGTTCGCTCTTCCCCCAGGACGGCTCCTCGCTGATACGGTCCCTCACACGCTACTCTCTTGAGCCAAATCTAGGGCTTCCTTTAACTTCATTGGGTTTCCGTTCAGGACATCCGAAAAAGCATGCACGGCCAGACCCGCAGTCTGTTCTCCCAACTCTACAATCTCCTCGCCTATTCTCTGTCTTGTTCGAAATAATTCTCGGACCGTGTCGATCTCGGTTTGCTCGCTGGAATATTCCTTCAGCATTGACTTCATCATATAGTCAACAATACATTGTAGTTTACATTGCACTGTAATTGAGCCTGCTATTGGTTTTATATATAATGGCGTGAATTAAAGTTTAAAATACAAAAGTATTCTATCATGCTCCAATTGCGCTCAAAACAAAAAAAAAACACTTCCAACACGCCCCTGTCTTATCAAAGAACCTACTGTTGATTTTATCTGTCGGGCTCTACTGCTTGTGCGGTGATAATTGCTTGAATTAAAGTTAAAAATTAAAAAGTCAAGTATCATGGTGTAATTGTGCTTTGAACGGAAACATTAATTTCTAACGCGCCCCTGTCATATCAAGAACCTACTGTTGATTTTATATGTCGGGCCTTTTGGCTTGTGTGTAATAAAACTTCTCAAATGCAGTTGTGATGTTAGACAGTGTAAGGGATGAACTTTGGTCAAATTCGAATGTTATTCCAATACAACACCTATCTAAGAACACTGTCAAGCACATAAAGCATATTTGAATGAAATTTAATAAAAATCGGCGCAGTCGTGTATGAATCCATAGGGGACGAACATACAAATACACATACACACACAAAAAGTTTCTTTTATATAATAATAGAGATAAGTTCTTGTTAAGTTGTCCTTTTAAATCATCAAAGCCTACCCATGTTCCACCATAACAGATGCTCACGACGCTCTCTCAGTCTACTCGACACTCCTTAACTCTTATCCTCGAATAGACCTTGGGCCTTAGTTACATGACAGACCTAGAGAAATAAGTAGTTTTAGATCCTATCAATCGAAAAATGGATGCTTCAGCAACGATTAATCAAAACTTTTATAAGAGTCTAAATGAAAAATCCTTGAAATGATGTCGACAGGTTTTTAACACTCCATGTCAATACATACATACATATATATATATATATATATATATATATATATATATATATATATATATATATATATATATATATATAGGTACTATTCATAACCCTTTTAATTTCTGTGCAAGACTTAAGCTTTAATGACATAAGCAGCATTATTGAACTTCGCTTGCCGAAGTTTTGCGGGGTCTGCCGGTTTTAAAAGCACTAACTATTTTGCCAATATCATTGTAGGATTTAACAACCCTGCATACAACACTCTTGGAACGTTTTACTTTCTCTGAAATCTTTCTAATTGTGTGTTTTTCCTTGTGTAGCTTCAAAATAGCTTGTCTCACAAAGTAATCAAGTTTTTGGCGTTTCGCCATGGTGCCAGCTAATGCAACGTTTACAAATGACTTAGTAAGACTTATTCTTTAGAGGAAATAAAAAAAAATTGATTACAGCATACTGTTTACATTGTTTTTCTCAATTTTGTCCCTTAGTTTTGGACGTTCCTATTTTGAAAATAAATAAATAAATGTTATAATTCTTTTTCTATCCTTTGCAAATTATTCAAATTTTAGTATGTTATTATGGATGATAACGACTACCAGTTATCAAAATTTCAGCTTTTCACTGTTGTTATTTCTAACAAATATTAGGTTTTAAAATTGTGTCCCTTAGTTTTTGACGCTACTGTATATATATATATATATATATATATATATATATATATATATATATATATATATATATATATATATAGTAATGGAAAATTTATTGATATAAACTCTCCGTCCCCTAGATTATCGACAAGTTTAGAAAAAGAAACGCTAATCTAAAATTGTGCTAGTATTTTGAAAAAGAAAAGCAAACTCCATTTTCGTATTTATTATCTATGACAAGTTGGATATAGGCTTTTATTAGATTTTCTAAGAAATGGATTTCTAATATAGGATATCTGCTGACATTTGTCCCAGGGGAGGTAATCCACTTACACGGTCAGTATTTTTAAAGTGACACGAATATATCCGATTTTATTCAGCAAACATTGATAAGTTTCAAAAAGCACTATATCGGTTTTTTTTTAATTTGTATTTGTTATTTATTTTATCAATATCCACTATTCGTCAAAAATAACGAAAAACATACTTCATTAGTGTTCGCAGTAATATCCATATTCATATAAAATAACGTCACAAGTGGTAAAGAGAAATAAAGAAAGAAAACGCCTCAAACTGGAAAGTGTAAAAAATAATCGAAATATGTAATAACCAGTAGTAAAAGAAAGTAAAAGCAATATTTTATTGTCAAAATACAGCGTATGTCTTCTTTCCGAATTCATTTAAAACGGTTAGGGGTTGTATGATTTCCTAATTTTGTTCTCATTTTCAATAAACGAATAAAATGGATTGCTCTGAACGTTTTTACTCGCTAACTTTCATGTGACGAAACAGATAAATAAGTATATATATAGTAATTGTCTGTATTTTTGAGATGAGGTGTTTTCATTTATTGAGATTGTCGGACTGACTTCCCCATCTTGGTTGTTATAGTCACAACGTTTCAAAACACCTGGTGAAGGTCGGAGGGCAAAACGGCCGAAACGTTGTGACTATAACAACTAAGATGAGGAAGTCAGTCCGACAATCTCAATAAAAGTATATATATATATATATATATATATATATATATATATATATATATATATATATACTAGCAAAAGTACCCGTCGTTGACTGGGTTTAATAACAGTCTACAGAAAATAGACTCTGATTTATGAAAGTATGATAGGTTATGAAAAGGAAGGGTTGAAATCTTATCATAGCCCTCCCCATTGGTATGGCATGCTACAACAAGCTTCCTGACGTCTTCGCTGTGTTCCTTAGTTTTAACCATGGTGATTGAAAATTATAATTTAGTCACTTATAATAGTTTAAATAAATCGCTATCTAAAAATTATCTGAAAAAAATTATTCACTGAATTAACGTTAAACAAGCATAATATGGCTATAAAAAGGTTCAGAAAGCACGTAAACCGGAAATTGATTGATATTATACTGATACTAAAAGAAAAACACAGCCGTGCCAATAATTTTGAACAAGGGTTTTTTGCAATTATGTTTGTTGTTCCTTTGTTATTTATTTTTTCTAAAATCCGATTGCTGCATCGGAAAGGCCAGTTAAAATACATAATATACTTTGTTATTTTCTTTAATATAATCCCTTTTTTAGAATTTATTAGACAAAATTTAACTTTTATTTTACCGTGCCAATAAATATGATCATCACTGTATATATTGGCTAAATACAGACCAATCAACATAATTTAAAAAAAATAAAAATAAAGGTTAGCTAACCAGGTTTCGTTCCTCGCTCAACATAGCTAAATGTAGGAAAATAGGATTTTAAAAAAAAGTCATGCATATGGCGGAGGACAAAAAAAAAAGCAGAAATAAACGGGGAGGGGGTAATTACATAGAAACTAAAATAACTCCTAAAAGATTTTCTTTTTGCTTGCAAAGAGAAGGTCTCAAAGACATAATAAAAATTGTCTCTAGAATGTTTAAATGATAGGGGGAATGTGACTTACTCAAGATCGTAAACATGTCATCACTCAAATTCGTGGCACACGCATGGTTAATTATTATATGATCGCAAATCGCAGAACCATACGTATTATTCAGAACATCCGAGGGTGAAAAATTTGCATAACGAATCTTTGATGGTACATATTGTTTCAAACAGAAATCCAATCTTTGCGATGTTCGTCCAACGTAGTGCGCACTGCAACTACATTTAAATAAATAAATAATAGAATTATTATGAGGGCGGGGGGAGAACATCTTTGCAAATGGACGACAACATAGGTCTGGTTGAAAACATAACGCGTGGATTCGATGCAAAATAACATCATGCAAAGACAAAGAGATTTGCTTAGCAAATCGGTCGCTGATGTTAGCTCTATCTCTTATTTGGGTTTATCGAGCTTTTACATCTGGTTGAGATTACTTTATAAATATTAATTCTTTAATATTTATAATATACTTTAGTTTTACCATCTTGGATCATTTTGGTAAATTTAATTGTAATTTTTATTTCATATATATATATATATATATATATATATATATATATATATATATATATATATATGTATATATATATATGTTTCACAGAATTTAATAATGGCTAAATACTGACAAATCAACATAATGATTTAAAAAAAATAAAAATGAAAATAAAAGGTTAGCAAAATAACACCGTTGCACAGACAAAAAAAATCGGTCACTGATATTACCTAGCCAAGGTAGACGTAAGTAAACAGTACATCTATTAACTGTGGTTTCTTTAGGTTTATAAAAATTGGAAACTTTCTTATTAATAGTAGTTTCAACAATATCTAAGGGGTAACCATTGTTACAAAGGGTCTTAATGACATATTATATATATTCTGTCCAGAAATCAGAATTATATATATATATATATATATATATATATATATATATATATATTTATAATATAAAGCTGAATGTGTGTGTGTGTGATGACATAAATTTAAGCTCGTCATCCAGATTAACTTTAGAAACAATCATCAAGGCCCTATGTGCTAAAGTCTTAATTAAATTGTATTTTTGGTTAATTAAAACTTTAGTACATAGGGCCTTGATGATAGGGCACAGATAAATAATAAGAAACATTGTTGATACTTGTTATTACTAGACGAGTGTCTGCTTCAAATGGTCTACTGGCAGGACATAGATCAAAGCTCAGTTGAGTACCTGTCACGAAAATAAAACATGAAAATAGATCATGAAAAAAGAACAAAGATAGAATACCTACATCTTTTCTGGGAGAAAAAGAGAGTATGATGGAGAAGAGAGCTTCGCCCATTATTTTTCGGAACCGGTTTAGAAACCTCTTAAAGCAGGAAATGGTGCTCCTAGCAGCTCCTCCTCAGCTGTGGCAGCAGTACTCAATTTTAGGACATATTTGGCTCTTATATAGGTAGAGGATTACGTCAAGAATTTATAAATGCTTATTGTTTTGCGTGTTATCAGTAGTAATAATATTGGTAACACTAGCAGCAACAGAACGCAATAAAGTCGAATCCGTCTGTGGTTAAAACAATCAAGTGTTAAATTCGACACACAAAAAACTCGCTACTCCAAATATCGACGCTCTGCTGACAAGACTTGCTACTTTGACATCCTTATCCAAAATAAACGCAGTCTCTGAAAATCAGGCTTTTTTTTATCCAGAACCGGAAGTATCTAATCTGTATCTTAGGTGTAAATATCGCAAGCATATATAAAAAAAGGCGGCCATTTTTTCTTTTTTCTTCATTTTTTTTTGTCTACACGAAACTCTACCGCACAAACCAGGTTTGTAGTAAATTTTAAGTCCTTAATTACAAAAGAGCAACTTATTTTGCCTTTGGTAGCATTTCATACAACACTTTCTTTACTGTAGTAGGGATGGTTCCAATGTGATCGTGTAAGAGTTATGTCGTTGCGAACTCCGGTTCATAACAGGGCTACAAATGGCGGATATATATTAGGCCAACAAAATGTCTAATAGGGTTTCAGTACAAATCTAAGCATAATTGGCATCAGGATACTGCATCCTCCGGTCGCCATTTCCTCTGCGTGTGTTAAGAAAATAAATGTGGTGATAAATATATTCTTTGTGTGTTATTTGACCAAGCTCCCACTGACGTCGTATGTCATTATCGGACCTTGCTGCTAACGAAAAGATTTCATGCAGATCAGATCCTGGGGCGGCGGCGGCGGCTGCGGCAAGAAGAAGAAGAAGAAGAAGAAGAAGAAGAAGAAGAACAACAACAACAACAACAACAACAACAGAAGTAGCATTGCTAGCGATCCAACCATATGAAAATTATGGCGTCTAAAAGATGCTTATCCGAGATTTTATACAATATTGGGCAGTAGTTTTTGAGCCCCTTCGTGACGGGCGGATAGAGTGGCAAGAAAATATCAGTTATTAAACGGATACTTTATTTTTTATCGGAACTGTATTCAAAGAACTCATACAGTTCTGTCGAAGACGTACAGATAACTAAAATAGAATTTTGTTCCTGTGAAGAGGTTTATCCTTATTGCATCAAAAACGGAGGTCGTGTCTCTTGCAAAAGTATCGAAGTAGTCCTTGTTGGTTCATCCACCTGCACCTGCATTATGACGATTGATTCGCCAATTTAAAGCGATTCTATGCCATATTTAAAGCGATTCTATGCCATATTTTATTGATTTGCATTTATGCTTTGTGAAGAGACTTTGTATTTCTTTATTTAATTGCGCATGTATAGATATTTGTGTACTTCTGCATATACATACATACATACATACATATATATATATATATATATATATATATATATATATATATATATATATATATATATATATATATATGATTGTAACGTCTGGTCAGACGAGTGCCACTCTCTCAGAAACTTAAGGTCCATGTACCCAAAAATTACTTCCATCGCCATAGGACCATTTTAATAGACAAATGCCTGAGGGAGTATCTGTACACAGATTATGTTACAGAGTCTTAGCTTTGTACGACAGCTAAGTCTCTCTCTCGGTTCAAAATGTTGAAACAAGCAGAAAGCAAGAGCAAGATAACCAGCAACAAATTAAACTGCAGACCAGCTTAATGCGGGTACTGGTCTCCCGTTTTATGGTTTTTTTAATCAGAGATTTGCTTCTCCTAGAAAGGTTGCCTTCACCACGGCTTATGAGAGCACTCTCCACCCCAAACACACACACACACACACACACACACACACACACACACACACACACACACACACACACACACATATATATATATATATATATATATATATATATATGAGGATGTTGTAGCTTGCTTGAAAAATTTTGCTTTGTGTGCAAAGAGTTGTGTTAGAAGGCTATGATAATGTAGTCTTGTGGAAAAACACTGCTGAGTTCTGGACAAGGAAATTAAAAGGAATAATGACAATATTTCAATAATTTCCAATTATAAATATCTATTTACCAACATAGTGCATTCCACCAGAATAGTAATGTGGTGTAAAGTTCTAAAATTTTCGAGGTATACCTCATTTTCAGGAGGAAGAAAAGAATTATATATATATATATATATATATATATATATATATATATATATATATATATATATATATATATATATATTCATCGGTTGATGTGTGTTTATGCCGATAGTCAAAAGTCGGAATTAGCAATTCACAGTCAAAAAAGGTAATTTCTGAAATGTCGTTTGGCATTTGTGTTAATTATTGTTAAATATTACTACAATATTTATCAGTAATAATTTTATTATTAATCTGTAGTTAATTGCATATTAATTTGCATATCAGCAAATCAGCAGCCCCCCAAAAACATTATAAAATACCTAAGGCGAGAGGACCGGAAGGTTGTTGGCATTAAAAACAAGGAACATGCTAAATATCATGAAGAACTTCAAATACGATTTGGTTGGATGGTCTAAGAAAAAGATATCTTTTTAAATGAAAAAATTAAAATGCTATTCGGTTGTATTTTCTGAAAAACGTCGCTATTTAAATGAAGCACTTAGAATGCGATTCCGTTGTATTTTCTGAAAAACGTCTTCGCTTTTAAATGAGGAACTTAGAATACAGTTAAAGCCGAAGTTTTTTTTTTGCGTCGTCGAGTAGTGAGTGCTAGCTGAGTGTAGTCATTTATTTTTGGCTGGGTGTGTCCATCCATGTTGTGTGGACTAGCTGTTTAGCCGTGTAGTGTGGGCTAGCTGTGTCTGGAAGCCCTGAGCATGGGTATAAACGAGATGATCCATATAGATCATTGGAAGCTTGTAGTTAGATGTGCTTTAATTTACATATTAACGAATCAGAAGACTTAAAAAGACATTATGAAAAAAATAAAGATGAGAGAACAAAGAGGTTGTTGGCATGAACGATACAAGACGTGTAAAAAGTCGTGCACAGGATGACAGTTATATATATATATATATATATATATATATATAGATATATATATATATATATATATTTAATCCTAATTAGTCAACATTATGTGTTCTAGTTATGATTTCTCATATTTGTGTACTTGCGTAAGCATTTTACCATTTCCTTTTAGGTTAATACTAATAAATCTAAGGGAGATAACTCTATCGCAAATTTTGTTTGGGTAGTATTTTATATATGTTTCTTTTTATCTCGTGTGACACATTATATTGGTACATAATTATTTACTATTAAAAACTACTGAAATCTTATGTGTATATATTATACCTCTCGCATATCCATGTACCGAACCCACCGGTGTTTCTCTTTCTTCATATATATCCTTTCATATATATATATATATATATATATATATATATAAAGACTTTCTCTTTCTCTTTCTCTCTCTCTATCTTTCTCTCTCTCTCTCTCTCTCTCTCTATATATATATATATATAAGAAACTATATATGTATATATGAAGAAACTATGTATATATATATATATATATATATATATATATATATATATATATATATCCTCTTATCTATTTGCCATTCTTGCCTAAGGTACGAGTACTTAAGCTTTTATGCATTTTTATTCTGATTGCATTTATATGCTAGTTAACATGTCGCTTATTAATAGTTTATCTTTTTTATCTTTTTATATATTATTTATCTATATTTTTTCATATAATAGTAAAACTAGTAACCGTATTATTTTACATTTTTTTTATTGGGAAAGTGGTATTATCCACTGAAGAGCCATGTATTTAACAGCTGTCCCTTATGTAGTTAAATTCTGTTTTAAAATTCAAGACTTTTGTGAAATCGGCTCGTGCAGGTGCTAAGTCTATTTCTATGTAACCCTTTTAGTTAAGGCCTTTTTTTTCATCCTTATATAAATGAATTCTCTTTGATCATTATATACTTTTTAGAATTCGGATTATGTAGGTGCTTAGTCTGCGATATGTTAAAATTAATTTTTTTTCCTTCCGGGAATCTAAAGTGCATTCTTTATTTTTATTTTTGCATTTTTTTATTCAAAGCTAATTTATACTATATATATATATATATATATATATATATATATATATATATATATATATATATATATATATATATATACATATATATATATATATGTAGAAATATATGTTCTTATTATATATCAATCCTTATATAAGAAGCTCTATCTGATTACAGAGCAATATATAGAATAAATGACCAAAATTTATATTCCAAAATTCATGCTGTTGACCATCTTATAATTTATACAATTCTTGACAGTATCTGTTTCGTAGCGCAAAATCAATGGCTTAATTATTATATTAATTAGTGAATATGCCAAAAATTCTTCTGATGAGTTGATGGCAAAATATATTCACTAATTGATATAATAATTAAGTGATTGCTTTTGCGCTACGAAACAGATACTGTCAAGAATTGTATAAATCGATTGATTTAAACGAATAAATTATCATATAGTCAACATCATGAATTTTGGAATATAAATTTTTGTCATTTATTCTCTCTCTCTCTGTTTATATATATATATATATATATATATATATATATATATATATATAAGAGAAAATAGTTAATAAAACATGTTAAAAACACTTTGAAAAAAGTTAAAAACATATTTAATCTGAAAAGGAAACACATAATAAGTGGATAGTTCTTAATTCGCGGAGTTTTGAAGAAAAACTTTCCTTCTCATAAGAGGGTAATAATTAGCAAAATGCCGGATCGGATTTTGCATACAAAAGTATTTGATGAAACTGCAAGTAAGTCAAAAGATCTTACTTGATAACAAAAAGTGAAGCAGAAGGAATATGGTGAAGAAAAAGGTGCTTTCACGTGAATGGATAGTCAGGTGAAAGGTAAAGTATCCAATGACGATAAAATCCAAAAAAGTAAATCCAAGAAAGTTAATTAGATTTCCATTCACACAAGTAAAATCCAAGGAAATCGCTTGGTTGAGATTACTTTATAAATATTAATTCTTTAATATTTATAATATACTTTAGTTTTACAATCTTGGATCATTTTGGTAAATTTAATTGTAATTTTTATTTTATATATATATATATATATATATATATATATATATATATATATATATATATATATATATATATATTATAAAAAAGTGAACCATAGCGGAAATTTAATCGACTAAAATAAGATGGAAAACGGGTTTAGTAAAATAAATAAGTCGATTAAAAACAAGAAAGTTAAAATACACCCGAAGCGATTTTCGTTCAGACTCAGACTAACTTTTCAAGGGTATAAGTCTGAAAATTATTATTATTATTATTATTATTATTATTATTATTATTATTATTATTATTATTAGAATATTTGGTATATTCTAAAAATAAATAAATAAAAAATAATAACAATAATTTTCAGACTTATACCCTTGAAAAGTTAGTCTGAACGAAAAGCGCTTCGGGTGTATTTTAACGTTCTTGTTTTTAATCGACTTATTTATTTAAACTAAATTGTACATTTGTTATATTTAACTTCCCCCATTTTTTCCGTTTTCCTCACCCCGTTTTCCATCTTATTTTAGTCGATTGAATTTCTGCTATGGTTCACTTTTTTTAATTATTCTAAAATTTTGCCAATCGAATAAAGATATATATATATATATATATATATATATATATATATACATATAAACTATATATATACATATAAACTATATATATATATATATATATATATGTGTGTGAACTATATATATATATATATATATATATATATATATATATATATATATAATACTGTTTAGCTAGTTAACTACAGGAAAATTTTACAGCGTGTTGACTTCATTCTCAATTGATTGTTTAACATGTTTGTTAAGCAGATACGAACAACACAAATGAATAAATAAGTAAAATAATTCATCAAAATAATTCATCTAGAGCAACAAATTCGATTCGAGATTGGGACATATTTGCTCTTTTTTAAGGGAGGTGGTGTTTGATCAAAACTGCCTAGCGCTATGATAAAAATGTTTGTTTTGTTAATCATCGAAACAGTTTTTTTTTTCATGGGAAACAATGATGATGCCTAAAATAATATTAGAACTAGCATGAGTTCTTATACGTAACATAGCAGTTGCAATTGGGGCAGGTGGCATCAATGCCACAGGCTTGAAGTCCGTGACTGAAGATCGCAGCCGCTGAAGAAGAGCCGTAAAAAAGACATGCATCGAAAGAATTGAGCAGAGGAGCCAGACCAGTAGTGAAGTGAGAGAAGATAACGAAGACGAGGGAAGCAAGAGAGCTTTTGCAATCAGACAAGCCTCTGTGGTATCTGCAACGGGGCCTCTCGATACATGATAGGATTGCACAGTCATAGTGGACACTACGATTCGCCAACGGACAAATGTGAGACGCATAACTCGATTCTCAACACAAAAGCAGACGGATGCCAACAAGATATAAAAAGATAAATCAAATTAAATAAACTGTTTTCTTTACCCTCTTATCTCTGTCTCTCGTTCTCTCTCGCTCTCTCTATCTTTTTTATTTTCATTGTTCCGTTTCTCTCACCACTTCTCCGCCATTCCCAATTTAATTACGTCATTTGCACACTGTCTAAAACATTTATGACCAGATTAAGGGACGGGAGAGAAAAGAAAAACAAAGAGAGAAACAGTTTGAAAGAAAAGATCTAAAAGACAGGAAATAAAACTGTTTTTGTAAAGAGATATGAAGAGATAGAAAACGAAATATAGACGAAGTAAGTCTATCTCTCATAAACACGACAAAGAGAACAAGAATTTCAGGAGAGGAGATATGAGGATATAGGGATGTAGAGTGAAGTAGAAAAAAACGATTGTCCATTGATAATTAATGTTATTAAAAGCTTTGCAGGCGGTATTTCACAATTTAACGGGAAGCAGTGGGGGGGGGCAGTCGAAGTTAATCTCAATAACTAGCCTGGGGGGAAAGTCGGCGATGAAAAGAATGTAGCCACGTGTCCGATCTATTCCGCTATTTTATTGATTATCTCTCGTGAACTTCGCAGATCAACGGAGCTCATTATGTAATACGAAAGGTTTTATTATTTTTATGTATAATGCATGGTTTTACACACACAAACACACACACATAATATATATATATATATATATTTGTATATACATATCAATATGTATATATATATAATTGTAATATTTTTCAAAAAACATTAATAATTTTATGACTACAGACACTAGTGTTCCATGTTTATGCAATCATCAGTACAAGAAGTGGTAATTACTGCTGGTCGCGAGACTCGAACCCAATCAAGAAAATAAACCTTCGCTTTTCAGACTAGCGTTCTTCCATTCAGCCATCATATATATATATATATATGTGTGTGTGTGTGTGTGTGTGTGTGTGTGTGTGTTTGCGCGTGCGTGTGTTTACATGACCGTGGGATGCTGACAGACCAACATTATCGGTAAGTGTGTCATTAGTGTGTCTAGCACAATGACATTCAACCCCTAGGCCATGTGAGTGAATAAAAAACCGTTAAAACTGATTATTCTATTTAATTGGAAATATTACACTATTTCCAGGGTCGATACTAATTGCGTTAAGCCTAGCCGTAGACCATCCATTTATCCACTAGTATATATTATCGGGTTTGATTTAAAGTTGAATTTTTTAGTAAAATGTCATCACGGCTGAACTGGAGAAATGACCTCTGGTAACCCCCGGGGTATCGACATCATGGAAACGGAAAAAAATCTACTATCCGGTTTCAATCGTTTGAATTTACTTCAATCCCAGCACTTGGACTTAGGGTTAGTTTCGCTCTCCTCCGGCTTTATCAAGCGTAGAGAAGTTCACCATCGGAAACGCGCAATCCAACTATATCCCATCACATTTAAGACTCATGGGAGCGCAGATCCTCATATGATACCGAGTCGGGTATAGGCTAAAGACCTTCCATGCATACAGTTAAAGAATGAAGTCAGAATGGCAGGTTATGTGCAGGTTAGTAGAAAGCATAGAAGTTCAATCGAAGCAAGAAAAATGGGAAGAAGAACACAAAATCCAGAGGATTGAGTTTTATCTTTTGGATCAAAATAAATAAAGAAAGGCGAATACAATAGAAGAAAGTCTTTCAAAATTCTCAGTATCCGGAAAGCCCACCGGGGCTAAAGTTTACAGGACATCGGAAACTGACAGTCAATGACTTCCTCAGTTGAAAGGATTTCTTGTTGAGCCAAGTATAGATATAAGGAGAAATCAACATGTGTCTCGACCGTATTACATAAATATGTTAATTTGAAAGTCATTTAAATTCGTATCATCTCTTATATGTATATACAAACGTGTTTATGTACACTTGTAATTGTTACCGTCAACACCGTCTAGTGTGTATAAAGTGTTCAATAATTTGTGTAACGTCCATTCCGGGTGCATGTGTGCGTTGGTTACAAATAAGACATATTCTTGTAAAAAAGGGGGGGCGACATACCTTCTTTTATCGTTTTTGTTTTTCTGGTGGATGAAATGATGTAAACGAAGATACTTCTCACCGAAGGAAACGCCATAACAACATATTATATAACTGTATTTCTTTGATGTCTCTCATCGGAGTTTGCAAAAATTTCTCTTGGTTTCTACATTATTTTAAAATGCGTCGATTAGATCTTCCCTGGACGTAAAAGTGATGGCCGATATATATATATATATATATATATATATATATATATATATATATATATATATATATATGTGTGTGTGTGTGTGTGTGTGTGTGTGTGTGTCCTAGCGAGTCCTCTACCAGTTTTTCCCTCTGTAGGAACTTATTACTAATCGTCTAAGTCATCCCTACTGAGAAATGCAGAGAAGGCTTTTCAAGCATGTTTTGTAGGTCAAAATGTGGTTATCCTACTACACCAATTTCTCAAAACCATAACACACCCTGTGTTTAACTCCATGGGAAGGAGTTATATATATATATATATATATATATATATATATATATATATATATATATGTATGTATGTATGTATGTGTGTGTGTGTGTGTGTGTGTGCGTTCGCGTAATAAATAGATATAAGGAGAAATTACTTTATGCAACTATAACCACACATTAAAAACAATTTCATAGTGAAATAACTAAGCCTTACCCAAGTTCCACCGTTACTGATCATCACAGAGTTGTGTCACTACCTACCTAACACTTATATACCCTTATCCTAGAGTGGCGTATTGGCCTTAATAAATGATGACCCTCAAGTAAGAAAATTTTATCTGACGATTTTTTCGTCATGAGTTTATACTACTATTAAGCTTTGCTAATGTATTGAGCAACTCTCGAAGTAAATACTAAAACGAAAACATATCATATTATTAAATTATACATCTGAAACAGTAATATGATTGCTACCACTTCTTTTAAGAGATAGGTCATTCCTAGAAAATTGAAATATCCGGTTGAAAGTACGCGGATTCCTCAGCAGTTCCAACTTATTTTTACGATATTTGCTGCAAATATGATATACAAACTGACTTTTATAAGTGTATTCTACTTCTTTTGTGATTAGGATGTCATCACTTATCAAGGCTCAATACGGCTAGAGGATAAATGTGAAATAAGTGTCATGTAAACGTTAAGACAACACCGTGATGAATGAGCAGAATTTGATTCTTTATGAGAACGACTCAACATGATCGTTTTACATTAGACTTTCACAAGACTATGTTGTATTTAGCTGGGAAGCCACCCTTCCGTATGTGTCCCGTAGACTACCAGTTCTAGGAAATAAACTTTGTTCATGGAAGTTTTGTTTAGATTTAAGCCGAAAGACAGAAGGAAATGATTGACAGTGGTTGTAACCAGACGAGTTTTTGTTATGAATATTTTACAGAAAGGACCATAGATGGATGCTAAGTTGAACATCTGTCGTGAAGACTACTAGTTATTCGCGCATTTGGTTTCTGCCATGGGATCTCATGTGACTTAGTAGATAATCCCTTGATGGGTAAACTTGGTCATAAACTGCACAAGTGTGTTTTGAACGTTCAGCATTGGTTGCCTCCGCATGGAATGAACCATACTATTCACATTGCCTTAAAGGTACCGCAGCCGACATAGATAAGATTTCGTCAAGTCGGTCGCTCTTAAGCGACCTTCTCAGTCCTGTACGTTAATGTCAAGAGTTTTAAGATTGTCCTTAATCATGTATTTAAAGGGTTTCTTTGGCTAGTGTGTTAGATACAGTTCCCCACCAGATGGCCACTGATTAAGAAGCCCATCATCATTCATCTTTACGCATTTTTCCTGTACAAGATTTTACCGTCTTTCGCATTGGATCTTTATCATCTTTTTTTCTCCCTTTTTCCCGTTTCTTGCTTCCCAATCTCTTTGAATCACTATAAATTGTCTAAAAACTGGTAAAACTTATAAAATGTTAAATTTAATATTGTTTGTTTCCTGCTGATGATTGCACTCTTCGAAACGCCATGGAATACGGTTTCTACTCCTTTCCGAATAATTAAATTTTTTATACCTTCCTTACACGTTTATAAAGGTTTTTTGAAAATTTGAATAAATTTCAATATCAAGATGTTTTATTTTATAATAATAATTATTTTTATAATAATAATAATAATAATAATAATAATAATAATAATAATAATAATAATAATAATAATAATAATAATACATTATATATATATACACAATTTAATATATATATATATATATATATATATATATATATATATATATATACGTTTTATTTTTTATTACCGTATCTTTCTGTTAAGTTACATTATTGTTTCGGCTACACGGCCGTTTTTTGGCCGTCTGTAGCGTCCTCAGAATTTTACAGAAAAAGTCTGAGGACACCTTTACTGTAAAAGTCTGAGGACGCTACAGACGGCAAAAAAAAAAACGGCCGTGTAGCCGAAACAATAATGTAACTTAACAGAAAGATACGGTAATAAAAAATAAAACGCATATTTGCTCTACAACAGTATTGAGCACTTTCTTCAGTTTTTATTAATTACCATCTCCACTATATATATATATATATATATATATATATATATATATATATATATATATATATATATATATATATATAGTTTTGTTTTATATTTCACTCAATCGGCGATTCAAGAAGTTAAAATGCCAACGGTCAACCAAAGATGATTGAAACAAAAATTTGTTTTTCGCGCGGTTTGTCGTTCTTCTTCTTGTTGTTTTCTTTTTTCTTTTTAATGTTTCGGGAAATCATACAGAAAAGTCTATAAAATCATTTGAATAGTAATGTGTCTCTTATCATCATGTGTCAATGCAATAATCTTCATTGACGGATTAACTCTCTAAAATCCTATGGTACATAATACTGAAATCTGAACATGGTTTATTCGGTCAGTGAATTCGTCTTGCATTTTGAGAAGTTTGTCTTTTACGCTTTCCATCACAGATTTTACGTTGTTTATTTTTATTGGTAAAGTAAATCAACATAATTTTACTGTTGCACACATTAGTCTAAGTTTTGTTACCCCCCCCCCACCACCATATTCTCGCAGAAGCAGAGGGGAGGGGGGTAAAATAAGATGTCCTTGCTATCCAGTGTCAACGTTTGATCTATATGCGTGTTGATTTGCTGTATATATCTAATTCTTTTGTAATTTTCAAATTCTTTTCTAAACATTAAAACCAATTGGTTAGTTTACAGATGTTGCGTACCAATTTTCATGAATAACAAACCTTCAAAACGAGCTCAGCCTTGAATTTCAAACGTTATCAATATATATATATATATATATATATATATATATATATATATAAAAAAAATCTGAATCTGAAGACGTTATGTCTTCATTAACGTAGATGCCATCAACATAAGCCGAAATAGCTTTGAAATGGAAAAGAAACAAAAAAAACTAACACAAAAAAATATATATATATATCAGATTATAGTATTATTATTGCCGTTGTTGTCTCGACCTCCGCGCATGTAAAATTTATTGATTTTTTTCTCTAAACTCTCTACGGGACAATATTTATCCATCCGGACAATACCGAGTAATCACAGCTTACTCTTAATATAAAGGAATGTAAATATTATATTATTTTCTATATTGGTAAATTGATATGTAATTAGTATGCGCGTCGTATTTCGGAGATTGCTTCTTGAATGGCTGGAAAGTGCTCCCCACGGACTGATATTCTGTTTTACTCTAAACTGGCTACGTTCTCATCAGATTATATTTCGTGTCAGTTTCTGCTTTATCGAATTCCACTATGAGCAAAATCAACCGACTGATAATTGTTAACTCAATTAATTGATTAGAACGTTTCTTTGTTTTTTTTTTCATTTCATAAAATCTAAATCAGATGTCTGAGAACAATAATCTCAGAAATGTACATTTCTAAATCTCAAATAGTTTTTTTTTTACGATATTGTGCTTTAAGCTTTATTTGTAACTAATTGGGCGCTTCCCAGTGGTAAAATACGTTCAAACATGATATTTTAATGTATGCAGATTTCGTATTTATTATTATAAACCCAATTCTCTATTGATTATTATATTGTACCTAATATATAGTAGTGATTTCAAAAGTAAACAAAAAATATTACCTGGCGCTATCAGTTAGAATTGAAACTCAAACATTTAACATTCTAGTCCTAGTCATCACACTATTGAAAACATTTTTTTAAGTTTAATTTAAAAATTAAAATCATTTGTTTCTGAGACTTTTGTTTTAAAACAACTTATTTATAAAAGAAGACTTGGTATTTCAATTTTTCTCTATAAAATTATGCTTGTCTTTTCTTTTCTACATTTTCTGCTGCCATTTTACAGTCTAAGCAAACACGAGGCCGTTTGCGAGAGTGACGATTTCTATTACATTCCTCCCGGACCTCAAAGCCCAATACTGCGCCCTATCCTTTAAGCGGTTAGGTTCCTTGCTTATTAAACCGAAAGATTCCAGTTTCATTTGAACCGAATCTGAAGACGTTATGTTTTCATTAACGTAGATGTCATCAATGTTAGCCGAAATAGCTTTTAAATGGAAAGGAAACAAAAAAACTAACCCAAAAAAACTGGCAGTGTCAATCCGTCCTATTGTTGATACAACGCACGAAAAAAAATTTTCCCTTCTTTTCTGAACTTGCAATAAATCCTTGTGTATTCGATACAATCTTCCACCGTTCGTTTTCGTTCTAAACTAAATTTAAACTCAACTCACATGCTTTAGAATTCGTCCCATTTAACAGTTACCAACTGCGTACATATGCAAATTAATGGCATGAGTGATCTATAAAATTATGTGTTTTTTTTCTACATTTTCCGCTAACATTTTACAGGCTAAGCAAACACGAGTTTTTTGCGAGAGTGATGATTTCTATTACATTTTGTTTATGGTATTAACCCGAATGATATTATTATGATTTTAATGGAGAAACTTGATCACATGTTTGGAAACATTATTCCGTAAACGTATTCTCGGCCACGCATTAATGTTTCAATTAGCCAATGACAGGTTTCCGTTAGAAAAAGATTCGGCCGGCTTTTATTTCATCTTCCTTTGTTCTGCTTTATACAGAGGTGACTTGCCCTTTTTTGCGAATATGAATGTGTTGAATTAATAAGAGACCTTGATTTCACAGTTGCGTGTTTGAAGGACTTTTTCTTCCTTTAATTTTAGGTATTGAGTTACTTTATAATTTATTTTCTATTTTACTTTCACTAAAATGAAGTTTATTCTGTATATACAGTTGTTTTCTATTTCATTTTTGCCAGTCCCTCTCCCTAACTCTTTATATATATATATATATATATATATATATATATATATATATATATATATATATATATATATATATATATATATATAGTATAACTCCTATAATTTGAACATCCGCTTCGTTCAAATTCGAGGATACTGTTCAAGTTTCGTAATAAAAAATGTGCTGCAGTTAACTTTAATTTTCTAAGAATTAAGAAATAGTAAATGAAATTCATTGCTATATGATACTTCAAGTATATATTAAGTTAAGTTTACGATATATTGCAAGTAAGAATTGTTAAATATTATTACCAGGAGCAAAAACATTGAAAATAAATTAAATCCACTCTTACTTGTTAGGTATTTATTACCTAAGTTATCATCTACAGAAGTCATACATTTATGTAAAATACAGGTTTGTTTTTAATTTATTCATTGAATGAGTCTCATTGCAGTTTTTATTTTCATCAATTGAGCTCTCAGCCGCTGCCATTGTATTTCGTAAGCGATCACGAAAATCTACAATTTCTTGGTTCTGAGCTTCTTTATGAATATATCTCTTCGGAGTGACATTGCTTTCAAAACATAGTTGTCACTAAAGTAAAGACTTTTTTCTAGAAATTTTATAACCGTCTCCATAGACTTTTCTGTATCATCCCATGATATTGCTACATCAGAGTGTTCTTGGTTATTTACATTAGGGTCAAGAGAATGGGAGCTGTCGTTATTTTCATCACCATTACTGCCTTCAGGATATTGATCAGTAGTTTCCTCATCTTGTTGCACCCACATTTCAACATCATTTGCATTAAGTGATTTAAGAACAGCGTGGTTGGTCGGTAACCGTTTGGTTTCAAGAATTTTTCCTAGACAGGATGTATTCTCTGATTTTAGAGTTGCAAGCCATTGTGATGGGTTGTTTTACACTATTTTAAATATAGAAATCTTTAAAAAAATTTGCAGTTAGTGTAAATTAATTATCAATAGCTAATTAATTACGTAGTGCCAATATTAACATTTCTGCGCAATATCTGACTAAACCATGTAAACAGTTTTACTGCAAGTCCGCGTCAAATATGCTAATACAATTGCAATGACGAGACAGTTCAAGTTTAGAGAAAGTCCAAGTTTAGAAGAAGTCCAAATGAGAGGAAGTCCAACTTTAGAGGAAGTTCAAATTAAAGGAGTTTTACTACATATATATATATATATATATATATATATATATATATATATATATATATATATATAATGGACAATCCCGTCGATTTCAACGTCTGAGCTTCCGCCACAACACATAAGTTGTTCGGAAATCCACACAGATGATTTGTTTATAGTGGTGAAGACTTTGTGTAGAACTAACCACACTTTTTTTGATTACAGCCAATCTTTGTCGGTGCAATGGCTGTCACAAGACAGAGAATACAGTAGACCGCAGGTGTTTACATCAGGGGTTTCCTTCTCTTTAATGCATGTCTTAACGAAGACTGGGGATGTAACTCTCCCAATGAGTTAATGCGCCCCTAGATACATGAAAAATTCTACGACTATACACACACACACACACACACACACACACACACACACACACATATATATATATATATATATATATATATATATATATATATATATATATATATATGAGTGTGTGTGCGCGCGCATGTGTGTATTTATTTACATGGTGTCTTGTCTTTAGCAGCTACAGAAACAAAACTGTCATGATACCAAAAACCCATCTCAATAAAACCAATCTAATACTTAAATCAACTTGTTTTTGCCGATGACGCATGCGTTATGTCATTTCTATATACTTCTACGGAAGTTTTACATGTTAATAAGCACAGATGAAGACAATTCGCCCACTTTTGTTTCGGCGAGGTAATTCTCAGTCACATATTACAAATAAAGAAGAAAACACAAAAAACATTAGCACATAACCGTCACAATCACCTGCATAATTAGACTTTACTACATATTGTTCCAATTTGCGACGCCTCAGGGGAGATAAATTATGGAGTATCAGCTTCATAATAATTCCAGTTGAAGCTTTTTTAAGTACTACGTTTGGAATGTTGTTGATTTTTCCATAATTCACCCAAATAAACGTAAGGAGCTATTGTGGATTTGTAGCCAGACATACTAACTTGACGACAAATTTGTAACTATCAAGCTTGATGTAAACAAATAATTCCTTTAAGTAATTTTCTTCTTTCTAACTATAATCATATGAATTTTAATCTTGTGTTTACAGCTGCCTTGACGAAACCCAAGTAATAACTTACTACTATATTTCGCAAAACAATTATAATCTTATTGCATTAATATTAATATTAGTATTAAAATATTATCATTTTCAAATCAGTCTAGCTGAATTTAGATTCCCTAGCTTTGATTTGAGTCATCACTACCAGCAAAGGCTAACTAGCAAAACGATTGGAATCGTCCGGTATTTTTGATAACAATAAATTAGTTTTTTTCGCAATTACTAACTGATAGTTTCCTGCTTGCACGGGTTCGCTGGCAAAGCCACTCATATAAGAAGGTTGATCCTTGAATCTTTATTATTTCTGATATTCATAAATGACCTCGCTGATAAAATTGTCTCCGAGATGGGTATATTTGCTGATGACACCCCATTCTATAATAGACATGAGAGGAAAACGAATTAACATGTATCCAAGGCAATGCCAGAAATACTAGAAGATCTCCAATCTGTAGTGGAATAGGGACAAAGATGGATGGTCACATTCAATGCTGCCAAGACTAAGTTTGTTTCCTTCAATAATTACAAGAAATCTTCTCAACCAATAATAGCTATGGCTAAAGATACATTACCTGAAAGTATTTCTTTCAAACTCCTCGGATGATAGTTCAAAGGGAACATAAGTACAAACAGATACATTGAGAGTATTGCCAGGGCCACTGCGAGGAAGATGAGCTCTCTCTACTGTGCAAGAAAGTTACTTGCGCCTGAAAGTATCCTGTACGTCTACAAGGCCACCATTCGTTCATGTATGGATTATTGTTGTCATCTTTGGGCTGGTGCACCTGCTACTAATCTCTCCTCCCTGGACAGAGTTTAAAAGAGATTTGACAACCTGATAGGTCCCGAATTGTCATCCATGCTTCAACCTCTGTCCCATGGACGAAATTTTGCATCCCTCTGCCTGTTCTACACGTATTTTAATAGTGAATGCTCCGACGAACTACAAGCCCTTGTGCCCCCCTCGACAGAAATACTCCGACAAACCCGACAAGCAGCAAAATCCCACCACCATACGGTAGAAATCCCTAGATGTAAGAAAGTCTTCTACTCTAATAATTTCTTCCCTAAGACTGCTGAACTTTGAAATTCCCTTCCGGGTTTTTGCTTCCCTGACTGTACATGTAAACGTTTAAGTGTAATGTAAACAGACATCTTTCAGCTTAACTCCCTACATAGTACCCCTACAAATCATGTTCCACATAGTTGCACCGTGCCTTGTTTGGAGTGAACACGCAATAAAAAACGAAAAAATAAATAAATAAGACTGTTAAACTATTAAAAGGAATCTTGCACATACGAACAAATATTGACAGAATTGCGAAAAGTCACTATCATGGGGCACTTGCTAGTGTAATGGATTTACTATGGAATAATTAATTCCAAGAAATTTGAAATCAGCACACATTTTCTAGGCGATAACATATCGCTTAGTATAATTTTCACGAGCGATTTAATTAATGTCATTGTTGAGTCAACCTTAGCCATATTTATTTGAAGCATGATTCTGAATGAAATACTTACAGGAGAAAATCATTTGTTTAGGCAGCCTAGTTATAAACTAATAATACAGCATAATCACGCTGACACACTGATTCTCGTTAGATCAGCAAAGTTAAACAACACTGAGCCTACCTAGTACCAGATAAGTGACCATTTCGAAATGCCCAACATTAGAAAGGCATCGACACTTTCGGCAGAGTTTGCACCATACATGGTCTCCGAATGTCTCGACTCTGTCCTGCCGTTGGGTCATATTGGTTTAGACGAGAGAGTGAGGCTAGCTCTGAGAAAAGTTGTTTCACTTTAAACAACCTTCCAGCGCATGTCATCTGGCACCCCTCAGATGATGAGATGGTATTCGTCGTTCCAACAAACGAACATGTTAATTATCAAATAATCATTTTCAGAAAATAATTTTTTTAGGTTGGCAAATTAAAAGAACCTACTATATCTTATGAATACTATTAAAGCTAATTTTAAAATCTGACTGAGCCTACATTGGGGCCATACTTAAAGCCAACCTTTTTAAGTGAAACAACTATTTTTATTGCTCATCCCAATAATAATGTTGCATTATGGGTTCTATATAACGAGTGTATATACGTGTGTTCATGCTCGTCTGGTCTATATGAATATATGTGTGTATGAAACCGATGTTCGTGTATCGTCTAGTGGTTAGAAATGTTCGTTGTGGGTGTGCGTGTCGACACATATTTAAACAGAGTTCAAATAATATGGACAAGTTGACAATCATTAGTTCGGGACAGGTTCAACAAACATGAACCATAATCGTTTGATAACGGACTACTAACCTTATGTTATGGTTCCCTTCGTCTCTTGGACACTGCAAGAAAGCATTTCTCGATGAAGCAGTAACAAGAAGACTTCTTTTTGTTTTTCCCCGTTTATACTCATTTTCACAGTTAGGTGTTTCTCTCAGAGATTTACAACTCTCTCTCTCTCTCTCTCTCTCTCTCTCTCTCTCCCAGTCGAATGCTTCCATGACTGACAAAGTCAACCTCTTCATTAAAAAAGAAAATATGATACGAATTGTGACAGGGCAGCATATCACAACGGGCAACATATAAAAGGGCTCGATAAAAGAACACGTACTTATAGAATTCGTACCAAAATATGACTTGCATTTTACTAATCGCGTACAATTAATCCGCAGTTTTTTTTTTATAGAAATCACTTCAGATGAAGAAACTTGATTAAAGGAGCTAAAAATACTACTTCAAACTAAAAAAAAAACTTGCCGACAATAAGTGTTATGTGAAATAGATTCTGACTTAGAAAACCTCAATTTTTCTCTCTTTGTCGGAAACGTCGTCTGATGTCTAATCTATGATCTCTCTTGCTCATACTTTCATAAAAACATTCGTTTAACTTAAGCCACTATCAATAATTTCCCCCACTGTTTATCTGTGTATTAACTTAAACGTAGATGCTATGAAGAAAGCTTATTTCTTAGAACTATACGCCTGTGGAACTCTGTTCCGTTTTCCTTCTTTCCAACTGACTATAATATGGTCGTTTCAAGTCTATCGTAAACAAATTCTTGATGAGCCATCCCTTTAAGTAATCCATTTTACAAATTTTACACTACTTACGATTACTACATTTCCCCATTGACTACTGTCTACTCATTAAACTTTATCCTCGAGTGGTATCCTGGCCTTGATAAGTGGTGACTCATTTGTAAAAAATAAATGTTATGACTGAAGGGCAAAATAAGGGAAGCGAGAGTTTCCCAATATCCACTTTCTACTCTTTTTTCGGTATGAAATAGTTTGATATGCTGTAAAAAGGGCGAATGTCCACAGGAAACGAACTTTCGTGGCATGCAACCTTCACATTAATTAGAACAAAATTGAACCGAACTACGCGATATTTAAAAGATCACAAAGGAAATAAAAAAAAGCAAATGAATATAAAATTAAATGAAAATTCACCATCATCATTATCATCATCATCATCATCATAATCATCTGGTACCTCTCCATTTTGCATGCTGGCATGTGTTGTACGGCTTTTAGAATTTCAAAGTCTGACGAAATCTTTATATTATTAATATATTTTTCGTCCCCCCCAAATCTATTCTTATCACTTCATCCCATATTTTCTTGGTGTTCCTCTTCCAACTGACCCTGATACCATCACATATTTACACCTATTAACCCAAAGCCTTACATCCCATAAAAGTCTCCTGTTTTGCACACATCTTATACTGTCCACATTTAATTTTACTCTGAAGTCATCAGATTTAACCTTATCTTTAAGACTCACATTACATAGTCATTGTATGTTTCTTATATCATTTCTCTGGCCTTCCTCTGTCAATCAATCCTGCTACCTTAACAGTTCTCTCATTAATTCCATCGAAGTTTCCTGTTCTGTATGCACATCTTTGTACTGAGTTAATATTCATCTTGAGATATCAGATATATGGCTGTTTATAAGACTTGTTATACCTCCATAGTATCATTCTCATTCTCATATCATTCCTCTCCAAGAACACCTATCCTCAAATCACACTACCAAGGTCTAAGTACGCAAAATCAATTACGACTCTCTTCCATCACTAGACACATGTTATAACTGCACTCGGTGAGTATTTGATTATTCCCTAACGATGTTATGAATGACTTTTACGCGTCTTATATCTGAGATTTGGCGATAACTGTTTGTCTTTCGGGGGTTTCGTCTTTGTGACTGATTCTCACGTCGAACTAAATCTTATAAATAAAACACTATCTTGCTTGACCGTATTAGCGTATTTAAGCAGTCGTAGTAGGAAGCCATTCATTTCAAATTTGTCTGGTTTTGTTTTTGCACTAGATTATAGAAATCAAATAAAATGATAAAGTTACAATACATTGAAGCTGTAAAAAAATATTAGGATAAAATAAGTTCGACGAAGTGAAATAGAAATAAAAAAGAGGAAATATCAAAATATCAAAGTGGCATCTCTACGTTTCGCCATCATGTAGCAATACCTTTTTCAAGAGTGATGAGAAAAAATGTAGCATTAGATGAGAAGACAAAAACTAGTCTTCTCGTCCCATAATGCTTTATCAACTTCTTATTATTGAAATCACCTTTGCTATACGTGAGCGAAACGTTGAATTGCAATTTTTCTCTATCTATTCTCTTTTCAATACAAATATCTCTCTTTCTCTTTCTTTCTCTCTCTGTATATATTGAAGATCCTAAATTACCCTATATGTGCTTCAGAGTAGCTCTGGGTCACAGCACCGCGTTCGTATTTGCCCTCTATCGTCTATGCTCTATAGCAGAGTTACTATTATTGAGAGTATCTATGAGAAAATTGATCACATTCTGTATGCTCATCCCTATGCCAAAATTCACATCTCTGGAGACTTTAATATTCACACTATTAAATGGCGTGCCCATTCAAACAAAACGGATCACTAGGAAAGGTACTGTCTCGTTTTCTCGATTACTTATGAACTAACACAAATTATTCATGAAACCACGCGTATGCCTGAAGCTGACAATTTGCAAGTTTTCTTGACTTTTTTTTTCTCACAACTTGCCCAGAATTGTGCTCATCCTCCATTCTGTTTCCATTGAGATCCTCCAATCATTGGTTGTCGCGGTTAAGATATAAACAAAATGTAATAAGAGCTCAGATGTACCTCTCCATCGTATATTGATAATCTATGGTTGATTGGGATAACTTCCTTACATTTATATTAGATATATCTCTGCGTTCCATGTTTAAGAAAACGTGCCCTCTGTAGTATCTGACCTGGCAGGGTGGTTAATTGTCGGAATAAACCACTTCATTTCCTTTAAAAAATCCAGCAAAAGTCTAATGACAACCGTGGTTCATTCCAGAATGTGCTGCTACAGAAAAAAACTATTTCCATTGTTTTCAATGAAATAGATGTTGTGAAACTAAATTCACATTTAGAGCTGAGAGGAACTACTTAAAAAAAGTAATAAATAATCCGAGATATTCGTGTGATTTATACATGAAGTTTACAGTAGCTGAGCTGTTGCTTCGTTGTCACCAGTTTTGGAGAATAACAAACAGGGTTCTGAACAGAGAAGTTTCCTCTATCCCAACCATCATTAATGAACGTGAGATAATTTCATCAGTATGTGACAAAGCAAAACTGTTTTGCAAAAACTTTACAGCAAATTCTACTCTTTTCGACCATGGCCGCCCACCCACTGTATTTCCTCTTGTGTCTGTAAACACACTATGTGACATACAAATATTTGTGCGTGATGTTGCCAAGCGTATGAAAGATCTTGATTTCAGGAACATTCCAATTATAGTGCTCAAAAATCCTCAATCGGAACTAGCTCCTATACTTACAAAGCTGTCCAATCGTTCCTTTAAGGAGTAATGCTTTTCAACATCGTGGAAAATTTTATCAGTTTGCCCCGTATTTAAAAATTCTGGAGATCGGTCATCTACCTCTCAGAACAGACCAATCACTCCTGTGTGTCATATATAAATTGTTGGAATCTGCGATACATAGAGAAGTGATCAACCACCTCAGCAGAAATAGCCCACTCAGTGACATGCAATATGATTTTCGTTCTGCCAGATCTACCGCTGATGTGCTAACTGTAATATCACGCAGACTTTGTTTCTAGAGAAATACCTTCTGCCATATCCAGAGCTTTTGATAGGGTATGGTATAAAGGTCTACTTCAAAAGATATCCAATTATGGAATAGCTGAAAATATCCTCTCAGTTATTAAACCCATCCTTTTTATTGGCTTATAAGAATAGTCGTCGATGGGCAGAAATCAGAAGCTCATTATATTAATGCCAGCATTCCTCAGGGTTCTATCTAGGCTCAATTTTCTTCTTGATCTTCATCAATGATCATTCAAATAACATTCTTAGACTCTTCGTAGACATTTATGCAAAAGACACCACAATCTATGGCAATAGGTCAAAGGCCGACAATAACCAAAATGATTAAACCCTGTGTATGGCTTTATTGGAGGTCAATATTTTTTAATTCAGGAATTGCTACGAAACGCAGAGAAGTTAAATTTGGTACACTGGAAGAGCATAACAAGGTGCGTAATTTTTCTTAATTTTTATGGAATTTGAACAAATACAAATACATGGAGAGTAGATTAGATAATGCAGTGGATGTGTTATCGGCAGCTCCAGTAACTCTCGCTTCTCCTTTTTTGTCCTTCAGTCCTCATTTCTAATGAGAGATGTTTCTGATAAAGGGTGAAGAAAAAGCTGCTTCCCAGGTCGGTAGTACTTCGTGAACAGTAGTCTGAGATGTCGGAAATTTTCTGTCTCTATGTCTATCCTTGCGGCCATGTCACTAGTAAGGGTGCTGGAGGTAAACGTTTTCATCTGGGCTGACGTTATCCGCCTGATAGTCAGGGACCCGAACCTTGGAATAACCACTAAGGAGGCTGTCCTATCAGCAGGTGCAAAGTACTGGAGCTGCTGTATTGCCATTTGGTGAATGGATTCTGGACCATGCAGTAGTTTATTGTGGGGCCTCTTGATGCCATATTAGTGGGTAATTGTTACTGCTTTACCTTATCATGTGCTACAAAAAAATTTTCCTACCTTTCCTCTCTTACTTTCCCTCTCTGCTCTGCTCTAACCAAGTATACTGACCTGTTCCACAAACCCCAAAATCCTCAACATGAAATATCTCAAAAAAGAAAACACGAATAAACCTAGAACCCCATCCTCCTATGTAGACCCCCTACTACCACGTCTCCTTCTCCAACATTAGGGGTCTACGTTCTAACCTTCCAGAGGTTGAAACCCAATTACAGGAGACGAAACCTGACATATTCTTCCTAAGTGAAACTGGAATAGGGCCGACCACCACCCTAGATGAGTTCATAATTAAAGGATACTCTAACCTAACATCTAAATCTGACCTCCAAGATCGCCAGGGCATGGAATATATGCCTACATTAAAGATGGCTTCCCATGTGGCAGTGATATCTCCAGAGAAGACCCTAATCTACCTTATATGTGCTTCCGGCTTGCACTTGCTTACACCACCGCATTTATATTTGCCCTCTATCGCCCCCACAACAGTGAAGTTACTGTCTTTAAGAGTATATCAGAAAAAATTGACCACATCCTGTCTGCTCATCCCTCAGCTAATATTCACATTTGCGGTGACTTCAATGTCCATAATGTGAAATGGCTGACCCATTCAAATAAGACTGATGATGAGGGGAGTTCTGTCATGATTTTGCCATTGCCTATGACCTCACTCAGATTGTCCGCGAGCCCACCCGTGTGCCCGATAGTACCGGTCAGTTCGCAAGCCTCCTAGACCTTTTTCTATCCACTTCCCCTGAGCTATGCTCGTGTTCCGTTCTATCTTCTCTGGGATCCTCCGACCACTGCGTCGTACCAGTTAAGATAAAAATGAAATATAATAAATCTACAGACGTACCTCTCCACTGTACTGTATACCGATACTCTATGGCAAACTGGGATAGCTTCCGTACATTCATATCTGATCTCCCTCTCCATTCCATGTTTAAAAAGGATGTGTCCTCTATAGTATCAGACCTGACCGAATGGTTATTTGTAGGCATATACCAATTCATACCATCCAAAAAATTCCAACAAAAACCTAACAGCCAGCCATGGTTCTCCCCCGAATGTGCTGCTGCCATCGCACACAGAAATCACTTCTTCCATAGCTACCAACGTAATAGATGCACTGAAACTAAAGCTGCTTTCAGGTCTGCCAGCAACCACTGTAAAAGAGTAATAAAAAATGCAAGAGAACTATATGCACAATCCGTTAAGTCCAAAGTAGCTGAGCAGCGGCTTGGTTCCTACCAGTTCTGGCAAATAGCAAATAGGATCCTGAACAGAAACGTGCGTTCTATCCCAAATCAATGGACCAGAGGTCATCTCGACAGCATCCGACAAGGCCAAACTATTTGCCAAAAACTTTGCGGCAAATTCTACCCTGTGTGACGAAGGCCATCAACTCCCCATATTCCCCCCTATAACAGACAACACGCTATGCAACATACAAATATCTGTGCGTGAGGTCGCCAAGATAATCCAGAACCTTGACTCCAGTAAAGCAACTGGTCCCGGCGGTATTCCAATTATAGTGTTAAAAAATCACAACCAGAACTTGCCCCCATACTTACAAAACTGTTTAAGCATTGCCTTAAGGAGAAGTGCTTCCCAACACACTGGAAAACCTCATCAGTATGCCCTGTATTTAAGAATTCAGGTGATAAGTCATCCCCCTCTCAGTGCAGACCAATAAGTCTCCTGTGTGTCATGAGTAAGTTGCTGGAATCCACAATAAATAGAGAAGTAGTCAACCACCTCAGCAGAAATAACCTTCTTAGCGACACACAATATGGTTTCCGCTCTGCTAGATCTACAGCAGATATGCTAACGGTTATATCTGATAGGATTAGCGAATCTCTCGACAAAGGCTTCATTTCTAGGGTAATTGCTCTCGACATATCAAACGTTTGGCATAAAGGCCTACTACACAAGATTTTCAGCTACGGTATAGCTGGAAATGTTTTCTCTATCATTAAGTCATTTCTCTCAGATAGGCTCATAAGAGTAGTGGTTGATGGGTAGAAATCAGAGGTCCACAGTATTAATGCTGGAGTCCCTCAGGGGTTCATACTGGGCCCAACTTTCTTCCTGATCTACATCAATGATCTCTCAGAACTCGTTGACATCTATGCTGATGACACACCATCTATGGAAACACATCAAAGGCTGTAAATGATGATGTTCTCTCTGATTCACTCTCCTCTGATCTTGAGCGCGTGGTACAGTGGGGAAAGAGGTGGCTGGTTACCTTTAATGCATCTAAGACCAAGCTCCTATCTCTACATCATAAACGCTCTGATCCCCATCTGGCATCAATTGAAATGGATGGCTCTCGTCTAAGGAAGACCCTAGGCTCTGATAAGCTCCTGGGTTTCACCTTTACACCTGATCTTAAATGGAACACATACATCAAGTCTGTGGCTAAGGTCGCTGGGAAAATGGTTGGATCCTTCTACCGCTCCAGACGATATCTCACTAATGATGCAATTCTCTATCTATATAAGAGCCAAGTCCGTCCAAGGATGGAGTACTGCTGCCACATCTGGACGGGGGCTGCTAAAAACAGCCTATCCTGCCTTGACAGAGTACAAGATAGACTCCGTGGCTTAGTGGGGGATGCCCTTTTCTCTACCCTGCAACCTATTTCCCACAGAAGAGACGTAGGGAGCCTGTCATTGTTCTATCGTTATTTCCATGGCAGGTGCTCGTCTGAGCTTCATTCTCTGGTCCCCCCCTCGCCAATCTTTTTCAAAAAACACCCGACTAGCTGAAACCACCGTCAATAATTTTCCCCACTCCCTATCTGTGCCTAAATCAAAACGTAGATACTATGAACAAAACTTCTTTCTTAGCACTGCACGCCTGTGGAACTCTGTTCCGCTTGCCTGTTTCCCTCCCGACTTCAACCTGGATGTCTTCAAGTCCTGATGAACCGCCCCCTAAGTAATGACATCTTACAAATTCTCCAATACTATTGCTACACTATCCCTATGATTACTGTACACACAATAACCCTTATACCTGAGTGGCCATTGGGCCTTGACAAGTGGTTAACTCCATGTAAAAAAAAAATACTTTGAAGGTTTCTGGTAATTTAAGTGTGTGTCAATTTATTGCAAGTGTCTATACTTTTAATAGCATATTGTCAACTGATGATGTCAATAGGTAGATGTGAGATGATGTGATGTTATAGGAAACTTCCAAAATCTTCCTCCAAAGTTCATCCTTCGACGAAAATTGAACATTTCCTTCATAAACTTTCATCCTTATTATTAACCAGAGCTGCTCAATTGGGTTTATATCTGGCAGCCATGTAATCAAATTGTCTCCACTAATGCCTAATGATATAAGGTAAGATGTTGTAGCCTTGGCTGAGGTGGATGGCGCATTGTCGTGCATAAAAATCAATTTGCGGTAACACGCCAATGGAAGGTTATCAAGCCATAGTGACAAATACTCATTTAAAAATAAATATAAAACTGGCTTGTTAGTTTGACACCTTCTGGCATTCGAAATGGTTAATCGTAGGTTATTCCAGCCCCCAAAACGACACTTCCGCCTCCCTGTTGACGATAGAATCGATGAAGATAGGGAATCCAAGAGGACTCCAAACTTTGGCGCACCCATTTGGTCTATCAAGGGTTGCTCTAGCATTATCGGTAAAAATAACATTTTCAAAGCTGGTTTTTCCTTATGAGTTTGGTTTAAAACTGGTTTTGATATAGGCTTAATGCTTCTTGCAATTTCGTTTCAGACATTGCAGCGTTTCTTTTCGGACAAGGAAGGTATTCCAGCCTTGTCAAATATAGTAGCACTGTTGCTGCCCGGCTACTCGATAAGTTGACAGCGAATTTTTCTAACACTACGAGCTGAAACTGACTTTTTTATGTTTTTGTCCTTCATTGGTTTTCTGTTTGGATCTTCAACGAATGAAGACCATGTTTTTCGATTTCTTCCAAGCTCCTTGGCTAATTTTCTGCAATGCCTGCAACAACACGTTCACTTTGGGTGTCCTGCAATAAAGTTATACACACTTAAAATTAACAGGAAATAAGAAAATTAGCATAATTTTCAAAATATCTGTTCAAATTCCACAAAAATTAGGGAAATAAGGTACCTTGTTCTGTTTTTCCAGAGAAAGAAAAACGAATTCGATTAGATACGATGAAAATGTACTAAAAAAAAAATCCAAGTCACACAGGATCTGAGTTTTATTTTGATTATTCGGCTCATTGCCCTAATCTTGATTATTATTAACATGACGTTTCGGCCGATGTAATCTTCAGCCTTCTCAATGAATATATTGTTGAACTCGGGAACCTTTCTTTGGAAATCGGGAATCTGCAACTAATTTTAAACGGAACACTTTATTTAATCTACGAGGGGTAGCATGCTCTCGTTCCGTTATTCATGAATGAGTAAAAGTAATTTGAAATTGTATTCTTATTATCGAGAGAATTGAGGATTGAACCTTAAGTCTCCAGAAGAGTGTCATTTACAACTTAAGTTTACCTAGTAGTTTATTTGACAAGATACACCTGAAAAGGTCGGAGAATACATCGGTGGAACGTTGTGCAAATAACACTGAAGATGAGAACGGTCGTCTAAATAATCCAAATATCACAAATTATCAATCCTTATCTCAATTCATAAACAAGATCTTATAGGATTTGAAATGGACATAGCTGATGCCATAATCTGCAGCGGTATCCATTAAAGCGATTCCACCCACCTATCAATGTTTATCGAATTATAATTAATCATACGAAAAAAGAAAGCCATAGATGTGGGTTGAACATTAAGAGCCTAAATGCGAGAAAACCAAATAAATGAGAACAGGTCAGGTGAATTGATATTGACTCTATCTGAAGGCTAATACAACGAAAGGAGCGCGAAAGCCAAAACAAACAAAAGAAACAGCTAAGCAAGGAGAGTTTACAATAAATGATACTGTCGTTTGCGGCTTAATCTATAGATGTAAAAGAGAAAAATTATTTGCATGTCGATCCGCTTTTTTACGCTTCTCTCATCCAACGAAGACCCGGACACTTATATCAAATCCTTAAAAGTTATCAAATTTAAAAGTGTTAAAAAGGATATATTTCCAGTATAATTTTATTTCAATAAATATATTGTTTAGATCTATATAATTTAATTTAAATAAATATATAGTTAAGATCTACATAATTTAATTTCAATAAATATATAGTTAAGATCTATATAAGGTTTCTCTTTATTTGTCAACGATAATTTCGCCTTACAATGTATATACTTACATTTGTTGCATGTAAACCGTATTAAGTGTTAAAACATACATTTTTCGTATAATTGTTTTTAATAAATATAATATAATACTTTTTATTTAATAGTCATAAAACGTTCAGCCAGTATGTTTCTCTCGTTATTTGTCAACGATAGTTTAATCCTAAAATGTATATACTTACATGTGTTTAAATATAATTTTACAGTCTCTTTTCGACTTTGTTTTTAAAAGAATTAATTTCCATCGATTTTATCAATTTGAATATTTAATCTAACGGGTATTTTATGCTTGCAGAAAAAGACTTCGTATGCGCCCTTGCCAAATCGCATAAAATGTTCCTATTTAAAATGCCTCCCCACGGGACAGAGTTAGACACGAGGGTCGTTTTTTAACGTGGAGAAAAGGAACAAAAATAAAAATTGTCTCAGTCGTGAAGGATTTCTCCTCCACTGAAAGAGAACAAGAAATTGAAGTGCAGCATCTGAAGAACAGATAGTATTTATTTGCTCCCCCACTGAGCAAATTAGGCACAAGGCCGATTTTTAAAGTGAGGAGTGAAGGGGAAATGCGGACCAACTCCCCGGGGAGTAGGGGAGCTGGATAGTGACAATTGGTATGAAGGGTTGCCCCTACATTGACCAAGGTCTTATATGTGGGGTCGCCCCCACCTATGGTCTTTGCTTGCAGTATCTGCCGGAACAGATGGTGTTTATTTGCTCCCCCACCGAGCAAATTAGGCACAAGGCCGATTTTTAATGTGAGGAGTGAAGGGAGGGGGAAGGGAAAAAGGGGACCAGCTCCCGAGAGGTGGGAAATGGGAGCTGGTTAATGGTCAGGCATGTGGGGTTGCCCCCACATCTGGTCTTTGCTAGTCATAGCTAGTCTTAGCTAGTCATAGCTTGCAGTATCTGCCGGAACAGATGGTATTTATTTGCTTCCCCACCGAGCAAATTAGGCACAAGGCCGATTTTTAATGTGAGGAGTGAAGGGAGGGGGAAGGGAAAAAGGGGACCAGCTCCCGAGAGGTGGGAAATGGGAGCTGGTTAATGGTCAGGCATGTGGGGTTGCCCCCACATCTGGTCTTTGGTAGTCATAGCTTGCAGCATCTGCCGGAACAGATACTACACTTTGATCCCGGCCCGAAGGCCAAGTAGATCGTATAAAATGTTATCGACTTTAAAAGGGTTAAAAATTATACACTGTTGTTATTATGTATTTTATAGATGTTTTATATAAAAACAAAACAAACAAAAATCGTTTGCTATCCAAACAATAAATATAAAATATTTAAAACATATTTTAATAAAAAAAAAACAACTTATTTAGACATTTGTGTGTAAGCATACAAGTCTTTCATTTTTAGAGAATCTTCTATTTGGACTAAGTCGTACTTATTTGTTTTGTGAAGTAAAGCATACCTAAGCCGTGTTTTAAAACATAGGCAGTCCACAAGTAACACGCATTTACGCATCATTAAATTAAACAAGTTGATCGTCTGAATCGAATATTTTCGCGCTTCTTTATCTCCGTTACAAAAGTTTTGCTGATTTAAAAGTTTATCTTGTGTGTTTTTGAAATTCTTCATTCATAACTGTTGTGGTGGCACCCACTCATTTACATATGTGGATAATATTACACATAAATAGCAAGACTCGGTTAGTCTGAGTGTGTGTTAACCAGAAGCCACCGTAGGCCGAGCCGAGAGCAGATATGTTCTCCAGCAAGACTCTCTTACCTGACAACCATTATGTAAATATACCGTAAATATACTTTTCCTAATACATTTCTTATTGATATACCTTTGTTTGTTGAGTCTTCATTTGTATTGCCTTATACGTTATTTGCAAACATAACAATAACAACATTTGATCTCCATCTAGCTTGATTCCGTCTGTCAACTAGCTTATAAATGCTTTGCTTGTAAAATTCTTTAGGTTTTGATGTAAAATACAAATCTTACTCATCTCGTGATATTAACCTTAGGCCATCTAAATAGTTTTGTAAACCTTGAAACAAGTGATAATGACAGGGAGCTAGGTGAGGATAATATGCAGGATGGGACAAGATTAAACCAACAAAATTCTTCTACAAGATCTTTGGTCAATAGTTGTGTAAGAGGAAGTGTATTATCATGCTGGAAGATTACGCCCTTTTCGTTGACAAAGGAAAATTATTTTCGGATCAACATTAGTGGGAATATTACACAAATATATGAATGATGCTTTAAGAATCTGAAAGAAAAAGTTATAAACCAATCATGGTAATATGTTTAAGTAATATAAATATGCATAAAATAAATTATAATGGTTTAAACGTTGTTCTATAAACCAACCTTTTGCATCGACCCGCAATGTGCCACATTTCAACAGTCTTTTCTCTCATAACGCAGAATATAACGATTCCTCAGACTTTAGGCAAATACTAATCTCTGACTAGATAATTCAATTCCACTTGAATAAGCAAAGAATGTTTATCACAATCTGCATCAGGTGTCTGTAGAATTGAACGAATTGAGGAATTCAACATCAATATCTCGGAGTTTACTAAGGTATTTCAGTGTGCGACTGTTCAAGTGTCACGTTGAAATATTTAGCTATTTCAAATGTTTTAGCTTTTCCTTTTGAAACACTTTAGACAGATAATGCAGAAATAACACCTATTTTTTTACCTCTTTTCATGGGGTAAGATAAGTGTTTCTCTAGAATGAACTGGGATAAGTGTTTCTCTAGAATGAACTGGGTTCGTACTTGTCACAGTCAGGTTTTCTGTTAGTGTCGTTAACCGTTTAGTCACCATCATTCTCGTCAGATGATGCATCGGTTCTCACCAAACATGAGCTTAACTATTTTGTTAGACGATGATAGTATTTCTCTAGAAAATTTTATTTTAGTATTGATTTAACTTTTTTTACAAGTGGTGCATCAAAGTAGGCAAGATGCATCTTATTGACAAATTCATTATTGTTACGTCTTCGATCCAGCAAAGTGCTTTGTCCACACATGCAGAAAGCTATGTCTGGATCATTATAGCACTTCTTTCCTTTCAGATACTGTGACTATTAGACCCCATGTTGTATGCTGCTTATTGTCGAGGAGTGTAACATCATAAACCTGTACATCTTCTGTGATAAAATTGTTAATCTTCGCATTAGTTGATAGAAAACCTCGTGGAGATGTGTTTATTTTGACAGAAAACTAAAATTTTGCTTTTTTATTTACTTATTTGAAGACTATTATTCTCATATTTATAGTTGTTGTCTCACCACGTTTTTGGTGAAGTAACCACCTGACGAGTGTCACAAGTTGGCCGAAACGTCGTGAAACAACAACTATAAAGATGATGAGGATAATAGTCCGAAAATAAATAAATAAAATCTACAAATGACTCATCTCAAAAATAATTCTAATAATTGAATAATATATACCATTTGGTACGGACCCGACAATGGAAGATCAGATAACAAAAAAACAAAACAAAAAAAAAAATTGGATTTATAAGACCCAAAAATTCAACCTTCCTGGCGCGTGGCACGGTGGATAGAGACGTGAATCTCTACAGTTTCAGGTGAACAATTTCTGAATATAGTGGTTTCAGTCTTACCCAAAGCCGGTCAGAAAATTTGTTGGCCAAAACGTGATGAAACGACAACTATGGAAGGCAGTAATTACTGAGGATACATTCCTATTCAGCATTCATATCCTGTTGCGGTTAATAACCTGACGAGGGCCGAAACGCCGTGAAACGACAACTATACAGATGAGGATAATAGTCCACAAATAAATATATAACATCTACAAAATCCTTTTTTCAAAAATAATTCTAATAATTTAATAATATATGAAATGCGTGTCTACGAAAGAGAGAGAGAAAGAGAGAGGAGACGGAGAGAGAGAAATGGAGAAAGACAGAAAAACAGGCCGACTTTCAACTACCTGTATACCATCGCCCCCGCTTCCTATCGGGGTTGGCATGGAAAGCGACATCTCCTGTCTATTCTCGTAGAGGTGCCGAGAGAACAGACTGCTCATCTGGGTAGAAGTTACCTGATTTTTTAGTTCCACTTTTAAGGGTCCATCATCAATTTAGACCGCGCTCCACCTTTCGCATCTAGAGGGTATACACTGCAATATATATTTTTAAAAGTAATAGCAATCAGTATTTGAATCAAGACAGGAGGTTTTATAAAGAAGTTTACTTCACAGAAAAAAAGGCCACTGATCAAGTCAGATATTACACAGATAGTATGATATCTATAAATCTGAAATTCACCGGTATGTACAAAAACATTGGGATTGTTTTTTTTTTGTTGTTGTTTTTGTGTTTTGTTTTTTACTTCCGGTTTCTGCTTCGTGGACGGGGCGAGGTTACAAGCGACGATTATAAGACGGTTATTAATAAGTATCTTCCTTTCAGATAACAGGAAAGTCCTTTTTCCTCATCTTAAAACATATTTAATTGTTCGATCATATCTAATAATACAGCCAAATTGGTATAAAAACCCGGAAGTCAAATAAAGCTAACAATCTTGACCATAACCAATATTTCAAATTTTATAAGAAAGCGAGATCTTTATATTTAGTTAAACTTTTTTCTATCAAGACGGATTTGTCAGCCATCTTGGATTTTATCTTCAAATCACTATCAGCCTTCTCTCTTGAAAATGACATGAACAAAGTCATTAGCATCCTGTTTAAAATATGAAACAATTATTTGATCAAAGATGAAATAATTCCCAAAATGAACACCGTCATATATCTACGTGCAGCCATTTTTCCTTTCGATGCGTTTTTATTTTATTTTATTTTATTTTATTTATTTATTTATTTTTTTGCTGAGTATCTTCCAATCTCTGTGAAATTGACAGATAAACCTGACCAGGCATTCTTAACGGCGGTTGTGAGTGAGTCGTAATTTTAACAAATGATAACCATATTTCGATTAATTAAGTTTTTTGTTCTAATAACTTTTTGAATGATTTGGTATTCCATATTTTAGCATTTAAAAAGGCAGATTAGGAAAACAAATATTCACACGGTAACAACCAGCTGGAGGATTTTCATCGGCACCAAATCCACTAAATTCTAGTCCATTATTGAAATGGCTTCTTCCTTGTTAGCTGAGTTATGATTTCTGGTCCCGTGCACTTCTATAGGGTCCACCATTTCAGGATTTACCGTTTCCATTTTAGAATGGGCAGTTTATTGCTAATTGTCCGTCGATAACTGCCGGTGGGAGTGCCCAGAATGGTCTTACTCGATGGTGCTGGATTTTTAAATCCTACTTACCAACCCTTGTGTCGCATCATCTTGGGAGTTAAACAGATTCGCACTATATTTATTACCGATCGAACTGAGAAATCTGAAATTTATACAAATAAAAATGCAACCTATCAAGTATAACTATCAATTTCATAAGTACATTTAATTATTTTATAGGTTATAAAAATAATACCCGTAAAATGTAATTACAATTTAAATATATAAATATGTATATATTTTATAGGTTATAAAAATAATACCTATAAAATATAATTACAATTTAAATATATAAATATATATATATATATATATATATATTATAGGTTATAAAAATAATGCCTATAAAACATCGCTATCAAACAGTTATTCTTTATAAGAGCAACACGATATGGTCGTTGTGGTCGCATATTTGTATCTAGATGACATGAATAAAATAAATATGTAATATTTTAGCTGATTTTAACCGCACTGAAAGTGAATCGAAACAGAAATCTTCAAATTTTCTTCAATAAATAGAACGTTATTTTATTGGGTACAATATATCATGTGAACATTCAGATTCCCGTTAAGTTAAGCAAAGTTGAACCTGATCAGTACTATAAGAAATGACCATTTGGGAATACCAGGTGATGCATGTGCTGTCCGTCTATCTCAGCATTGTTTCCAGTTATCTTTGAATTCCGTTTGCCACTGGATTCAGACAGTGCCGATTCAGGAATTGTATGGCTAGAGATTGCGAAACACTTGCTTAGCAATTACATGCGGAACTACTTTTACGCGGGATATCCATTGTCTGTCCAGGAGAATTCCATGAAGACTTGGAACAATACCGAAATACGCGGAAAGTATATGCAACACCTGATATTGCAAAAGGCTCATCCTTTTTAGTACTGACTAGCTCAACTTTGCTTAACTTCGATGATCTTACAGAAACTCAAGTTCAACACTTCTTAAATTCGTTAAAGGCCCTAAGAGGATAACCGGAGAATCGCCACCCACACACGGAACCAGTGGTTAGCAGAAGAAGGACCATAGCAGGCGTTCTAACTTTGTCCACACAACGAAATTCTTCGGCGTGACGACTATAAAAAAAGCTCAAAGAGGATTACCGCTATGTTTTATACAAGATCAGGATCAACCTGGAGACTAAATTCCTGAAATTGTGATACCCTTCGGTTGTATGTTCATGGATAGACATATCATGCTAGATAACGTCCTTTAAGAGGAATTCAAGCTCAATATACATCGCCCACTAATGGCAGGAACTGAGTGGAGACGCTAACTGCATGAAGGCGATACATACCGCAGCAACATCCAGTTCTGTGGGGAATCCAGAAGTGACTATCTGAGAACTTCCATGGTTTTACTAATCTCAATACCTAGCTCAACAACTGGCCCGATTGTTGCAACCGGATTAACTATTATTGGACGCAGTTGAAAAAGACACAGATCGTATCTGCAAGCTGATTGACAAGATTAAACTAGTGTCCAGACGGCTCTTGAAGATCGTCCTACAAGGCCAAAGGAAAGCCGTTGTAAGAGCTGAAATGAGAGCTGAAAGAGGCTTCTTCACGTGATCTAGATTCGACGAAACTTCCCTCAAATAATGCATTTTGACTTTTGATAATTAATTATTTGACAAAATATTTTTTCCATGATGTTTGTGTATTTTTGAAATGAGAATCGATAATTAGCTTTTGTATTATTTGGATTGCTGGGACTATTATTCCCATCTCGGTTGTTCTTTTCATAACGTTCCTGCCGATGTTGCAGTTAACAACCTGACGAAGACCAGAGGAACAATTGGCCGAAACGCCGTGAAACAACAACTATAAAGATGAGGATAATAATCCACAAATAAATATATAACATCTACAAAATCCTTCTTTCAAAAATAATTCTAATAATTAAATAATATATGATATGCGTGTCTACGAAAGAGAGAGAGAGAGAAAGAGAGAGGAGACGGAGAGAGAGAAATGGAGAAAGACAGAGAAATAGGCCGACTTTCAACTACCTGTATACCATCGCCCCCGCTTCCTATCGGGGTTGGCATGGAAAGTGACATCTCCTGTCTATTCTCGTCGGGGTTCCGAGAGAACGGACCGCTCATCTGAGCAGAAGTTACCTGATTTTTTAGTTCCGCCTTTAGGGGTCCATCATCCATTTAGACCGCGCTCCACCTTTCGCATCTAGAGGGTATACTCTGCAATATATATTTTTAAAAAGTAATAGCAACCAGTATTTGAATCAAGACAGGAGGTTTTATAAAGAAATTTGGACAAGTTTACTACTTGGCCTTTTGGCCAAGATCAAAGTGTAATATCTGTTCTTCAGATGTTGCACTTCCATTTCTTGTTCTCTTTCGGTGAAGGAGCAGTCCTTCACAACTGAGACGATTTTTTAAAATTATTTTGTACCTTTTCTCCACGTTAAAAAACGACCCTAGTGTCTAACTCTGTCCCGTGGGGAGGCATTGTAAATAGGTACACAGATAGTATGATATATATAAATATGAAAAGCACCGGTATGTACGAAAACATCGGGATTGTTTGTTTGCTTGTTTTTTTTTGTTTTGTTTTTTACTTCCGGTTTTTGCTTCGTGGACGGGACGACGGTTACAAGTAAGATATTATTAATGATTATCTTCCTTTCAGATAACAAGAAACTCCTTTTTCCCCATCTTAAAAAATATTTAATTGTTCAATTGATCATATCTAATAATACAGCCATCTTCAGGTGCATCCACACTGGATGTTATTAGTGAATGTTGAAAAAACGCTTGTGTTCGTGTTTTCCTAACGAACACAGCCGTTAAAAATCCAAGACGCAAATGTATTTATTTTTTTTAATAAATCCGGGTTCATTCCGTTTTTTATATGATGTTTGTATATTAAAAAATACTAAAACTAATATTCAATCCTCATCTAAAAAAAAACAAAACTGACCCGGATTCATTAAAAAAAAGAAAAAAGAATATGGCGCTATTTGAATGTTGAATTTCTAACGGCTATGTTCATTGGAAAAGCACACACACAAAAAAAAACAAACAACATTTTTACCATTTACCAATACTATTAAGTGTAAATGTACCTGTAGTGGTCGGAGGTTACATCGGCCGAAAGGTTGTGAAAGAACAACCTAACATTGTAACAAAACGTCATAAGTGGTGCAATCATTATAGTAACACACTTTCGTTAGTTTTATGACATTGTTTAATTTTATGATTATGATAAAACTAAAAATAGTGTATTAATATTATGACTTTGTTTTATGTAATTCCTATTATTATAGTAATCAATCGTTATCAATTTTATCCCATGCTTTAAGGTTAGGTCGATCATCACACTAACATTCTCCCCCCCTCTCTCTCTCTCTCTCTCTCTCTCTCTCGTTCTCTCTCTCTCTCACACACACACACACACACACTCTTTCTGGCTCTTTTTCTTTCTCAGCAAGGCCCGGAAAAAACAAAATGTCTGAGAATACACCATCTCCTTTAAACACATGCGCAAACTGGATCTGTTATTAGTGTCATGGCCTTGTTCAATTTTATGTCTATTATCATAGTAAAGGGTATTAATAGTATTATGTCCTTGTTTACAGTTATGTTTTTTATCATATACTAAGCATAGTAACAAAACGATATAGAATTTTATAGACGCAGTTCCACCAATGCATTACATTTGAAAAAAATATCTAATTCTATTGTAGACATTTATACAGTTTCAGGTTTGTTTTACGATATATTATTACGGTTATTTCGTAATTGTTGTACATTCTCCATTGAAGTCAGATTGCGACGTTGATAAAATTTTGTCATCAATCATCTTTAATATGACTCATCAACTTAATTATCTGATAGAGTTTGAACTCGGATTGACGATTTTATACTTTGCGTCAATATCGGTTACGCAACACGCGCATGTCATAAATCCTTTCGTTGCAGAAACGCTAGTCCAATTAAATATCGTTTACTTTTTTAGTCTATTTTATTTTTAACTGAACGGCCCATAAAAAAGAATTATTTCCATTCTAAATTGCTAAGCAACGACGTTTTCCTCAATAAAAAGGGGCACAGTGGGCGTTATCAGTGTAATGGGGCGATATCTTAGAAACAAAAAAAGTTTATATTTGTCACGTAACGACAAATCGAGTTTGCGCATGCGTATAAACGAGATGGTGCATTCTCAGACATTTTCTTTTTTCCGTCCCTCGCTGAGACAGAGAGAGAAATAGAGAAAGGGAGAGAGAAAGAGAGAGAGAGAGAGAGAGAGAGAGAGAGAGAGAGAGTATAAAACTTCCGTTTACCTCGCTCCCAAGGCAAGCTAATCTCTCTCGATCGGTGACTGCAATTCTGTAAATATGTTTTCTTCACACATTCCTCAATACAACGTAACCCAGGGAACAAAAATTAAATGTTTATATTCATTCCATCCTCCTCACAATCTTGAAATTAGTAAAATAGCCACAGTCGCATTGCAAGCATAATTTGTACTCCCTTCATCTATCGTGTAAATGTTACCTCCTATATACTATCCTACTTCTCCGACACCCGACGGTAATCTCGTTACAGATTATTTGCAAATAACAAAAACAATGTATATTTATAACAGTCACGTACTGTTGTTCTTTTATTATTCTTTATCGATCGATGAACGAAAAGAATAATTTTCTTCACATATTCTTCAATACAAACGATCTCAAGCAACAAATAATTGTTTGTTTATTAAGACAATTAAGAACGCAAATTAACGTTATACAATATTTTTCTTATTAAATGAATACAACGATTTGTTTCTGATACGTTCGACAATATATATCTTTTTCAAAGAATTCTCTCATCACTTTGCTGATATTAACCGTGAGGGGTGACCAACTTGTGTTTACAGCAAAATATACACCCGATTTTGTTGACAAATCTTTAGTCTGAAACTAATGTGTTTTGTGTGGTTGGTCGTATTTTTGAAATGAAGAGATTTATCATACCATCGAAGTAGCGTTTTTACGATTGAAAAATGGAGAGAAAAGGAAACTTCTTCTTTGAAAAGATATATATTGTCGGCAGTCATAACCCAATCTTGAAATTATCAAAGCAACCACAGTTGCATTCAAAAAGTGACCTGTACTTTCCCCTGATCTACCTTCTAGATTATGATCCCTGTTCTCCATCAAGCTTCCCTGACAACAACTGTTAATTTCACGACAAATTACTTGCAAATAACAAAGGCAATCTATATTGTATTTCTCTTAGTCTGTCTGTCTATCTGTCTGTCTGTCTGTGCGTTCCACTTTTTTTCGGAAACTACTCAACCAATCTGACTGAAACTTTGTACGAACCTTTGTTTTATCAAATGACGACGAACTATAGTACTATAGTACCCGTTTGGTGCACAGTTAAGAATTACTAGAGTTTAGTCAATATCACATTTACTCTTATTTTTTATCGGAAACTACTGGGCCGATCTGGCTAGAATTTTGTATGGACCTTTCTTATAAGGTGAAGCAAACTACAGTATTCGTTCTGTTTATAACTTTTTCCCATTTTAATGGGTTAAAAATTTTAGCTCAATCTGTATCGAAGTTGCATAGAAACGAGAAATTTGAGTACATGACAGACGAAATCTTCTCTAATAGTTTTCTTAATAGAGATTACGTTTAAAACTGTTCACAACCTGCAAATAATGGCTTAGTTTACAATGATTTAAAATTTGAAATATCATCTCCCATTCTCTGTCTGTCTGTTTGTCTGTTTGTTTCTATCTATCTATCTATCTATCTATCTATCTATCTATCTATCTATCTATCTGAACGAGAAACTTATTACAAAAGCAATTTATTTTTCGATGATTTTGAACAGTCTAATGGGTTGTAAATTGATGACATGTTTTTAAATAAAATGTCTAAAATACTGTTCTATCATTTCTTCTATTTCTCTTTTTTTCATTCCTTCGTTCTTTCGATCTCTCTTTTCTTTTTATTTCCTTCTCGTATTTTTCCTTTCGTGTCACCACTTATTAAGATCAAGAGGTCACTCGAGGTTAGATGAGTGTCAGGTGGACAGTAAGACAACATAGTGATGATTTGTAATTGTGCAAATGATTAGGTAGAATTTGATTAGTTAAGGAGGCGGCTCAAAAAGAAGTTATTTGCATACGGCAATGTTGTAGTCAGCTGGGAAGCAGTCTAATACTAATATATTTATTTTCTCCAAAATCCGACACGCTGCTATCAAAGCTCAATACTCAAAAATCCAGATCACTGATTTCAAAGCTCACTACTTTTAAATCTGAATGAGCTCAATCTATGAAACACAGCTTTATTATTATTAAATCCAGCAATATCTCATTTGCATATAATACTGATGGGTATAGCAACCTGGGAGAGACGTTGAAAGATATGCTGAAAGCTTTAAAGCTGAATCATATGTAGTAGTAATTCTTCTAATGCACTTACTTCCAAAAGACAGAAAGTATGTTCTGTTTGTTGTCAATACACGGCGGCTGGGAGGGGAAGAAGAGGAGGAAGAAGAAGCAGTAGGCGTGGTTGGTTTGATGGGAAAGAGGGCGAGATTAACCGCAAGAATTCCCGAGATTTGAATGGAATAAAAGACCGAACTTGGGTGGATAGACGACTGTGCTTTTGCTCAAACAGAGAAAACGGTGAGAGGAGAGAAAAGTACCTCCCTAAAGAAAGTTCCGGCTCAGAGTGAGAAAGAAAGTGAGGCTGAAGGGCCCAGCAGTTTTCAAGCTATTTTGGATTATACATGGCAGGCAAAGCATTTGATATCTGTCTTATTCCTATTTCATGGCATCTCAACTGATTACACGGTGTCCGAATAGTTGGAACAGGTGGGACTGGTGTGTGAAATGTATGGGGTTGACAATGTTGAGCGTGTTTTACCACTCAGAATAAGAGGTGAGGCGCTTTCCGTATACTGGAGATTAACCCATGACCAAAGGGCGGATTTGAAGCAAGTAAAACGAGCCCTCCGCGTGACTTTTGCGCCGGAAACTTTTGTGGAATATGACAAGTTTGTCTTCCGCCGTTTGCGCCCTAGGGAAACTGTCGATGAATACCTGGGTGACCTGAAGGATCTTGCACGGTTATTATAAGAAAATCTCTCTGATCGTGAGCTGAGTTGCGCGTTCGTATCAGGATTCCCCAGCTCTGTCAGTCAACAGTTTCGGGGATCTTCCAAAATGGAACGGATGATCCTGGAGCTTTTATGACCATCGTTGCAGCAATCAGGAGGCGTAGAATTCTTCCTCATGTACCTGTGGATCAACCTTCAACCTCTAACCAGCAGTATGCATTTACAGTGCGGTGTCACAAGTGTGGAGGTTCCAACCACTTTGCCAGAAAATGCCGGCAGCTCGAGGCAAAACAGGAAGGGTGCTTCCAGGGATATACTGTTATTGATACAAAAAAAGCAAGGATATCTGGCATCAAGGTGTCCGGGAAACGATGCCAGGGGTGAGAGATCAGCACCACTCCCTCCCAACATAAACTAGAGGAGATGCTCCCTGTGATAAAGGTAAAGATCGACGGGCTGGATCGGATAGCGTTGGTGGATTTGGGTTGCTCATCATCGATTGTAAATGGGTCGTTACGTTGTTTTATTAAGACAATTAAGAACGCCAATTAACGTTATACAATATTTTTCTTATTAAATGAATACAACGATTTGTTTCTGATACGTTCGACAATATATATCTTTTTCAAAGAATTCTCTCATCACTTTGCTGATATTAACCGTGAGGGGTGACCAACTTGTGTTTACAGCAAAATATACACCCGATTTTGTTGACAAATCTTTAGTCTGAAGCTAATGTGTTTTGCGTGGTTGGTCGTATTTTTGAAATGAAGAGATTTATCATACCATCGAAGTAGCGTTTTTACGATTGAAAAATGGAGAGAAAAAGAAACTTCTTCTTTGAAAAGATATATATTGTCGGCAGTAATAACTCAATCTTGAAATTATCAAAGCAACCACAGTTGCATTCAAAAAGTGGCCTGTACTTTCCCCTGATCTACCTTCTAGATTATGATCCCTGTTCTCCATCAAGCTACCCCGACAACAACTGTTAATTTCACGACAAATTACTTGCAAATAACAAAGGCAATCTATATTGTATTTCTCTTAGTCTGTCTGTCTATCTGTCTGTCTGTCTGTGCGTTCCACTTTTTTTCGGAAACTACTCAACCAATCTGACTGAAACTTTGTACGAACCTTTGTTTTATCAAATGACGACGAACTATAGTACTATAGTACCCGTTTGGTGCACAGTTAAGAATTAATAGAGTTTAGTCAATATCACATTTACTCTTATTTTTTATCGGAAACTACTGGGCCGATCTGGCTAGAATTTTGTATGGACCTTTCTTATAAGGTGAAGCAAACTACAGTATTCGTTCTGTTTATAACTTTTTCCCGTTTTAATGGGTTAAAAATTTTAGCTCAATCTGTATCGAAGTTGCATAGAAACGAGAAATTTGAGTACATGACAGACGAAATCTTCTCTAATAGTTTTCTTAATAGAGATTACGTTTAAAACTGTTCACAACCTGCAAATAATGGCTTAGTTTACAATGATTTAAAATTTGAAATATCATCTCCCATTCTCTGTCTGTCTGTTTGTCTGTTTGTTTCTATCTATCCATCTATCTATCTATCTATCTATCTATCTATCTATCTATCTATCTATCTGAACGAGAAACTTATTACAAAAGCAATTTATTTTTCGATGATTTTGAACAGTCTAATGGGTTGTAAATTGATGACATGTTTTTAAATAAAATGTCTAAAATACTGTTCTATCATTTCTTCTATTTCTCTTTTTTTTTCATTCCTTCGTTCTTTCGATCTCTCTTTTCTTTTTATTTCCTTCTCGTATTTTTCCTTTCGTGTCACCACTTATGAAGATCAAGAGGTCACTCGATGTTAGATGAGTGTCAGGTGGACAGTAAGACAACATAGTGATGATTTGTAATTGTGCAAATGATTAGGTAGAAGTTCCGGCTCAGAGTGAGAAAGAAAGTGAGGCTGAAGGACCCAGCAATTTTCAAGCTATTTCGGATTATACATGTCTTATTCCTATTTCATGGCATCTCACCTGATTACACAGTGTCCGAATAGTTGGAACAGGTGGGACTGGTGTGTGAAATGTATGTTGAGCATGTTTTACCACTCAGAATAAGAGGTGAGGCGCTTTCCGTATACTGGAGATTAACCCATGACCAAAGGGCGGATTTGAAGCAAGTAAAACGAGCCCTCCGCGTGACTTTTGCGCCGGAAACTTTTGTGGAATATGACATGTTTATCTTCCGTCGTTTGCGCCCTAGGGAAACTGTCGATGAATACCTGGGTGACCTGAAGGATCTTGCACGGTTATTATAAGAAAATCTCTCTGATCGTGAGCTGAGTTGCGCGTTCGTATCAGGATTCCCCAGCTCTGTCAGTCAACAGTTTCGGGGATCTTCCAAAATGGAACGGATGATCCTGGAGCAGATTCTTGCGAGTGCTCGGGCTTTTATGACCATCGTTGCAGCAATCAGGAGGCGTAGAATTCTTCCTCATGTACCTGTGGATCAACCTTCAACCTCTAACCAGTAGTGTGCAGTTACAGTGCGGTGTCACAAGTGTGGAGGTTCCACTTTGCCAGAGAATGCCAGCAGCCCGGGGCAAAACAGGAAGGGTGCTTCCAGGGATATACTGTTATTGATACAAAAACCAAGGATATGTGGCATCAAGGTGTCCGGGAAACGATGCAAGGGGTGAGAGATCAGCACCACTCCCTCCCAACATAAACTAGAGGAGGTGCTCCCTGTGATAAAGGTAAAGATCGACGGGCTGGATCGGATAACGTTGGTGGATTTTGGTTGCTCATCATCGATTGTAAATGGGTTGTTACGTCAACCCAAATACGGAATAATACCGCAATTCTGAATACCCTTTATGTAAAATCTCAAATATTTAGACCAGAAATTGTCTGAGTAATTTGGAAGAGACCGAGGAGGTCAATTTGTTTTAAACTTTGACCCCTATTATGGCCAGTAAAATTTATTGTTTTGGGCTCAAATCAAGTTATAAAGTTATATCCATTTCCAAGGAACCTATATCTAAAATTTCAAGTGCGTAGACCCCAAATTGTCGGAGGAGTTTGTTAGAGTTCTCAAAGGTCAAGTCGTTGAACTTTTACTCCTTAATCGCCAAATTTCTGGCCTAAAACCGATCACATAGATTTTCCCAAATCTCAGTACCCTGTATATCAAATTTCGAGTCTGTAGACTAAAAATTGTCAGAGTTATTGCGTAAGGAAATGTACACAGACAGACACACACACACAGGCACACAGACAGACACATTCACTTTTATATATACTAGAAGTTCCGACCGGCTTTGCTCGGGCCCTATGTACTGTCCATAAGGTTATGTGCATATGTATATATTAAAAAGTGTGAATATGTAATGTATTTCTGTATAATAGTCTTCCTTAATTACCATAGAGAAAAGACAGACAGACATTTTCACTTTTATAGATATAGATAGGTAGATAGATAAATAGATTGGATGTAATATATAGTAATGATTTAAAAAAAAAAAGAAGACTCATGCGCCACCATTGAGAATCGAAACCAAAACGTTCAGCTCACGATTTATTTTTCCTCTGCCATAAATGACTGGGCTATGAAAACATGTTTACTACAAGGCTAAAAATTAAAACATGAACCAATATTAACTACATTATGCATTCGTAATGGCGGCGTTCGACCTTCACCTGGCAAATTTAATTTAATTTTATTTTTCACACTTTTGCACGGATTTTTCCGGGCTAAAACCCAAATATAAAGTTTTGCATAGATTCAAATACCTTATATATGAAATTTCATGTCTGTAGACCAAAAACTCTAGAAGGAGTTTGGTAGGCAAAATCTGTGAAACAAAAATATATACGTATACATAAATATGTATGGAAACAATTTTGTGTTTCCTGTAAACGTTTTACGCAAATATTACGCAAGTATAAATTATGTAGAATATCTGCATGAATATAATAACACGTAATAGTTAACTAAAGATGATTATCCCATAAGAAAACCGAAAAAACTAATAGGAAATTAATTAAAATGAATGTTTAAAAGAATATGCAAATTAGCTAGATCTTTTGCTAGTGAATGCAATTGTGCAACCCATATATAAGAAAATTGTATTTTCTTTTTAAATAAGTAGAAAAGGGGGGTTTTAATATGAATATCAATACACCCAAAAGAAAAACGAATTTATAGGAGTACAGAAGATATATATATATATATATATATATATATATATATATATATGCATGCTCACAAGGAGTTTTCACACAGGTCATAAAGGATTTCTCCTTGGACATAGCCTGTGGTGTTCTCTGGAAGCTGAGTGACAACAAGTCTCCTCAGTTTTCCATAGCTCTCCACCTCTTCTGATAGCAGTTGCAAATAAATTTGCATTAGCGCAACAGCAGCCCACCATCGATCTCTCGCTAGCAGCGGTCATTGGTCTCCACTGGAATTTGAGTGGCAATAAGCCTCCCCAAGGTCGCAGTTCTCTTCGCACTTGTCCAGCGGAAGTCTGGTCAGTGCTCTCTCCTCAGTCTTTCCATCATCCTTGACGCTATTTGGCATCATCCTTTTGTGGGAGCGGTGATTGAGTAATGGGAGGGGATGGGAGGATAGAGGAGGGATAGAGAACTTATAGATATTATCTTCTATATTCTTGGTTCCTTGTGATACTTCTTCATGTTTTGTCTCTGCAGCAGTTTGTCTGGTCCACGCGTGTGGCTCATGTGCATTAGTCCTCGCATTCGAGGGATTACCTTAATATTTCAGCTGTTTTCATTATTGTTATTCGTTGTATCTTTCCAGCCATTCTTCTGATTCTAATTTCTCTCATTCTTCTTTTCAAAGTTTTCGAAATTGTTCCTAGTGCTCCTACTGTTATAGGTACTATCTTAATTTTTTTTTAATCATCCATATTCCTTTCAGTTCTCTGACTAGATGTGTGCATTTGTGTTGTTTCTCCTTTTCTTTGATATTTATCCTGTGGTCAACTGGAATAGCAAAGTCTACGATTTGGCAGGACTTTTCTTTCTTGTTAATTAATACGACATCCGGTCTTCTTGCTTGGGTAGGTTTATTCGTTTGTATGTCCATGTCCTATAGAATTTTGTGATTCTCGTTCTCAGTTACTGTTGCTGGCTTATATTTGTGCCATTTGTCTGCGTGTTCGAGATGCAATTGTTTGCACAATTCCCAGTTATGTGCCCTTCCCAATTGGTCGTGCCTGTTCTTGTATTCCTTTTAAGCTAGTTAGCTACATTCACTTACTATATGGTTTATCGTTTCATTTCTTCATCCAAAAAGTCTTCATTTGCTGTTATCTTATGTTTTGTCGATCTATGCTCTGATATGATTGGTTCTTATCGAGTTATCTTGTTCTGCCGTTATTAGAGATTCAGTTTCTCTGTTTACGTGTCCTTTTCTCATCCATGTCCAAGTGTTTTCGTTATTCTCATCTTTTGTCATCCTTACGCATCCTCCGTGTAGTTGTTTTTCTATTTTTTTTCTTGTCGTATATTTTGTCTCTCTGTTTTCTGTTTTGATTTTTTCATCTCTCTCGCTACCATAATTATCCTTTCAGTGTTTTGCGTTATGTAGTTTTCTAGTTCTTTTTTTTGTGTCATTCACACAGTCTTCTATACATACAAGTCACCTCCCGTCTTTTATTTTTACGTAGAGCTGATCAACATCGTCCTTCGAATGTAGTACGTTGTGCATGGTCATGAGTTTACTGGTCTCCTGATCGAGCTGCCTCAGTTTTTCTTTGATCAACCCTATGAACGGCCCAGAGTATCTTATTAGTGATATTGCCCATGTATTTATACTTTTTATTAGGTTTTTGCTATATAATTGTGTTGCCAGAAGTTTTCTTGTTCTCTTGAGGTATTTCTTTTCAATTCTCTCTTTCATTTCTGTTGCTTTGATGTTGTCTGCTTCCAGAACTCCCAGGTATTGCTCACTGATAAAAACCGGTGGTGTTCCCCGGAGTCTGAGTGACAACCCCCCACACAGATTTTCAATAATTTTCATATCTTTTGACAACCCTTGCAAATTAATTTTCGTTATTGTAACAGTCGCTTGCCATTGGTTTCTTGCTGGCAATAACCATTGATCTTCATTGGAATTTGAGTATAAATCAGTCTCTTTTACGTCTCAGACCCCTCGGCACGAGTATTTCACTCCCCCGCCTTTCCATCCTATTATTATTATTATTATTATTATTATTATTATTATTATTTGTTGAATAAATGGGAAATCTTTCTATACTCTGATGTTAAAGGAGATCCTACTATCTTTGCCAGCAGATGGCAGGCTACTAACCTGCATCTATAACGAACAGTCTGAGGCTGTTTTTGTAATCTGCTCAAACCAGACATTTAATGAGAATGGAAGGTCAATTTGAAATACCAAATACTCTGCTGATATAAAGTGTTTCGAACTGATAGTTTATCATTTATATTATTTCCGTTATTGCATATTCGAAAAATAACATTATAAACCTGCGTTTATATTTAAAACCATAATATAATATATTTATGTTTAACTTACAAGAAAGCCTTAAAAATGTCACGCATAAATCTTTGATAATTTTGATCCTATATTTAACCCAGCCATATTTAGTACATGTAAACTCTAGCTTATGCCTTATTCGTTCATGACTGTTGTATATTCATTATTGAAACATGGATAAATAAGGCATAAGTTTTAATAATGAATCATTGTTTTATCACTGTTCAGTGATATGCTCTAAATACACACTACTTCATTGCATCTACGCCTGAATACAATTGATTTGGACTGTGATATTTCGATTTAGTTCAGGAATAATATGGGGATATTTTTGATAGATATATTATCGTTAAGATAACCGTACAGATAAAACAATGGGATGTAGATTAACACGCCTTTTACAGATGAGGCAATATAATTGTATTGAAATAAAACAAAGATGAACATTTACGGTTGAACCTTGGTGGACAAGTCGAACATAGACTGACGTTGTTCTGTACTCTACATGGTTGGATAGTATAAAAGATTGCACATTTTTATGAATGATTCGATGAGAGTGCATTTTAGAGAAGGAGGAGAGTTACCCTATATTTACTTATTTTCCTCCTTACTTTTTTTCTGTCGGTCTCTTCTTTTGATTGTCTTTTTCTTTGCTTTATTTCTTTGTTGACTTCAAAGGTTTTATGTCTTAATATCTGAGCCTTCCGATCCGGTCATTCCAAGGATTGCGCTGCAGAATGAACCTGAAACAAACCACGAGCATATGAATCATTAAAATCTGCCAGGAATCAGAAATAAAACAAACATTACTAAAATAAAAGACGAATGAAAATTACAAACAAGAGCTTACAAGAGAGAATTTCTACAGGAAAACGCAAATGTACGTCTTGGTGTCGAAGGAGATAAATTACGCACACAACGCAAATGCCAACAGCGACAAACTGGCAAAATGATTCATGGTTTATAACTCGGCTCTCCTATTAACAAAATCGGTAGTTAACCCTTCCGACAGCTTCAGTGCATTTGACAGATTTACACATCATTTATTCTTTTCAATAAAACAATAACTTATATAGAAGGGACGCGTTTCAAGCACTCTAATTTCGAAGTTCTATTGCTTGATCTTACCTTGTTATGCGATGAAAAGGGGGATGTACGAAAAGAGAGGATATTATGTCTATCTCTGTCTGTTGCATGCACTGTCAAACGTATAACTTCCGGTGGGTATTACAAGATGTGCCGATTTGTAAACAAAGCACAATAATATTTTCTTTCTATTGAGATTACCATCAATGGTAGATAGGAGAAGGATACTAATGTGATAGCTATTATTGATGATGATGATGATGATGATGATGATGATGATGATGATGATGATGATAGTAGTGGTGGTGGTGATGGTGGATTTGTTACGAAAGTGGGTTATAATTAGGGCAGTGACAACAGCATATTCATTTTATTCTTTTGATTTTCGAGTATATATCCGACACAGTTATACACAGTTAATCAACCAAGAACCACATCAGGCTATATAAAAACATATAAGATATTAACAGATATATCACTCAAGAGTCAAAACACTGAAAAGAATATGCTGTTGTCACAGCCCAAGTTATAATAATTCATTAATTTTTAAATTAAAATAAAAGTTTTATCATTTCTATACCATCTTTTTCTATTTTTTCTTCGGTCATTCATTCTCACTCGTATAATTCTTTCTTTCTATTTTCGTTCTTATGTTTATTTGTGTATTAATACTCTCTCTTTTTCTTCCTTTTTGTTCTTTCCCTTTTCTTTTCTTTTTATTCTGTCTTTAATTTCTTCCTTCCTTTCTATCTTCATGTTACTTATATAAATTTTTCTTTTCATTATTTCCTTATTCCTTTTTTCAACCTTGGTTTTCTTCTTTTCAATTTCTTTTCACTTTTCTACCATTTTCTCTTTTTTTTTTTCTTGCATTTGCGCATTCCTTTTCAATTTAGATTTCTTTTCCGGTAGCTTTAATTTCATTCACGTTCCCAAAACACGAACACACGAAAAAATTGAAACTAACGCGACGCCATTCTGTTTTATTTGTTCATCATGGTCGCCATTTTTATTGAAAATAGTTCCATAGCTGTTTATTTGTTTGCCCGTGTTGCAGTTACCCGGATAACGATTTGGCTTTATAAAAAAATACATTTACTCCTCCGCTACATCATATGGTGCGACACTAAAGCTGATAATAAGTTGGAAAAGCGTTGTCATAACGGTGTGAAAAATTAGATAGTATCATGAATATAACATAATTATGCATTGTGTATAAAATAAAAACGAAAAATACGCCATATTTACTCCCACTTATACTGTACATTCGGTTTACATTATCCTTTAGGCGCATTTTCTTTTTCTGATTGTCCAGTTTTGTATTCTTATTGAGTCGAAATTCGCATAGAAAATAAGGATGGAAAATAACATTTTCTCTTCGCGATTTAAGAAGATTATTTTAGGACTACAACACTGTTAATAAAAAGGTAAAAATATTACAAGAATGGCGCTGAGTAAGTTGAACGGTTAGCTGTGTTGGAGTTATCAATGTATGTGATATGGTGTTCCTTCCATTTATTAACTAAAACAACCATTCTCAGCATTAATTACTAGGGATATGACAACAGCATATTCTTTTCATTGTTTTGGCTCTCGAGTATATATCCGACACAGTTAATCAACCGAGAACCTCACACCTCTATATAAAAGCATATAAGATATCAATATAAGCATAGAAGATATCAACGGATCCACACTCGAGAGTCAAAACAATGAAAAGAATATGCTGTTGTCCTAGCCCTAATAATTACTTATTGCTTTATGGTATGAAAAAAGGTTGCGTCTTATTTTTTTTTTTAATAATTGACTCTTATAATTCTATATGACAATAAATAAGCTACCGTGAACTTTCAAATATTCTTATTTGATTGGTCCAGATACTTCTCCTGGGGTAATCAACGGTCACTTAATTTGGGCGAACTGAAAATAAAAGTCCTTTTTTCTTTCAAGGAAAATCAAGGCTCAAACGCTTTTCGATAACAAGGGTTAATGAGTCTCAGGTTATTCTTATCGTTGTTTTGATGCTCGAGTATATATCGAGTATATATCCGACACAGTTAGACACAGTTTATCAATGTAAAACCACACCACTCTATCTAAAACATATAAGATTAACTAATATATACTTGAGAGTCAAAATAATAAAAAGAATATTCTCTTGTCGTATCACTAGTGATCAGTAATGGTTAATATTGAACAGCATTTAATTTAATGCGTAGAGTTTGTAAAATTGAGCCTCTAGATTATGCCATATACGTATGAACCGTAAGGGTTATATGTCATAAATCGTACTTAAATAAATCTTTACAATAAACCACATATTTGTATAATAAAAAATATATTCTAAGATTTATCTTAATTTAAAATTCGTCGCTTCTAAAAAAAAAACACTGGCAGTTATTTAATCGTTCTTTTGCTGGAATAACATCAATCAGGAAAAAAATCTATTTTCTGGTAGACAAAGGAAATTAATTACATTATTCAAAAACTGTTTAAACATCTCAATTAATTCCAATTTTAAAATCCTCTACACAAACCTTAAAATACATATCGATGCATATCTATTCATATACAATGGAAAATGGCAAACTTACTGGAATGAATTTCCCAACAACAAACTATACGAAATAAAACGAAAAATTAAAAGAAAAAACAGAAAAAAATATCAAACTAAACAAAAAAGAAGTCACACAATCAAGAATAAAAATTAGCTGTGTACATTTATTCCACTCATATTTATTCAGAAAAAAACGAAGTCATTTGCATATCATGTCAAACTTCATAATTAAACACATTCTAACTGATTGTATTGATTTTCTGATGACGAAAAAATATTAAGGATCTGAGAAGGATGGTGTAGTTTGCTTGAAGCATTGTGCGTAGTTTGAACGGAGTTGTGTTTGAAGGATATATCAATGCGGTACTGTGAACACGAGTTAGCATATAAAAGAATAATGACACGTTTATTTGCCAACATAATGTGTCGTATAAGATAGTAAGTTTTGATGTCTCTATTTTTTTAGAGTAGTATCTCTTATTCAAGGGGAATGTAAAAAGAAACGAGGCTTTTCTTGTCTCTTCTATTTATTTATTTTTTAATATATTTCTTTATTTCTCGAAGTCAGTGTCGCAGACTAGCTGTCAAATTAATTTCCAGGATACGAGTTGTGATGAATATTAAGTATTGTTAATATTTATTGTAGCTTTTTTAAATGTATATAAATAGTTCATGTTTGTGTATTACGCTTAAAGTGTGTATTTGGAATGTTAATAACTGCTGTAAAGGTGGGGAATGATCCAAAGAGTTGGTATGCAGTAAAAATCAACAAAACAAAATTTCATAAGTTCTTTTCGATAGTAGATATCAACTGAAGCGGTTTAATAATATCTCATTGTTATATATATATATATATATATATATATATATATATATATATATATGTGTATATGTATAGGAGCAAACAGTTAATAAAACATGTTAAAAACACTTTGAAAAAGAGTTAAAAACATATTTAATCTGAAAAGGAAACACTTGATAAGTGGATAGTCGTTAATCCGCGGAGTTTCGAAGAAATACTTTCCTTCTCATCAGAGGGTAGGATCGAATTTGCATGCAAAAGTATTTGGTGAAACAGCAAGTAAGTCAAAGATCTTACTTGATAACAAAAAGTGAAGCAGAGGGAATAGGGTGAAGAAAAAAGTGATTTCACATGAATGGATAGTCTGGCGAAGGGTAAAGTATCCAATGACGCTAAAATCCAAATATATAACTTCAAGAAAGTTAATTGAATTTCCATTTGCACAAGTAAAATCCAAGGAATCCCGTAATTAGAAGATGGTCCAAAATAATCCAAAGGCAGAAATCCATGGAATAATTCACAAAAATGTGTACAAGGGAAAAAATGGAAAAAATCCCAATAATATATAATAATTTTTATTTTATTTTATATATATATATATATATATATACATATATATATATAATATATATATATATATCGTTCTATATGATTAGTTAACTAAAATAACAGTAAGTGTGGCATTTCTGCCATGATCACATCTAATTTAGTGAGTTAATACAGTGGCTCGGTGAGCTATAGTTATTGCACCAACATCATAGATAGAAGGTGGAGTCATGCAAACATACACTATTGTTGCAAATTTAAACAACCCAACCAAACTACTAAGGTCATTCCAAAAGTGAAGTCTCATATTTTGTTAGCTAAAAAGTTGAAGAGCTTCGAAGACGGGAGAGATACCATTAAAACAGGCGACTTTTTAATTTAATTTAATTTTTTTTTTTTACACAGTGATCACCATTTATCAAGGCCCGGAAGTCACTCAGGGATAAGGGTTATTGCAAGTACATTACGTTAGTGAGGAGATTTGCTGAAGTGTTTAATTAAGGGGGCGGTTCATTAGGAATTTGTTAACATTGGACTTGAAGACATCCAAGTTGTAGTCCGGAGGGAAGCAGGCAGACGGAACAAAGTTCCACAGGCGTGCAGTTCTAAGAAAGAAGCTTTGTTCATGGAATCTGCGTTTTGATTTAGGCACAGATATAGAGTGGGGGAAATTTTTCACAGTGGATTCAGCTAGACGGGTGTTTTTCGTGAACGATTGGCGAGGGGGAACCAGAGATTGGAGTTCAGACGAGCATCTGCGATAGAAATAACGATAAAACAAGGACAGGCTCGCAACGTCTCTTCTGTGGGAGAGAGGTTGCAGGGTAGAGAAAAGAGCACCCCCCACTAAGCCACAAAGTCTATTTTGTACTCTGTCAAGGCAGGATAGGCTGTTTTTAGCAGCTCCTGCCCAGATATGGCAACAGTATTCCATCCTTGGACGTACTTGGCTTTTATATAGATAGAGAATTGAATCAGTAGTGAGATATCTTCTGGAGCAGTAGAAGGATCCCACCATCTTTCCAGCGACCTTGGCAACAGACTTGATGTACGTGTTCCATTTCAGATCAGGAGTAAAGGTCAAACCCAGAAGCTTGTCAAAACACGGGGCCTCACCCAGACGAGAGCCATCCATCACAATTGATGCCAGCTGGGGATCAGAGCGTTGATGATGTAAGGATAGGAGTTTGGTTTTGGATGCATTAAAGGTTACCAGCCACATCTTACCCCACTGAACCACGCGCTCGTGATCAGAGGAGAGAGAATCAGAGAGAACTTTGTCGTTTATAGCCTTTGATGTGTTGCCGTAGATGGTCGTGTCATCAGCATAGATGTCAACAAATGATTTAAGTATGTGTTTAGGGAGATCATTGATGTAGATCAGGAAGAGAGTTGGGCCCAGGATTGACCCCTGAGGGACTCCAGCATTTATATTGCAGGCCTCCGATTTTTGTCCATCTACCACTACTCTTATGAGCCTATCGGAGAGAAATGATTTAATGATTGAGAAAACATTTCCAGTTATAGCTGGAAATCTTGTGAAGTAGACCCTTATGCCATACCTTGTCGAAGGCGTTTGATATGTCAAGAGCAATTGCCCTAGAAAGGAAGCCTTTGTCAAGAGATTCACTAATCCTGTGGGATATAACCGTCAGCACATCTGCGGTAGATCTTGCAGAGCGGAAACCATATTGTGTGTCACTAAGAAGGTTATTCCTGCTGAGGTGGTTGACTATTTCTCCATTTAATATGGATTCCAGCAACTTACTCATAACACACAGGAGACTTATAGGTCTGTATTGAGAGGGAGATGACTTATCACCTGAATTCTTAAATACAGGGCAAACTGATGAGGTCTTCCAGGGAGTCGGAAAGCACTTCTCCTTAAGGCAGCGCTTAAATAGTTTCTAAATGTACTTTTGCCAGGAATTTAATGGCGCATATCTGCTTCTGATGCACCCCCATGAAAAGTTCTTGTTTTCTGAGAGTCTCACACTGTCATTATCTGCAAAGAAAGATAAAAGTTTTAAGTGATGAATGCAAAATTTCGGTCAATATAACAATTGAAAATCCGATCTCGTCAATTTAGGCAGAATAAAAATAGAGTGCATTACTTTTCAATCGCCTCTTGAATAATCTGTTCTTTATTTACGACCTAACACGCTAGCCTTTTTTAAATTAAAATTATCCCCTAGAAAACAGGAAACTACTTGATGTAAGGAGCTAAAGTTACTCCTGCCAGACTGAAAACTAGCAAACAATATGTAATATATGGGTAGATTCCGACCCACAACAACAATTTCCTTCCTTGACACACCGTTAGATCACCGAAGTTAAGCGATATCGAACCTGGCCAATACTAAGTGGGTGACCATTTGGGAATACCGAATGCTGTATGTGCTCTCTGCTTATTCCGGTACTGTTTTCAATCGTGTTGGACTTCTGGTCACTGCAATTAAAAAAGTGCTAAATCAGGGACGGTGTATTTCTTTTCTCACATTCACCCCTTACAAGGCATAACGCTACTTGAACGTAAGGAGCTACCATTTAAGATCATGCTTAGAAAAGATTAATAAGATGTTGGTTTACGTTATGTTTAAACTTTTGCATATCAGTACAGTCTGGGAATCAGGTATCAGGAATGGGATTCCCAAGTTGGAAGGAAGAAACTATTAGATTAGAAAGCTTTCTGGTATTTAGGGACTTTAACATTAAAGGGGTGATATTTTGTTGCTAAGCGGGTTTGTCGAGGGCATATACGTTAGGGGGGCACAAATGAAACGAGTTCATCAGAGCATATTCCATTAAAATATTTGTAAAAAGGACACAGAGATGCAACATTGCGGCAATGGGATAGGGGTTGGAGCTTAGTTGGTTTCGCCCGTATTATCCAGTACATAGCAAATGCGTTTAGAGATGACTGTTAAAATATCTGCAGTAGAACGATATTGCCTAAATCCATACTGTTTGGTAGAGTTAAGAGTTGCTTTTGCGGGGTGGTGCATTAGTAATTGATTAATTAAGGTTTAAAAAAGTTTGGAAAAAAGGAGAAATAGATTGATAGGGCGATAATTGAGAGGGTCGGTCCTTTCACCAGAATTGTTGCATACTGGCACCATAGAGGCTATCTCCCAGCTATTATGGAAGCAAGATTCAGCAAAGCATTTATTGTAGAGCTTGAAAAATACTGGGTTTTGCTCAGCTGAACATTTCTCAATTAGTATAGCAGAGATGAGATAAGACCTACACGCCTTGGGGGTGTCTAAGTTTTTTTATGATATCACGGACCTGAGGAGGAGTGATTTTTACATTTTTTTACAAGGTAGTCACCACTTATCAAGGCCCGGAAGCTCGAGGATAAGGGTTATTGCATGTACAGTAATCAATGGGATAGTATCGTAGTAATCGTTAGTATTTGAGATATAATAAAGTGTCTTACTTAAGGGGGAAGTTCATCAGAAATTTATTTATGCTGGACTTGAAGACATCCAGGTTGTAGTCAGGTGGAAAACAGGCAAACGGAACAGAGTTCCACGCATGCACAAGAAAGAAGCTTTGTTCATGGAATCTATGCTTTGCTTTTGGCACAGATAAAGAGTGGAGAAAATTACTGACATTGGTTTCAGCTAGACAGGTGTTTATCGTGAACGATTGGCGAGGGGGAACCAGAGATTAGAGCTTAGACGAGCACTTGCCATAGTAGTAACGATAAAACAAAGACAGGCTAGCAACGTCTCTCTTGTGGGAGAGAGGTTGCAGGGAAGAGAAAAGGGCATCCCCCATCAAGCCACGAAGTCTATTTTGTACTCTGTTAAGGCAGGATCAGCTGTTTTTAGCAGCTCCTGTCCAGATGTGGCAGCAGTATGCAATCCCTGGACGTACTTGGCTTTTATATAGGTAGAGAATTGCATAAGCAGTAAGATATCTTCTGGGGCGATTGAACGATCCTACCATTTTTTTCCAGCAACTTGACTTGATGTACGTGTTCCATTTCAGGTCAGGAGTAAAGGTCCAGCCCAGAAGCTTATCAAAACATAGAGCTTCCCCTAGACGAGAGCCATCCATTTCAGTTGATGCTAGATGGGGATCAGAGCGTTGATGATTTAAAGATAGGAGCTTGGTTTTGGATGCATTAAAAGTAACCAGCCACCTCTTCCCCCATGCGCTCAAGATCAGAGGAGAGAGAATCAGAGAGAACTTTGTCATTTACGGCCTTTGATGCATTGCCCTAGATTGTTGTGTTATCAGTATAGATGTCAACGAACGATTTAAGTATGTGTTTTGAGAGATCATTGATGTAGATCAGGAAGAGAGCTTGGCCCAGGATGAACCACAGCATTAATACTGTGGGCCTCTGATTTCTGCCCATCAACCACTACTCTTATAAGCCTATTAGAAAGAAATGATTTAATGATTGAGAAAACATTTCCAGTTATAGTATAGCTAGAAATCTTGTGAAGTAGGCCTTTATGCCATACCTTATCGTAGGCTTTTTATATGTCAAGAGCAATTGCCCTACAGAGGAAGCCTTTGTCGAGAGATTCACTAATCCCATGAGATATAACCGTTAGCACATTTGTAGATCTGAGAGAACGGAAACCATATTGCATGTAACTAAGAAGGTTATTTCTGCTGAGGTAGTTGAATACTTCTTTATTTAATATGGATTCTAGCTACTTACTCATTGACACACAGGAAACTTATCGGTCTGTACTGAGAGGCAGATGACTTATCACCTGAATTCTTAAATACAGGTCATACTGATGGGGTTTTCCAGGGTGTTGGAAAGCAATTCTCCTTAAGGCAACGCTTAAACAGTTTCGTAAGTATGGGGGCAAGTTCTTGTTGAAGCTTTTTCAACGCTATAATTGGAATGCCGTCAGACCAGTTGCTTTACTGGAATCATAGTTCTTGATCAGCCTGGCGACCTCACGCACAGATATTTTTATGTTGCACAACGTGTTGTTTGTTAAAGGAGGAAATACGAAGAGTTGATGGTCATTGTCGCATAGGGTAGAATTAGCTGCAAAGTTCTTGGCGAATAGTTTAGCCTTGTCTGATTCTAACGAGATGACCTCAGGTCTATTGATGATGGTTGGGATAGAACGCACGCTTTTGTTTAGGATCCTGTTTGCTATTTGCCAAAACTGGTGGGAACCAAGCCGCTGCTCAGCTACTTTGGATTTGACGGACTGGGCATATAGCTCTCTTGAATTTTTTATTACTCTTTTGAAGTGGTTGCTGGCAGTCCTGAAAGCAGCTTTAGTAGCAGTTTATCTATTACATTGGTAGCTATGGAAAAAGTGAGCACATTCTGGGGAGAACCATGGCTGGCTGTTAGGCTTTTGTTGGAATCTTTTGGATGGTATGAATCTGTCTATGCCTACAAGTAACAATTCGGTCAGGTCTGATACTATATAGGACACATCCTTTTAAAACATGGAATGCAGAGATAGCTCCTATATAAATGTACGGGATCTATCCCAGCCAGACGTAGAGTATCGATATATAGTACGGTGGAGAGGTACGTCTGAAGACTTATTACATTTCGTTTTTATCTTAACTGATACAACTGAGTGGTCGAAAGATCCCAGAGGAGACAGAACGGAACATGAACATAGCTCAGGGGAAGTTGTGAGAAAAAGGTCTAGAAGGCTAGCGTACTGACCGGAAATATCGGGCACACCGGTGGGTTCGTGAACAATCTGGGTGAGGTCATAGGCAATGGCGAAATCATGACAACCACTCCTCATCATGTCTGGTTCGAGTGGGTCAGCCATACATTGAAGTCACCACAAATGTGGATGTTAGCTGAAGGATGTGGTCAATTTTTTTCAGATATACTCTTAAAGAAAGTAACTCTGCTGTTGTGGGGGCGATAGAGGGCAAATATAAGTGCAACCCGGAAGCACATATAAGGAAAATTAGTCTACTGTGGCTTCAGTACGCATAAGAAAATTTGGGAGGGAGGTGTTTGTTGGCTCTAAGGTGTTGGAAGAGAATTGCCGGGCAAGCAGTTCCGCCTTTTTGGTTGCCGTGCATGCGACCTCTGATTGTTGGATAGCAAAGGAATTACTGATTGCCCTTTTTCACTATTATAGATTTCCAGAAATCATGAGTTCTTATCTTTTGCGATTCTGTGCTTTTCCTGATTATTTCAGCTTTCTTTTGGCTGTCGCTATTTCTATCTTACAATGATCTCTAGCATTTATTATTTTTTTTCCTATTTGTATTTGACTTATGGCGTACGAACCGCCGGAATGCATGCTGTCTTTGTGCAATGGCAGCTGCACAGGCTGCGCCATTCTTAATCTTCAATGCTCTTACATGACGTATCAATTGATTTTCAAGATTGAACGGAGCCTATCTCGTGTTTAAGTTGAAAATATACGGTACCTAACATACAATAGCATGATTGAAATATGATATATAATGCAACTACATAGGCCTGGATTCTTTACAAAATACATTTATCGAAGTTGAATGACAATAGTTCTACATTTGGGGGCCAGGGGGAAAATTACTCCGATTTCCTGTATGAATGAGTAATTCAAGACAAAATGTTGAAAAGGAGCCCTAACTCTTTGGTAGCGCTTAAAGCGGCTGCTCCATCATCAGTTGTATAACTGGATCGTTGTAGTGCCATGTCGCGCATAGAAAGGGACTCTGCACCGATCTCCGATGATTATTCCTGAGGCCACGATCCTGTGAACGAAGAGTCTACTGATTGTTTACTTGTGTTGTGTGTTTGGTATTATGCACATCCACTTTGTCGAGTACCTCACACCCTAAAACAAACTATTAAATATCAGGTCGACAAGAAAGTTCTTGTGGTTTTTAACTTAAAATTTAAATGAACATATTTTGGCTCAAACAAAAAATTAATAATAAAAATTAAGCACCATCAGAATTAACACACTTTTTCCAACGCCAAACAAATATATTTATGCAAGTAACGTAAAAATCTTGCATTCTGGTGGTGATGATGTCGCTGAAGGAGTTATTGATATCGCTTAGGTTTTTGAAGCATTTCTCACGCAGGAGTTGTCCACATGCTTGAAAAAGTGGTAATAAGTAGGTAAGAGGTCTGAAGATTATGGCGATTGAGGCAGTTTCGTAGCCTAAATCGTTCAACTTTTGCAGGGTCGGTTGAGCAATATGCGATCGGGCATTGTCGTGGAAGAGAACTGAGCCTTTTCTGTTGACCAATGCTGGGTGTTATTGTCGAAGTTTCTGATGTATTTCATCTATCTGTTGACAGTACTTCCCCGTCGTAATAGTTCCGTCTGTATTCAAACAACTGTAATGAATGAGACCGTCAGCATGATCTTCTTTTGGTGCAACTCTGGCTTCAGGAAGTTTCGTGGAGCTTCGTTGTCGTATAACTACTGAACTGGGCGTCGCCATTTGTTGTAAAGAACCCACTTTTGAACGTAAGTCACAACCCGGTTGAGAAACGGGTCGTTCTTGTTGCGTAAAAGACAGGAAGATGACTCTTCATAACAGCGTTTTTTATGGCTGTCGTTCAATTCGTTAGGTACTCTTTTATCAAGTTTTTTTGTCATTCCAATCTCACTTTAGTTGTTGGAAATCGTTGTATGTATTAAGTCTAATTCAGAAACAAATTCTTGAACAGATGTGCGTGAATTGGCTTGGATTAAAGATTTAATTAATTATTGTAAACATCCGAGGACCGACTACTACGCTCATCATCTTCAAGACGCTGGTCGCCGCCACGAAATTTTTTAAACCATCATTGTACTCTGCGTTTAGTAGTGGTTCCTGGGCCAAACGCTTCGTTGATATCGCGAGCTGTTTCATCAGCTTTTTTGGCCCAGCTTTAACTGAAAAAAAATTGTGCGAATTTGCTTTTTTCATTCTGTGATCAACGTTCTGAAAAGAAAACGTAATTGTTTTCAAACGATTCTAAATTTAACGATTAGATAGCGCAAAAAAAGTTCTTTAAAATGATATATAAAGGTATTATAACGAAAATTTATTGGAAAATACATCATTAGAAATCAAAATTAAAAATCTCGCAACAACTTTCTTCTCAACCTAATAAAATGACAGCTCAATCAAAACCTTCCACTAAACCAAGCGCAAACTCAAAGAAAACCAATTGCCTCTTTCCTTGAGGTTTGCATTTATAAAAATCTGCAGACTTAGAACTAACTTAGATGTAGAGTCATTTCTTCTAGTAAACTCCCCGGATATATTTGCACTAAGTAAAACTAACCTACACTCCTTCATCCCCCTAAACCACTTTAATATACCTGGCTATCTTCCACTTTGTCGTAAGGACTCAGGCCGACATATGCACGGACTTGGAGTCAAAACACTCTCCCCTTGACTAGAGAATCCAAACTAGAGTCAGACGACCAGATATTTATGTGCTTCAGCCAAAACTTACAACATAGCGTTAGCTATGTTGTATTAGCTGTACCGTTCTTTCTCGGGTCAGTACTGTACTCTAATAACCAAGTATCTGATAACATAATGCAACACTCTCCATAGATATTAGTGCCCAACTACATGTGTTTGGTGGTTTAATGTCCACTACAATAATTGGCCTGATTGCTTTACTTACATAGACGCAGTAGCACCACACATGGCTTTTCCATATCCCGTTCCATATCATACTCAGTCACCTTCTCTCTAATCGACAGGATAGGAAAGCCTCATTTTAAACTCTGGCATCAATACCCGTGGAGTGTGTAACAATGCCCATAGCCCACGCGGAAATGCCGATTATATTGTATTAATAGTAGAAATCTCCCTAGACCTTCGATCCCAAGTTGAAGAGTGATTACTCAAAACGACAAAATGCTACAGGTTCAAACGATAAAATTGTCACCTTAGAAAAAACGACGTGATTCCATTTTCGTTTGATATGAACCGGTTTTCTATTAGTTGGTCAGTTGCGTACAAATGTCAAGAGCAATAGGAGCCTTGTATTATTTCTGAAAGTGACACACTGTTCAAGATCGAAGACGCGCCGCTGTACAACTCATGCTCCGCTGGCAGACTCTGGGTGTCGCAACAGGACTTGATTCCGGCCCACAAGTCACAATAAACTCAAGCTTAGCCTCAGAAGTGCTACGACTTTGTACTTTTATTTCACTGGCCCGCCCCCTCCTGCGACCTTAACCTGTTGGACTACTTTTTTTTGTCATGCCTCCCACAACACAAAAGCCAGTCTGATCGCCGCCATCCGCCGAGTTCTCAGCAGCGCTTGCAGAAAATGCATGCTTGCAGTTCCGGACATGTATCAAGGTTGTGATTGAAGCTTAAAGCGGCTACATTGAATGGATGTCAGCTCTATTACATAATCAAGTTACCCGGATTTATTTTTCTTCAATAAAAGTTTTAAAATATAGCTGTAATGTTGTTTGCATTACGGTAAAAACTTTATCGAGGCTGACTGAGAAGCAATAAGGGATTACATCAGAGATGCTCCATGATGAGCGTCTTTTCTCTTTCTACGTAAATGAGGCTACTGAATGGTTCCGGACAGCAAGTGAAACTTAACTTTCCACACGAAAATTCACAATGATTCACCTCTGATTGTGTAGCTTCCATCGCTTAAAGGCAGCATGCATTCCGCATTTTATCGGATATACGTCCAATACAAATAGACAAAAGTTTGTAGAAACTACAATTGATTGTAACAGAGAAGTAGCAGCAGCCAAGAGAAGATACTCAGAAGTCACTAGAAAACTATTGAGTCGCAGAAATTAGGGACTCGCGATTTCTGGAAAATATATAACAGTGTAGTAATAATGGTTCATCAACAATTTCTCCACTATCCAACAACTTTGCCTCCAGCTCCACTTTTAGACCCAACTAACCCCTTCCTCCTAAACTTTCCTTTGCAAACTCAAATCACACTTGATAATCTGAAAATCACCTCTTCTCTTGTTCGTGATGCCATAAAACACCAAGACACCTCGAAGGCATGTAGAACAGATCTTATCGTTGCCTTACTATTAAAAATATGTTCCGCTGAAGTTGCTCTTCAAACTCTCCAACAAAAGCTTTACTGAATCATGCTAACATGCTTTCCTGACTGCTGAAAAATTGCTTCTGTTGTATCAGTTTTCAAAATTTCCTGTGAGAGATACTAAAGTGTTGCCCCATTAACTTCCTTCCTCTCTTTGCCAAAATCTTTGAGTCCTTAATCAATCAAGCACCTCATAGATAATAAACTTTTTCTGGCCGACAGTATGGATTTAGGCAAGTCTGTTCTATTGCAAATATCTTAACTTTAATCTTTGAAAGTATATACCACGCACTAGAAAAGGCAGGGGAGGCTAGATCAGTAGCTCTAGACACATCTAAGGCCTTCTCATCAAAAGTAAATCATATTGTATTACTAGATGCTTACTTAAAATAATCAAATCCTTTTTAGATAATAGAAAAATCCAGGTTGTCATTGATGGTCGTACATCTTAATAACATGATATAAATGTGAGTGTGCCACAGAGGCCAATTCTAATAATCATAAACAACCTTCCTGATAAAATTGTCTCTGAAATGGGTATATTCGTTAATGGCACTACGCTCTATGACAGACTCGAGAGAAAAACTAATGACTACGCATATAAAAAATAGCTAGAATTCTAGAGGAAGACCTCTGTAGTGGAATGGGACCGAAACTGGATAGTAACGTAATGCTGCCAAGACTAAGTTTATTTCTTTAATAATCACAAGAAACCTTTTCAACCATTGATTTCCATGGCTAATTATACTCTACCTGAAAATACTTCGGTTAAGCTCCTAGAAAAAAATGAAAAATAGCAAAAAGAATTCAAAAAGGAAGAAAAAGAAAGAAAAATAATAAACCTGAAGAAAAAACACTGATTGTTTTGTTTTACGGCATATCAACCCTTTTCTGGTTCTGCTATTTCACAAGCAACATGAATTGGAACAAATGCATTGAGATAATCGCCAAAATTGCTGCGAGGAAAGTGGGTTCTCTCTACCATGCTAGAAAGTGACTCACACCCGAGAGTATCTTGTATCTCTACAAAAACTCTATTCGTCCATGCATGAAATATTGTCACATCTGGGCTGGTGCCACTTGTCTCTCGCTCCTAGGTAGGATTCAAAAAAGATTCGCCAATCTAATGATCTCGCACTGTCGGCAAAACTCTAACCTCTGTCACATCGCTGACATATGGCGTTCTTGTGCCTGTTTTTAGCTAAAAGCGCTAGTACCCCCTCGGCGTAAATACTCCCTTAAACCCACACAAGTAGCAAAATCCCACCCTACACTGTAGATATTTCCTAGATGTCGTAAAGCCTTTTACTCAAATAGCTTCTTCACTCGAACTGCTAAATTAGTTCTCTCTCAAATCCTGCTTCCCTGACTGTACTGACATTAAAAAGTTCAAGTGTAATCTGAACAGACATCTCGCTGTCCCACTCCTTACATAGTTCCAAATAGTATCCCCTTACGACTGTGACAATGTACCTTGTTTGGTACAAATAAGCAGTAAAAAGGTCAACACATAAAAATTGTGAAGAGTGATTTCTTTCATTGAAAATGTTGAGTTTTAGTTTTAATACAAATTTATTTATTACAATTGAAATGTTTCTTTTTTATAAATACTCAAACAAAGCTTTCCCATGTGAAGAATGGCTTTCTAAATATTAACGTTATTATAGTGACAGTTATTCTTGACATGGGAAGAGGGCTTTGATAATTATTCTGTACTTTATCTAAAAGTTTAACAAGCAAAAGAAAATGTGTTTTTATCCGAAAAATAATAATAGTTAACAAAACCCCTGGCAGAACGTAATATAGATGGGATTGATTTTCACACTTCACCGCTAATTGCTGAACTGTAACGGTAAATTAAATAAAGGAAAATCACTTTACTTTTTTAATTTTTTTTTCTTCGCCTTCTCATGCTACCAGAGTGTCTAAAAATATGAGCTTTCTGACTTAAAAAAAAAATATTAATGTCATTGTTTTTTTCTTTTCCCTTTGCAAAAATCAATCATGCACTGCAAAACACCATGAATAAATTTTCAAAGATATAATCAACTTGAAGCAAAAAGAATGTCTACCAAAATAGCAGAACCAGAAAAGGGTTGATATGCCGTAAAACAAAACAATCAATGTTTTTCTTCAGCTTTATTATTTTTCTTTCTTTTTCTTCCTTTTTGAATTCTTTTTGCTATTTTTCATTTTTTCTTATTCTTTCCTGATTACTTTTCTGTTATACTTTCCTTCTTCTTCTTCTTCTTCTTCTTCTTCTTCTTCTTCTTTTTCTCTTCTTATTTCTTTCTCCCTTTCTTTCATTTTTCTTTATTCTTTTTTTTTCTTTATACAGCTTATTTTTATACTTGTTTTCCGGACACATATCCGAGTCGTAGGTTGTCCTTCTCTGCACAATAAAATGTGGTGTGACGCCAATCGTCAACATTAAGGAGCGTTTTATGTTGTACTTTTCATTGTCATCCATTTCGCACATGACTCTAGTTTCCTGTTACATGTTCTAAAAATAAACGAATGGTGCAATTCCACAATTTATTTTTTACCTTCGTACAGACGAACTGAAAAGCCATTTGGACACAGAGAAGCAATCATAAAAACGTTGGCATGAATCAACTCATAAATGAGTAATAATAAAGCACCTAATTCGGATGATGAATGGCGACATATTAACTATCAACTTCAGAGCAAACATCGATTCAACAACATACATTTGATTATAACAACAAACATATAGACACTCTAAACGTAAATACATCCGACCAAACCAACAGAAAAATCCCAACTTTTTCGCTACAGATGCCCATAGATGTCAGAAGATTTTCTGCTCTAATATCTTCTTTTATTTGTAATGCATACCTCGGAATTCCTTCCCTGTTTCCTGTTTCTGAAACAGTAGTAACATACAGCAATTTAAATGTAGGTAAAACAAACAATTTGATACTCGACATAATATTAATTTCCCTATAACGGTTGTTGATATGACATAAGGGTCGGAAAGTTAGAGCCAGCGCACTGGAGGAATAGAACTCTGGCCTACAAAAAATTATTGTGCAGTTCCGTTGGCATTTCACAGTAGGGGCTCTTCAGGCAATTGGCAATAAACTAACCGCTTGCAAAACTTCTAATTCTAGTTGTCGCTTATAAATCAGGCCCGTAACCCGCATCATTGGCAATATGACTTGTTTGTGACGAATAAAAGTATGTCAACGTCAAGTAATATTGAACATTGGTCGGTTGCGGGTGTATCCGCGTTATCTTTGATATTCTAGTGTGCAATTGTTTTATGATAGCTTATCTCTTTTACTCTTTTGCCGGGCAATAGATCTTCTAAGTAAAATACTGAACGAAAGCCGTACCTACAACCTCAGCCAGGGCCGACAACAAGACCTGAATTAAAGCGTCAACCACCTGTTGTTCGTGGATAACTCCAAGCTGTATGCCAAGTCAGACGCTTACTTGTTGACTCTAACAGATCGTACCTTGTCCGAAAATATTGGAATGAATTTTGGCCTGTGTTACATCGGAGTTGGTAAGAAAATAAAAATGGAAAGCATACAAATTGATGGAAATGCTCATATCTAAGAGCTAGAACAAAAGAGTAGAAAACGATTCAATTGGCATGCTAGGATGAGAGCAAAATTGACAGAGAATATGTACGCCGTGTAAGGAAAATCTTTACGACGCAACTTACAAACAAAACTAAGGTAACCGTCATTAACCAATTAACCATGCTTGTAATAACATACAGCTTTGTAATTGTTAACTGGCCACAAAAAAAAAAAAAACGAGAAAATGGTGGCACTGTGTAGCGTAACATACAGAAACAATTGTCTGCCTTATTTGTATCTGCTAAGAAGAACAGGAAGTATAGGTTTTTCAGTGATTGACTATCAACATCCTGACACTATAATAAGCACCGGGCAATATCTGATGACCTCGCAGAATCCTAACCTCAAGATGATACATCAACATCAAGGAACAAAAGCGAATAAAACAATCTCCATTGTGAAACTGGCAAAACATTTTCAACAAAACTGTCTTATTAATGAAACAGCATCACAAAACAAGTCTGATACGAAAATAGCCTAAAATAGTTACTAAAAATACACATAGATCTTCCACTGATAAAAACCTGGAAGAATAAGCCAACCAACAGCGTGCCAAGTATTTTCTGGATGAATTTACATAGAACTATATAGATAAGGAAAACTCTATAGACTAGCTAAAACAAGGATGACTCCACTGTGATCATGAAAGGATTATAACGGCTGCCCGATTGCATTTAAGAAAATTCGTGGTTTTAGCAATGACAAGTGCTGGTTCGGCAACATAGAAGAAGAAATTGTGAGTCACCTGAAATCTAGTTTTAAGAATCGGCTTGGAAACGGCTATAGAATGCGACACACTGGAGTGGTCAAATATGGGCTATCAGTAAAAAGTTGAATATCTTATGTAGCAGCATGTTCTGGGAACATATACCACAAAAAAATAGTTGAATATAAGTCATACACTATCCATTATGACTATGCACCATCTACATGGAACTATAAAGCCTGACATAATGATATGGGACACAAAGGAGAAGAAGTAACCTCAGTAGACGTTGGTGTCCCCAAGGATGTTGGATATAAAGGATGCTGAGAGGAGAAAATAAAGAAATATCAACGGTCTAATGTACGAGATGAAAAAAACAATGGAATCATAGGAAGATCACCACCATTCTAGTAATTATAAGAGTAATCGAACTCATCAAAAAAATTTTTAAACTATCTGGTAAATATACTCAGTGAATTAAGTTTAAGAAAGATACAAACAATTCAACTAAAAGGAACGGTTAGAATCTTAAAAAGATCTCTCGGCTGCAATGTATGCGATATTCGGTTAATATCAGGCATCAGGTAGGATTCCCCATCCCTAGCTAGAACAAAATGATAAGTAAATTTTTAAAAAGAGTTGGAGATCGGCAGTTAAATAGTTCTCATAATCGAGGAATTTCCTGGTGGCATAATTTTCACGTTGTTAATACTTAGTGAGCTATTTTTCCTCCAGTAATTTTCTCAGTCATTTTGTATAGGTCAGAGGTCAAAGAATCAAAGTCAGCTTTATCAGCATCCCCATTGTTAAAAAATGAGACAAGAGAAAAAAAATGCCTGAAAGGTCAGAATGAGGCTTGTTAAAAAATCCGGAAATCAACTTGACAATGGCCTCGTTTTCGTTAGTTTTAGCGGAAGTGACTAAATTCATTTTGCTCGGACAAAATCACACCATTCTCTCCGAGAACGAAGCATATCGTTTTTCAATTGCAAATATTGTCACTTTCTTCTGTCATATTGAAACTAATACTTCCATAATTCGGCGGCAATAGCGAAACAAGCAAAATGTATTTCCAAAATTAAATTGTTATTAAACAACTTAATCATTCACCTGTGCTTTAGTTTTTAGCAAATTGAAGAGTATATATATATATATATATATATATATATATATATATATATATATATATATATATATATATATGTGTGTGTGTGTGTGTGTGTGTGTGTGCGTGTGTGGGTGTGTGTGTGTGTGCGTGCGTGCGTGTGTGTGTTTCCTTCTCCCCTTTCTCATTTATATATGTGTGTGTGTGTGAGTGTGCGTGCGTGTGCGTGCGTGTGCGTGCGTGTGCGTGCGTGTGCGTGCGTGCGTGTGTGTGTTTCCTTCTCCCCTTTCTCATTTTAACGTCTTTATGTTGCGCACTGTATAATTCTCTTTATTTTTCAAATAGTTAGACATACGCCGAAAGCATCCCGTTTCTTCTGTTTCTGGCCATTATTTCATTACATTTAAAAACTTCATTTTTCTGAAGACGTCCGTTGAGCCGTAACCAGTAAAACTGTCGTTTTTTATTATTTATTCTTGCTTTTTCTTTTTTGTTTTTGTCAATTTTTCATGTAATCTGTCTCCACGGCATTTCATTTTATAATATATCGTACATTTTATCCCCCACCCTCTCTCTTTCTTTCTTTCTTTCTTTCTTTCTTTATCTCTCTCTCTCTCTCTCTCTCTCTCTCTCGCTCTTTCTCGTTTTGTTTGGTGTTGACTTCCAAGTCGACTTCGAAGTTGTGAGGTGGCATGGTATATTTCTCTCACTTGAAACCACACCAAAGAAAATGTGCCCTCCAGCCTTGAACTGTCCGGTTTTTCATATTGAGGGCGCTAGCAATGGTCCTGTTGTCATAACTTGAATCGGTAGAGAGCATGACCTCACTCGTTGCACACTGTGCCACTTTCAGACATGATAGAAAGGTCCTATCGCTCTTGACATTTGTACACCACTGGTCAACTAATCAAGTGTATTCGCCCGGACAACGGTACGGAATTGACCAATAAAGACTTTGAACTTTTACTAATTAACCATCATATCAGGCATGAAACATCAGCTCCTAGATCTCCACACCAAAACGGGACTGCTGAACGTGCGTGGCGGACACTTTTTGAAATGGCTAAATGCCTACTCATTGAATCAAACCTCCCTAAAAACCTCTGGACGTACGCACTTATGGCGGCAGCCTATATACGCAACAGGTGCTTTAACAAAACACTATCTAAAACTCCATATGAATCTTTCTGTGGTAGAAAAAACAAATTTAAGCAGAATGCATATATTTGGTTCAACTGGCTTCGCATATACAGATAAAAAGAGTAAATTGAATATTAAAGCCGACAGAGGTATATTTCTTGGATACGATAAAAACAGTCCCGCCAATTTAATATTTTTTCCAGAAAAAAATAAAATACAAAGAATCCGATGTGTAAAATTCACAGACACGTTTAACTTTACAGACGTAAACCCGTCATATGAAGAAGATGAAATTATATTCCCTCAAATAATTAAAACAAACGAAGACAATAAAAATGACGGAGACAAGAGTGTCAATGATGATGATGATGATGATAAAGTCGAAAGATATCCCAAAAGAAATAGAAGGCGACCCGATTTTTTTGTGGTCGAAATATAAAATATTATCAAATCGACTATTGCTATTCAATGGAAAATGCGCCAAAAAGCTTTAACGAAGCAATTAATTCAAAACATTGTGATGAATGGAAAATTGCCATGAAAAAAGAAATATATGCCTTAACCGAAAATGATACTTATACTGTAGTGCCTCTCCCAAAAGATAAACATGTTATTTCTACAATATGGGTCTTTACAAAAAAGATTACAGCGTCAGGCGTAGAACAGTACAAAGCTAGATTTGTTGCTAAAGGTTACTCTCAGATTTACGATATAGAATATTTTTCTACGTTTTCACCGACCACAAACCTAACGACAATCAGAATTTTACTGCAAATCACATCACAATATGACCTAAAAATCTATCAAATGGACGTAAAAATGCTTATGTGAATGCCCCAATAGACTGTGGAATTTATATTACCCCTCCAGAGGGATTTATAATGAAAAATAAAAATAGCGTGTGGCGACTTAACAAGTCATTATATGGTCTAAAGCAAAGTGCTCAGTGTTGGAATACAGTATTTCATGATTATATTATTAAACAACAATTTAGACAATGCGCTGTAGACCCCTGTTTATATACCCAATACAAAGACGATAAACTACTGATTTTGGTTTTGTGGGTCGATGATATTTTAATCGCATCAAATTGTGACATAATGTTAACCGATGTTAAGATTAAGTAAAAGATTCAAAATGACCGATCTTGGCAAAATATCCTGGTTTCTGGGGATAGAATTTACTCAAAGCAAAGGACTTGTTACGATGACTCAATCGAGATACATCGACAAAATACTATTAAAATTTGGAATGGGAGAGTGCAAGAAACGCTCTACACCGGTCGAAAATGATATTAATAAAAATATACACACAGAATCTGAAATAATAAATGACAAACAATACCGCGAAATTATAGATAGTCTTATATATTTAATGACTGCAACCAGGCCCGACATATGCTATACAGTAACAAAACTGTCGCAAAAATTATCACGACCTGCCATGAAGGATTTAAAAAGAACTATTATTTAAAAGGAACTAAAGAACAGAAGTTAGTATTTAGAAAATCAAGAAATCTCTTAAAATTAGAAGGTTTTTTTGGATTCAGACTGGGAAAACGACGAAGATCGCAAGAGTATATCTGGATATTGTTTCAGACTCAGAAAATTGACCTATTATTTCATGGAAATCTAAAAAGCAACAGATTGTATCTCTCTCTACGTGTGAAGCAGAATTTATCGCGATCACACACACGACCCAGGAAGCGCTCTACCTTAAAAATATCCTAAAGACTATTTTAGAGCCAGAATTAACAAAGAACTCGTAGTAATTAATTGTGATAATCGAGCCAGTATAGTCTTAGCACAGAACACGATAGCCAACTAAAGATCTAAGCATATAGATATCAAATACCATTTCATAAAAAACGGGGTGAAAAAGGAATCCATTATTTTGAATTACATATCATCAGACCAAAATATCGCTGATGTATTCACGAAACCCGTAACAAGAATAAAGTTACAGCGTTTTTTCTCGAAACTTGTTGGGGAATTTTTTTTTCACGGCCCTGTATGCATATAGATTTCTATATATAAAAAAAATAGTCCCGGACAAGACTTAAATTGTATCCATTTAATTTGTATTAACACTTTAACCTACTAATGCGTAACTAATACTTTTGCTGAAATAAAAAATAAATTTAAAAAGTCACTTAAAAAAAAACTCTTTGTAATTTTCCTTTTCGACAAAATACTTTTTGCATGCTTATTTTAAGGCGCGCAGAAATTACAAATGACTTTTATTTTTTTGTGCACATTAGTTTTCTTTCTTATTTTTCAAAAATGTCCTATCTTTTTTTGCATTGTTTTCATTAACAAAAAACTCTTTAGACGGGTACATATTGTATGTATGTTTATTTTTGTGCATATTTATTTATATGTATGCATTTTTCTTTTCTTTTCTTTTTTTTTACAAAACTGCATAATCAAATTTAAGAAATGGCTTCTTTTTTCACATACCCACTCCTTTTTCAGGTTAAAATACCTTCCATTTCTTTTATTTCTCTTCTCTGTATACATATATCTGTTTTGACATTTGAACACAATTAAAAATGGCGTCTTTTTACATGCATAAACTTCTAAGATCCAAATGATTTCTAATTTTTGTTATGTACAATTGAATATTAAATATATATTTATTTTTGAGCAGAACGAACACAAAGGACTTCCCCATTATAAAAAATAGGGAGGATGTTGCAATATTTTGGACGTATAATGGGGTATTTATTTAAATGCTGCTCACATCAGCATTATGTGGCACAAGGCCGGAAAGTGGGAACCCCGCAGGCTCCCCTAAAGGAGGGGCACTCCTGCAATTTTAAAAATTGCATGAGTAACCCCGTTGGCATTCCCCGGTCGGGGCGCCTCAGGCAGCAAGCAATAAACTTGCCCCACCGGAAAGCCCGGTGGCAAGGCCTGAGAGGGTGGACCTCCTAGGTATTACCCAGGCGGCGTACCTCAGTCCAACAGGTGCTGGGCCGGTTCTCGGCCACTCACCTGTTTGGCTGAGTGTCAAGTGACGAATCCCTGACGTGTACTACCCTGTCTCCCTGCAGCCGAAGCCGCGAGGAGACACATCCCATCATACAAGAAGTATAATGGGGTAGATATTTATTTGCTGCCCACCTCAGCAAAATGTGGCACAAGGCCGGAAAGTGGGAACCCCGCAGGCTCCCCTAAAGGAGGGGCACTCCTGCAATTTTAAAAATTGCATGAGTAACCCCGTCGGCATTCCCCGGTCGGGGCGCCTCAGGCAGCAAGCAATAAACTTGCCCCACCGGAAAGCCCGGTGGCATGGCCTGGGAGGGTAGACCTCCTAGGTATTACCCAGGCGGTGTACCTCAGTCCAACAGGTGCTGGGCCGGTTCCCGGCCCCTCACCTGTTGGGCTGAGTGTCAAGTGACGAATCCTTGACATGTACTACCCTGTCTCCATGCAGCCGAAGCCGCTAGGAGACATCCCATCACACTGGAAGTATAATGGGGTATGATCCCACACAGTCGGACGATTCTATTTATAAAAGATGCTGCTAAGAACTGACGAATCGAATTAATTCACGTTCTGCTACCAACCAATCAGAAACCAGAATTGCTCCATAAATATTAAACCTTTTCTGTAGCAATTTCACATGTTTTTTCCGTCTCGACACGGTAAGAATATTTTGCTCTGTGGAACTGTCTACTGCAAAAAAGTCACCTCTCAGGACTTGTGTGATACAACAAACCATCGAAAACTGTTCTGTCTACTGCAAACCAGTCACCTCTCAAAACTTGTTTAGAACAACGAACCATCTGAAACTGTTCTGAAACTAAACATGGCTTACACTTCTAGACGTGTGTAAGACCGTAAAGATGGTGAAAAAATATACCTATGTATAAAGTATTTTCATGAAAACAATACACATATTGGGGTGGCATTGGGTCCATTCGTGTACTGTTGCAGAAAGTAATAATGAAGGCTCACTAAATAGGTCAAGTAGCATTAATACTTCCTCAGCGTGTTTTGACAGAAAGGGTAGTATAAATAGTTGCAGTGGAAAACCCTTAAGGAAGAAATCCGTAAAGTATATTTTTCTTTTTTAAATCGATATTATATCAAAATAAAAATAATATCTAAAAAAAAAAATCAGAATAACATGAAGATTATTATTATCACTATATCAAAGGAATTCATTAAATATTTGGTGAAGAAATTTAAAATTTGTTTTTTTTTATGCTGTACCAACAACTTCATTACTCATTAGTAGTCTGCAAGTAACATTTTGTTTCGTCAAGCAGTTACTTGCATTATTCATTGCCCCCTGCGACATGGAGAGACCAACTCCTCGGTTTGAACGTTCATTCTCTCTGATGTCAAACTCAATACTGCAAATCTACATACATCTCCTCACATAATAATAATAATAATAATAATAATAATAATAATAATAATAATAATGTTTTTACCCTTGGTCCTGCTTGCCACAGTTAACACATATTCTACACTTTGATCACAACCCAAAGGGCCACAACGTTACATAAGGTTATCTTCAATAATTCAATGCATTATGAAATCAATGTGTGTTTTTCGTTGCAATTTTGTCTTGTTTGTTGGGATTTTACGGCCTTTCAACCCTTATGAGTGTAATTTGTGACCCTTTGGGCTGTGATCATAGAGTAGTACCTGTGTTAACTGTGGCAAGCAGAGCCAAGGGTCGAAACATTATTATTATTATTATTATTATTATTATTATTATTATTATTATTAATAATAATAATTGATTAGAGCGACGGCGGGTCGCTGGATCAATTATTATAATTAGAAAAATAAACAATTTAATTTGGAAAAATGATTGACATATATAATAATATCGCAAAAGGAATGTGAAAATAGAAAATAGATGTAAATATTGCATAAACATATAACTAGATTGGGGTTACATCAGCTGTTGGTATGAGACACGTGATGAGATGTATGTAGATTTTGGGAGATCCTAGGCAGTAATGAGCTGGATATCAGAGAGAACGGACGTCTCAAAACGGGGAGTTGGTCCCTCCATGGCGCAGGGTGCTGCGTCATTATTACTTACGAATATTTATTTTCATGATCCGGCCGGCTTCTCAGAGATTACACGTTTTTACATCTTGGCTGCCTGAAATGACGCCACTCCCTGCGCCATGGAGAGACCAACTCCTCCGTATGAGACGTTCGTTCTCTCTGGTGTCAAACTCCATACTGCCTAGAATCTCTCCAAATGTACATACATCTCATCACATAATAATAATAATAATAATAATAATAATAATAATAATAATAATAATAATGTTTTTACTCTTGGTCCTGCTTGCCACAGTTAACACATATTCTACGCTTTGATCACAGCCCAAAGGGTCGCAACATTACATAAGGTTATCTTCAATAAACCATTTTATTTTAAAGATTGTTTTTACAATTTTTTTTTTGTGGTGTTGTTTTTAGAGTGTAAGATTTGACTTTTCATAATGTGTGATTTTGTTTGATTTATTTTGATTTGGTTTTCATTTTGCTCCTTTTTTACTTTATTTCTTACCAAAAATAAATATAATTTATTCTAACTGTTGTGTACCTAATTTAATGAAGTTGGTGAGATATTATGTAGGTCATTCTTTTTAGGTTGTTTGGATGGGTGGATGAAGGTGGAGTTAAATGATGACTGGTTTACTTGGTCATGTTATGTCTTCTTTGCTTTGATTTTAATTTTGGCAAGGAAGGCTTTTGTTTTCAATTTACAATTTGACTAAATAATGTAATAATATTTTGATTTATTCGATAAATCTATATTCAACATTTGACAAAATCGTTTAAATTTAAAAGCTCATGAAAATGTGTTTCCTCACCAAAAGGCAATACAATACATGAATCATAAATTTACGTGAGCGATTTTACATTATTTTAATGTCCGACACAGCTTCGGAAGACGCGAAATGATGACTGCCAAAGGAATAAGAAAATAAAAAATTTAAAAACTCAATGAAAACGTTTGTTATTGCTTTATGCTGCGATACTCAAGGTCAAGAGATAGGAGCAAGCAATGCGAGTTTGTCAATGATCGACTTGAAAGCCACGCTGGTCCGAGAAAAAGAAAATCAAACAAGAGCATTTCTCGCTCGCCTAGGGAAAATTATGGCGTCACTGAACTGGCTATAAAATAATCGCCGATATTTCCCGCCTCCTTTTTTGAGTAGCATCAAACGGTAGAATGGGTCGTTTTAACCTATTGCAAACGAGTTAGAAATATAAGGCGTGTAATAGGGAGATGTGAATGCCTATTGTAGCAGAATAAAAGAGATTATAGAAGAGATAAAAATAAAGAAGAGGGAAAAAGTAGAAGTGTTTTTTTTATGTATTATAAAGAAGGACAGTATCATATTTATGACGTAAGATGAAAATGAGAAACATGAATGAACTAATCAATGTAAAAAAAACGAACGAAAAAATGGTGGAAGGATGTAAGAATAAAATGATGACGGAAAGATGAAAATATAAGAAAATGTAATCAAAAGATGACGAAAGGAAAATGAAAAAAAAAATGGCGAAAATAAGATGGCGGAAAGGAAGAATGAAAATATGACAGTGAGAAAGAATCAACTAATCAAAGGCAAAAAAGGCAAATGATAGAGATGAAAACGGCAGAATAGAAGATTTAAAAACAATAAGAGAAAGGGAGAGCAGTTCGAAAGAAAGAGATTGGAAGAGATGTGTAAGGTAAGCTATTTAAATCCTAACAGATCAAATCGAATTCAATCCTGTCCATACACAAAAGGCCTTCGCCATATACTTAAAAACAAAACTCGTTCAAAGAGGTTATTATTTTATTGTAACATCAAATCTATTATTTATATTTAAATGTAGTTGTGTATAGATAGAGTTAGTATGGTAAATTTCTACGTAAAGTTAAAATCAGGTAGCAGCCTTAATCGATACGTGTTGCGGCGGTTATGTCAGTGAGGCAGAACATAGCTACGTTGATGTGGCATTGATTTTCTCCTTTCAATTAAGTCGGCAAAAATATAGCCTTTTTTTAGATAGCTTCTACTCACCAGGGGGGAAAGTTTTGGGTGTTTTATTGTTACGTGTGTATAACATAGCGAATAAAACTCGAAATAGGTTTTTAAGCCATAATTACTTGTGGGTGCTTCTTTACTAAAAACATATTGATATAACGTTTCTGAAAGCTATTATTGGGCAAAAGGAAAAGTAGAAAAAGAAAAGAAGAAACATGTGGAGAAGACAATGAAAGATGAAAGACACGATAGAAACTTCGACTGCCACTGCACAACAGCGACTACAGAAAATCAGCCAGCTTTTTCTTCCCACGATGTGGGTTCATTATGCAGCTCAAAGAGTGAGGTTTAAAGTTTAGCAGGTTATATATATATATATATATATATATATATATATATATATATAGCCCACTATATGTGTTAATCTACATTCAAAGTAGAGAACCTACCCCATTATATATATATATATATATATATATATATATATATATATATATATATATATATATATATACATGGCTTGAGGTAGTTGCTTGTCTAGCCTCACTGATGAGTTGTGAAAAAGCGAAACAGTACTGTATGTGGATGACTATAATGCTCCCTATCTTAGGTTGAGCATTTGGGAAGTGATATACAAAGTACCATTAGCGTATGAAGCAATACTCTTTGTATAAACAAATTGAGCTTAGGTACTTTGGACAATGTCAAAACATTTTTAATTCACTGCTCGCATAACAGCAGCTGTACAGCTCAACGGTTAGAAGCTCCGACTGTCGAGTTTCAATCCTGGTTTAAGGTAGTTGCTTGTCTAGCCGACCTTATGAGCTGTGAAGCAGCGAAACAGTACTGGAGGTGGATTACTATATATATATATATATATATATATATATATATATATATATATATAGCACATATGGACCCGCCGTGGTCCGGGTCGAAATAAAGTTCCGTTTGGAACACACTCGTTATACTAAGAATATAATTTTTTTTTCAACGTGGGCAACGTCGATATCGCCACAACAATTTCAGAAATAAACAAAAAACGGATGAAAACATGTAAATATAATCGCCACCAAAAAGAAGTACGTGATACTCTCTCAACCAGATATTTCGGCAAAAGGGATACAAAGAGAAGAAGCTATTCTCCGGATATTGAGCACTTTTGTTGCTCGTGCGCTGGACCCACCCCAATAAATAAATAAAATAAAAAATAAATGAATCAAAACAACTTTTAATAAAAATAGCAGCGAGTGCCGGAGCGATCGGAAAAGAAAATTAAAACATAAAACCTGAAACGTGAATAAAGCTAGTTTGCAAACGATTTTGCCCACTGTAGAAATAATAACGTTTAAAAACATTAATGCGCTCGAAAAGTTTAAGAACAAAATGGAATATGCTTTATTGGTTTGTTTTTATTTTGTTTTTTGTAAAGGTATTTTCTTTCACTGGACTTTTGTTTTCGTAAATAACAGAAATTTTCGACTTGTATTTTAAGGGGGTGTCAATTCCAGGAACGCTCAAAGATTCTGTATAGTCGTTTAAAGAAACATAAAAACAAAAAAATAAGATCTTTTCAGTTTAAGAAAACTCATCAGGGGAAATAACTCTACACGTTTCTAAGAAAAATCGATGTCGGAAATAATAATTCAAAAACGATTAAATCAAATATATTATCAATATAATTGTGATTTAAAGTTGATGAAATAACAATGTTAAATAGAACACTTAAAACAACTCTCTCACTAGAAACTTAAGCTAACATACAGCTATTTAGTACAATCGATTTTCTTTAATATAATATGCAAATGAGGTGAACACATAATCTTATATTTTGAAAGAATCATACTATATATAGAAATAAATGAATATTAAAATAATGGGCTTTTCGTATATATTAATCAAATTGTGAACAAACAAATAGACAGATAGGAATATGAATTTATATGTATGTATATATATATATATATATATATATATAGTCATTAATTTCCATTATATATGAATATATATTTTCTATTAATTATACAATATATATATATAAATTATAGTATGTATTTTTATATTTTACACAGTCTATTACGTTTTCGAATTAGCCACAGATGCACGTACACACACACACACACACACATATATATATTTATATACGGGCAATTTCATGACTAATTCGAAAACCTATAAAAATATTTGTAACTTGTTTATTCTACCTTAGAAATACTTCAAGTTCACAAAGATCGAATTTGTTTTTTTTTTTCTTCTTCTATAGTTTTGTCATGTACTTGTGTGTGTTTTACTCGAAGGTTGAACTTTATGTTAATTAGCTCTTGTGGTTCGTCGAGTTCATCGGAAGTCCAATGAAAAACATTCATCATCAGCCAAAAGCTTTGACTACAATGTTTTCCTTTTACTATACTTAATGATAGCACCAACACTTACTTTTACTTTCGTTTTTTTTTTCAGTTTATGCACATAAACGTATCTTAACGCAGCGCGTTTGTATGTTTGTGTGGGGGTGCATATCGTTGTAGAGAAATAAAATTCATAGGGCTTATTTTAGGGTGTAACAGTTATATATACATTTACTACACTTTCATTATTATCATTAATGTTATATATATATATACACACACATATATATATAAATATATATATATATATATATATACGATTTCTACATTTAATCACATAAATTAATATACGAAGATATATTTTTATGCGTAAATTTTCAGTATTTACTTCAACAGTGCTGAATACATAGGTAGAACTAGGTAATAAGTTATTGAAATCTATATGGCAATTAAGCTACACAGAATATTCCGCATTTTATTCGCGAGAGAATTAGTCAGGTTTATGCGAAAATAAATAAAATAGAAAAATAAAATAAACAGTTATACTGATAAATAAGTATATATATATATATATATATATATATATATATATATATATATATATATAATATCCAAAGTATAGACTAAAACATAAAATAACATATCTAACTACACCGAGGCTGAAAGTAGGTCAGCTTACTACAACAAAACCATATCGACCCTTCTCATAAACATACAAAGAGAATGGGTGAACAGGAGGTCAACTGTGTCTTTGTCCTGTAAGTGCCCGCCCATTGGCTGATTAGGAGGGCCGCGGTAGCAACTAGGAGGCTAATTGGCTAACTAGAAAATTTAATATCATGTACGTATAAACGTGCGATAAGCACAAATTTTCGCATAAGCCTGGCGAATTCTCACGAGAATAAATCGCGAAATAACCTGTGTAACTTAATTGCCATATATATTTTCATAACTAACTATATATATATATATATATATATACATATATATATATATATATACATATATATAACTACTTCATTTACTCACATAAATTTAATATACGAAAGTATAGATTTATGCGTAAACTTTAAGTATTTACTTCAAAAGTGCTCAATACGTAGGTAGAGCTAGTTAGTAATTTATAAAATATATATGGCGATTAAGCTACACTGAATATTCTGCGTTTCATCCACTATAGGATTCGTCAGACTTATGCGCGAATTCTGTGATTGTTTCTTGTTTTTATATATGTTGAGGATTTTTAGTTAGCCAATCAGCTTTCTAGTATCCACTGCGCCCCTTCCTATCAGCCAATGGGCATGCATTTTATCGAACAAAGGATCTGTTTTAGAACTAGGTTAGTGGTTTAAGGTAGACGTTTTCCTTTATATATATATATATATATATAAATATACCTATGTGTACACACATACATGCACATATATATATACATATATATATACATATATGTGTGATCGTTTATGAATATTCATGTTTATTTAATTTATTTATTTGTTTGTTTTCTATTGTTATTGTTAGTTTTAAAGCTATTTTGTATCGCTATACTAGAGTAAGTTTTATTTTGTGAACACAGTTGTTTGCTATTTCTCGTCTACAGTTTAATAGATTTTGGGGTTCTCAAAGAAAGCGGACATTCGCCAGTAGTCGAATGGAACATAATAAGACAAGCTACCACGTGCAGACATTTAGACGACCCATGTAAATTATGCCTCCATGAAAAAGTTGCTATCCTGTACTTTAAAGAACTCCAAAATCTATTTCGATGAAACGCAGAATATTCAGTGTAACTTAATCACCATATATATTTTATAAATTACTATATATATATATATATATATATATATATATATATATATATATATATATATATATATATATATATATATATATATGAGAGAGAGATTGATAGAGAGAGAGGAGAAATATAGGAGAGCGATAGAGAGCAAGAAAGAATAAACATAAAGAAAAATATAAGAAAAATACATGAAAAAAGGTCTTATATCTCAATGGCTATAATAATTATTTATGTGCTTAACTTTGGATGCATGATTGTATTGATCGGTATCGATCGAATATAAACACGGTAAAAAGAAAATAAACACACATTGCCATGGGCGTTTTATATGAACATTCATACGCTTATATGGAGTTAAACAAGTATTTTCATTGGGAAAATGTAAATAAAAGAAGATTTTAAAGAGATAAAAAAATATTGAATGCAATTCAGTTTTCCCACGTTAACTGGAGAGTTTTGATGCACTGAGGAAGCCTTCTCATTAAACTTGTGATATTTTGTAAATTCTGAATGATAATGATCGTTTGTAAATAGAAGCGTTTTTGATGAATCTATTGAATGTCGTTCTTTGAATTACTAAGGTTTCACGTCAGATTAAGAGCTTTAGTTTCACATTATTTTGCTGTTAAAGAAAAGAAAATAATACAATACTAGACTTTTTGTAAATGTTATAACCTGTTGTTTTTGAATAAGTGCTTTATGTCAAATCTATGTTTGAATATGGTTAAAATTTTTGCAATTAATATCTAACCATGCATTGAACGAATATTATGGTTACATAGTCAGGGATAGGAGGATATATAATATTCTCCAAATGCCACCAGATAAACGCATGGATTGTATGTATTGTTGTTTAGTAAGAGGATATGATATCGACGTATAAACTGAGTCATGTTGTATCAAAGAGTTATCACACGGGTATATATTACAGTTCATATTTACATAACGTATCATTTTTTGTAAGAAGAAGAATATATGTTTCATACCTTTTCTTTCTCCAAGAGTTCTTATAATTTCACTGTTGAGCTTTGTGATAAAACATGAAATGACCGACACCATAACCAATTGGGACCTCGGTTCTTCCTTCTTTTGTGAAACCGCAGAACAACACTTTATATTTTTAAAATATAAATTTATTTCAGCTGCCTCAATAGTCTTCGCAAGGAGTTTGCATTACGGATCTACATCCTTGTTCTTTACAGCCCACTTCCTGGCTGTTTGAAGCACGTCCGTTCAATTTTGTGACCAAACTCAAACTCCACTCCTTTCTCTTACCTTCTCGACATTTTAGCCTCAGTTCCGTACGTCATCATTCAAAAGAACATGCCTCTCAACGCGCAACCTTTCCACGTATACCTGCCCAAGGTCATTTTGTTTATTTAATCTAGCTAATTTATGTAAATATTCTCAGCTAAAACCTATTGCTATACTTTATTTTATAAACAATAACTAACTCCCAATATAAACTATTTTAACAATATCACTGGATAGATAAATAGATAGATAGACAGACAGATAGATCAATAATAACTAATTTAACTTTTAGCCATGTTATTATCTAATTCTATAGTATTTAGTTCGCTGCACCTTATCATGAAAATGGTCTAGACATATTTTCAGCCGTTTTGGTCCAATAATTTCCGAAAAAAACTAACTAAAAGAAATATAGTATAGATTAAAAGTAAAACGTATTTCCTTTCTATAAATGCCAAGATTTAATAAAAATAGCAGCGAGTGCCGGAGCGATCGGAAAAGAAAATTAAAACATAAAACCTGAAACGCGAATATTATTTGTATGAATAAATTAAAATTAAATCTTATTTCCTTTTCATATATGTCAAAGGCGACCACAGAATCAATAAAAAAACGTATTTCTTACGTATAAATCGCAAAAATGAACGCAGACCTTACAATGTTGACCAAGATTTAATTAAAACGTGGTTCCTTTTTTTTAAGTCAAGAACCGACGCAAACCTCACAATATTCTATGGATAAACTAAAAGTAAAACGTGTTTAGTTTTTATAAATGACAAACGCAAACGAAGAACTTACAATATTATTGATATGAATAATTTTTTTTTATTTATTTGCGGACTACTATCCTCATCTTTATAGGTGTTGTTTCACGACGTTTCGTCCAACTATTCCTTTGCCCTCATCAGGTTGTCAACCGTAGCGGGATAGGAATGCTGACTTTTTAACTGTATCTTCAGTAATTACTGCCTTCCATAGTTGTTGTCGTCTCGGCATGTTTTGGCCAAGTAATCCTCTAGCCGGTTTTGGGTTGGATTGAAACCGCTATCCTCAGAAAATGCTCACCTGGAATGCTATAGATTCAACGTCTCTATTCACTGCGCCACGGGTTCCGAAGGGCGATCAGGGTTGGATTTTTTGGTTGGTTGGAATTTTCAAGAGTACTCAGAGGAGATTAGACTATTTGATCAAAATGGGCATCAGGACAGTTTCGCACCCTTCCTATAGCCACACTTTCTCCCTGTGATTTTTGGTTATTACGCTGAAAGAAAACCTTATAGGCTATCGTTATGAGACAATTGGGATAAAGATAGAGGACTTTCATGGGGGCTTGTAGAAGCTGTTGGAACGGTTCAATGAGTGCATTGCAGCCGGAGGACATTACTTCGGATTGGAATTAGAGTTTCATGTGTGCACTATCAATAAAAGTGCTTTTACTTTTACATGCACACATACATACATACATACATACATACATACATACATACATACATATATAGATACATACATACATACATACATTTAAACAGACAGGTAAGATTTATATTATAGATTATGTTTTTGTTTTGTTTTTTATCATAAAACGGTTGGTAAATTCCTGTAACACGTCTGCAGGAATAATACCAGGAGACGCAGGTTGCTCAAGTTGAGAAGTGCCAGGCAGCCAATGGTCAAGAGGTAAGTGTTGTTCAGCATGAAATCAAATTTATTAGTATGGGATGATCTCACCCAAAGAAGGCACGGCTAATCTGCAGAGGAATAGTAAAGTGCCAATGCGTCAATGATAACATTGTATTCTATGCGATTTGAACTTGACCTGGTTTATTCAGTACATCATCACTGTAACCATACGGACAAGTACACACTTATAAAGGTTATATTTATGGTTATTCATACATACCACATTATTTAAAGCATAATTCTTTTCATAATTTCGATTTATTCATTTAAAATATGAAATATTACGGATGAAAATGTATCTATATTTTAAAATTATCTAAGAAATCCGAGTGACTATTTAAGTTTTCCTTTGGATTTTCTTGTATCATAGAGTGATAAAGAGAATACTCAAATTAAAAATATAGAATAGATTTAATCCATTAGGTACAATAATAGAAGTCCGTGTCGAGTAAAAATTGATAAATGATTTTAAAAGTGAACCGCTAATAGTTCACATTCCAGTTCAGTTGAGTCCAACCAGTTTCGATCTTCTTAATATACGTTAACCGAAGTAACATGTTGTAGACATATCTTTTTTTTTTTACACAGTGATCACCACTTATCAAGGCCCGGAAGCCACTCAGGGATAAGGGTTATTGCAAGTACATTACGTTAGTGTGGAGATTTGATGAAGTGTTTAATTAAGGGGGCGGTTCATTAAGAATTTGTTAACATTGGACTTGAAGACATCCAAGTTGTAGTCCGGAGGGAAGCAGGCAGACGGAACAGAGTTCCACATGCGTGCAGTTCTAAGAAAGAAGCTTTGTTCATGGAATCCGCGTTTTGATTTAGGCACAGATATAGAGTGGGGGACATTTTTCACAGTGAATTCAGCTAGACGGGTGTTTTTCGTGAAAGATTGGCGAGGGGGGACCAGAGATTATTATCACGACAAATTTCGTTTTTATTTCAGTTCATATGTATTTTCAAGTTATATAATTTTTAATTATCTTGTAGTTATGTATATTTGCTAATAAACAACTTTAAGAAATATTTAATTAGTTCGCATTTCAACTCGCAACTGCAACTGACTCCAACTCCTTATCATAAACCGTAATTAACTTGTTCGAGTCACGCGTTACTTTTAATGACTTCGTTCTCATTCGCCATGATTATAATTTGATTCGCTTTATTTTCGAATCCATCATCTGTATAAACGCAGAAAACTTGTTCACTGTCATGTGTCGATAAGTTTGTTCATTTCTATTTATGAAACACTCTCTTTTTAATGGGATGGATTTAAAGAGAAAGACAGGCAATTATTTTTGTATGAACTTAAATCTCGTTTTTCAATGATTTGGAACAAAACAACATAACTATCGTTAAAAATAACAATTGTAAACGTGACTTATTCATGTCACTAACATTCTCTCGAAAATCATTTTACCCTATTTCTCAATAAAGATTTCTAAAGCAATATATGTATATATATATATATATATATATATATATAGAGAGAGAGAGAGAGAGAAAGAGATAGATAGATAGATAGATAGATGTAGAGAAACGTGCGACTTACCTAACTAGCACGTGTGCATAATTCAGCAGGTCGATCGTGGAATGAAATGAATGAAGAAGAAAGAAACAAAAATGGCTGCCTTATCTCTTTATATGCCTGCAATGTGACCACCCGATATGCAAATGAGATGCCCCTGGTTGGAAATAAAAGAGGGTTGATTTTTTAGAGGGACGTTCATTTTGAAATTGGATTTCGAAGAAATAAGTTTAATTAGCAGAAGTTCGTTTGGAGTTGAGAGAAGGTGCGTTACGTATACAGAAGTTTGGAAGTTGGAAGTTTGGACAACAGTGTCAAATTTACCCAGGAAATTATTGGTGTGACGGGCGGAAGAAACAACACTCAAGTTATTGAATTATAATATATGCGTGTATGTGTGTGTGTTAAAAGATTAGAAAAGGCATAAATATTACGTTATTAATGTTATTAAACCAGCTTATATTTTATATTGTGTATAATGCTGACCTTTCTCTTCTTCTGCTAAGATGCATTTAACTTTGAAATTCCATGACCTAAAGAGGTTTTCCCTCTTTTTCGTCTTCTCATTTCCTTATTAAACTGATAAATGTAGTTATTTGTAACTCTTATGCCTTATCTCTTACTAGCAAAAGCTTCATGTAGGACTTCGCGTGGGATTTTGCATGGGACTTTATACAGCAATGTCCTGGTGTTAACCTTTGACCTTGACCATGGCCTTGGAAAACAGTGCGCATCATCCTTAGGTCTGGGGATCATCATCATGTCTGGTTTAGTCATGATCGGTCAAATGGTATGGGCTGTAAGAGAGTATATATATATATATATATATATATATATATATATATATATATATATATATATATATTGTGCAAAATTTTGCTGAAAATTCAAAGACTCACGTTTTCTTTTTTATAACCCTCGTTTATTTCCTGGATTTTTCCATTACAGCTGTTTCATTGATGAGTTGGCAATTTTACGATTTATGTTTCCGTAAAAATATCCTGTCCTCACCAACTTCTTCAGATGTTTATCCATTAGATTTTTACAACTGATGGTATATTTTTAACATGCTGGACATCGTATTCGGGTAAAAAGATTTCCACAGCCATGCTTCCTCACTTCCTCCATCTTTTGGTGTTATGTAAAGATAGTTTTCCGTTTTAACCCGTAGTTTCGTATTTTTATTTTTTATTTATTAATTATTTATTTTTGTTTTAATTTTCCCTGTTTTTCCTATTTGTTTTTTTCAATTATCATATAATTTTATATAATTTTATTCCTACATTTATGCGTGTTTATTTTAATATTGTTTTTTTGCTTAGTGTTTGAATTCGTATTATATTACCCGATGCAGCGGAGGTCACTCTCGTGGTATCAATTTTATCTAGGATTACCTCCCTTGAATTTTTTTTCTAATTTGTTCTAGTGCGTGAAATTAAATATTTGTTTCTGTGCAAACACCCGTGGATTACATCTAGTCTTTTGTTTAATAATTTTTCTTTAGCTATTAGTATATGGTAAGATTCTAATATACATAGGTTGCATTGTTTCGATTTGCTAGGTTTATATTTTTTCCCCTTATCAATTATTGACCATCTTAATTTATATTCAGTTTTATTTTCCTTTAATTCCTTAATCCATACTGCTAAAGTGGTTGAGTTTTTCTTTGTTTGTTTTTTCGGTTGTTTTCGCTATTACTATTGGTTCTGTTTCTATTTTTGTTATAGTAGTTGTGGTTGTCACTATTGTTATGATACTTTCTACCGTTGTTTTCAGTTTTATTTACATTGTTGTTGTTTTCGTTATTTTTGGTGTTCTTTTCTTTCTCAGTTTCATTTTTAAACGATGCTAGGTGATTACGATATCTGTCCTTAAAGCAAGTTATATATATATATATGTATATATATATATATATATATATATATATATATATATATATATGTATGCTATTACCTCGACCTTTACCTTGGAAAATGGCGTGCACAGTCTCTACGTGAGGGACCATCATCATGCAAGGTTTTTCATGATCAGTCTACTAATGTGAGCTGTAAGAGAATTGTACACACACACATACACACACACGCACACGAACGCTACTATTTTATATATATATATATATATACAATTTTAATATATTGATTAGCTCCTTTTAATCGTGTTGAGTTTTCCTATCTTGATAAATTGCCTTGTTAAATATATCTTATTTTTTTTAGCTTTATTGCCCTCGTAAGAAAATTACCAACTGCCACAAGCTTTAAAGTCATTTATTCATTTGATGAAAACAATTCAACTTTTCCCGCACTAAACAATGTTTACATTGAATCAGCATTAGAATTTCATTTATATTCAACAGGCATCAGATTATAACGTAGAAATTAAAAGCGACGACTATCAGTTAAACAATTGAGTTTATACCCTGGCTTGAGGCACCTGCTTTTCTAGTCGGAATGAAGAACTGTAATACAGCGAGATAGTTTGCTGCTGATTACTATATGTCCCTCTTCTTGGGTAAAGCTCTATAAAAGAAAGCGTCAACTGCCACTAACTATATGCATTGTTGAGTAAAACCAATTTGATCTCAGCAGCACCTGACAATGTTTACATGTAGTTTATATTGAGATTTAGCTAACAGACAGATTTGGTTTTAGCTTTATGTACTTGATGGTCTAACTGCACTGAAAGAATCAAGAATCACCTCTCTTTCTCTCTCTATCTCTCTCTCTATATATATATATATATATATATAAGTACATATATATTTCTGTAGTAATATATTTACTTATAATATATATCAATCCTTATTTAAGAAGCTCTATGTAATTACAGAGCAATGTAGTGAATAAATGACAAAAAACTATATTTCAAAATTCATGATGTTGACCATCTTATAATTTATTCCTTTAATTCAGTTGATATTTACGATTATTGACAGTATCTGTGTCGTAGCGCAAAAGCAATGACTTAATTATTATATCAATAATTATGCCCTTAACTTACTAGAAGAAATAGCAATCCGTCAAAAAGGAAATAAAGTGTTATTTGACATGCTTAAATCCGAGGATTGGAATAGAAATTGCAAATACCTTTAATATGTTCCCCTTACGCCATTTATTCACTATATATATATATATATATATATATATATATATATATATATATATATATATATATATTAGAAATAATATATATATAGAGAGAGAGAGCGAGAAATAGAGAGATATAATATTATAATGAAAAACGTGAAATTAAATCTATTACAAATTTATTATAACCATCAGCTGTTTTAACAAAAACGTTTTTGGATTTTCAAGGAATTACTCCTATCCTCAATAAGGAAAAAACAACAAGTTTCTAATTATTGATAAGTATAAATTTCAAATTTGCTACAAAACTTTAAAATATTTGAAGCAAGAATAGTTCAAACAAAGTTTCACTACTTTGCAAAGGCATTGGATCAATGCAGTTATCAAAAAATATGCTATGGATACCCCACTCTCGGTACACTACTGGAAGTTTATCGAGGCGAACAAAACATCTTTAGTCGAATGGAAAAATACTTAAAAAGCCTAAAAGATGGAGTTCATTACCGTCACCCTGTTATTTATGTTTAGCAGAGAAACTTGAAATTGTTAGATTTAAGGATCGCGAAAAATTATTAAATGTAAAAGTAGAATCGGTTATAAGTCGCAAATACTTTGGAGGCTACGCTTTAAATAAGATATAAAAAACGAATAGCAACCCTCTCATAGTATTAATAATACAGTTCATAATCCATCATTCCCAATATCTTAATTAATTAACAAATGAACCAAAGAAAGAGTTGAAAGGGTACCAAGTAGTCCAGATACACCACACATTAATAATTATACTATAATATATACTATAATTTACTAAAACCCGACATCTCTCGAAGAATACATAACATAATTAGACCCTTCTTGGATAAGAGAAAAATCCAGGTTGTCCTCGACGGTCGTACATCTAAACAATATGATATAAATGCGGGAGTGCCTCAGGGATCTATCCTTGGACCTATGCTATTCTTAATATTCATAAATGACCTCCCTGACAAAATTGTCTGTGAGATGGGTATGTATGCTGAGGAAACCACGCTCTATAACAGACACAACATGAAAAAAAATGAACACATATCTAAAGAAATGGCAGAAACACTAGAGGATGACATCCGATCCGTAGTGGAATGGGGACAAAAATGGATGGTCACCTTCAATGCTGCCAAAACTAAACTTGTTTCCTTCAATAATTACAAGAAACCTTCCCTACCGCCAATAGAAATGGCCAATGGCTCTTTATCTGAAAGTACATCTTTTAAACTCCTCGGCCTAACGTTCACAGGAAACATGAGTTGGAACAATTACATTTAGAACATTGCCAGGGCCGCTGCGAAGAAGTTGAGTTCTCCCTACGGTGCTAGAAAGCTACTAACGCTTGAAAGTATCCTATACCTCTATAAGGCCACCATTCGCCCATGTATGAAGTATTGTTGTCATATTTGGACTGGTGCATCTGCCACTCGTCTCTCGCTGCTAGACAAGGTTCAAAAGAGAGTCGCCAATCTGATAGGTCCTGAACTGTCAGCTAAACTTCAGCCTCTGTCCCATCGACGAAATGTTGCATTCCTCTGCCTGTTCTGCAAGTACTTTAACGGAGAATGCTCTGACGAACTGCAAGCACTTGTGCCCCCACGACGTAAATACCCCCGACAAACCAGACAAGCAGCTAAATCCCACCCCTTCACAGTAGAGATCCATAGATGTAAGAGAGCCTTCTACTCCAGTAGTTTCTTCCCCAGAACAGCTAGACTTTGGAATTCCCTTCTGGGTCCCTGCTTCCCTGACTGCACTGACATGCAGAAGTTCAAGTGCAACGCGAACCGACATCTTGCTGCCCAACTTCCTACACAGTACCCCTGTAGCTTATGTCCCCGATAGTAGCCCCCTACAACAAAGTGGCAATGTGCCTTGTTTGGGGTGAAAATGTAATAAAAAAAAAATCAATAACTATACTTACCGAAAAGCGTTGAAAAATAGACTAGCATCAATATTTTAACTAAATTAAGGAAGGAGCCATCATCTCGTTAGCCCTCAACACCGTCTCAAATGTTACCGTTTAATATTAAATTAAACGAACAGAAACATAATATGCAACCAACTAGATAAAGATGAGTGCACTTACCAATTAAATTAATTACATAATAGTTTTTGATGAATATTAAATGGAATAAAGGAAATAAATTGCTAGATAAAAGTTAAAGGACGATGTTGATAATTTACAAAAACTTAATTTAATTTGTTAAATAACTTTCTGTAGTTTTTCAACAGTAAGTAAAAGTTAATTTATAATTAAGACTTTATTTTTAAGCAACATGGCAAATTCTACGCGCAAGACGCTATCTTATGAAGACAAATCCTTATCGCCATCAATTAAAAAAGTCAATTTTAGAAATTCTGAAAATATTCTAAAAGTGTCGTTCATTTTTGTAATTAGAAGTATAAAACTAATAAAATGCAAAAATAAAAAGCCAAAAACCCCAAAAAACACCATAAAACAACCGAGAAATTTTAGAATGTTTACGAAAACAGTTTTAAATATAAAATGGAATAAATATAATAAAATTGCAAGCATTCTTAGTTTTTAATATTTACGTTTTGCAACTGCCAAATCAACTGCTTGTAAATTTAATGAAGAGACAGAAAAAAAATATTAAGGAAAACAGTTGCATGCCGGTTAAAAAAAATGTGGTATTATATACTCGTATTCTAGCTTCAATGTTTCTTATTTTAAAACAAAACCAAAGAGTACATGTTTGGAATGACGCGCAATCGGATACAGTTCATTTTAATGACGAGTTTTAGTTTATATTTGGTTCTGACGGCCTAACGTACGCTGTAAAATAGATGAAAGACTGTCTTATTCATGTGTCAAGAAAGCCCATAAGTTTGTTGGCGGCAGTCTGATGGTGTAACGAATGATTGCATCTGCATAAGTTGGTGCTGTTATCCTCATACGTGGCAATATCAATGCTGAGATTTACTAAACGATTCTTTAGCAGCATGTCGTACAAAAATTACACCATAATCTTTATGAACCCTTATTTTCATGCAGGAAAATGCACCTTGTCACAAGAATCAGTAGGTTCTGACTTTATTTGAAAAAGAAGAAATCGTCTAAATGAAGTGGTCATCCCGGAACCCAACCTAAATCAAATAAAAATATTTAGAAAAAAGTGCTCAGAAAAAAAAACACCCAAAACCAGGATCACCTATTGGGGTTATTGAAAAACGAATATGAGGAAATTACTGTTGATTTTGCAACAAATTAATTAGATTACGTGGTTAATGATGCATAAATCACTGAAAATAAGAGGGTGTTAACCAAATATTAAATTTTGTTGATACGATTTTTATTTAAAATCAGGTATTAACAAGATCATCCCCTAACTTTTCTCCAGTAGTTTATTTCCTTTGCTGCGTTTAATCTATATTTTTATTATGTATTTTTTTTTTACTTTTTATAGTACTTATGTATTACTACCTAATCTTTATTCGATATAAAATATTCATTTCTAATTATTCATTAGTTTTTAATTAATTCATGTATTTATGACATTGTTGTTTCCGTTCCTTGTATTATGATCGCTATTGTATATTGACATATCATAATGTGATTTATTTTCGGTTTCGGACCAGATAGAAAGCTAGCATCTGTCTTTATATGCCAAATATCTATGTGCCCCACTTGGAAGTTACACATGGTGACAGAACCTCCTTAAAACTGTATATAGTTTAAATGCATTAACGATACTAATCGAATTTAACCTATGTATATGTATAAAAACAACTGATTCTGAGAGTTTTCGAAAATTTCAGCTTGGGACAGAGAGATAAAACGGGGGCAATAAAACAAAAAAATACATAGTAATGATCCTTATTTAAACTTTTTGCTGGTAAAATCAAAGGGATGTAGTGTTTACCTGATATAAGCAATGGTAAACTTTAAACTGATATAAATAACAGTATTCATATATAGAAAATTTAATCCCAACCGAAGAAAAACGCTCAATACGCAATAGAGAGTAGAGCTTATTATAAGAGAAAGCAAATTTAAACTGTAAGTCGAACTTTACAATCAAACTCCGTGGAATAAGGACTTTGTAAATTGTTTTTGGAGTATTCAGGAGAACAATAATTTTTATTGTAAGGTTCAACTTACAGTTTTAATTTTCTTTCTCTCTTTATATATATATATATATATATATATATATATATATATATATATATATATATATATGTATATATATATATATATCGCAATCATGAAGGGAAGACTTAAATTGATGATTAAAAACGTTTAAAATAAAGTCAACGTTTAAAATAGAGTAAACGAGATGATGAGAAGAGACGAAAAACATGTTGGAGTCAGCTGACCGGTTTCGCCCTCGTTTTATCAAAGCTGTAGCGAGGGATTTGTTTGGGAGAGAAAAACGAATGGGAATCGAATATATGTACAAATAAAATCACGTTGCGTTACGTTATCTACGGGGGAAAAATGGGGGAAAACGATTAAAATATAGCAACATTATATTACTCGAATATCCTAGAGACTAATCACGCTCAAACCCAGAAGGAAAACCTTCTCAGCCGAACGTCTCCAAGATCTTGAAATAAATTAATGATTGAGTACACTTAAGGATTGAAAAAGTGTTCGTGCTAAAGTTCGCTGCACAAGGCGGGTTTTTGATAAGATGGTCAATAATTAAAGACCCGTATGTATTGGCAATTACATCTGTTGTTTGGTAGGCTCCATTTCTGATTTTCGTAGGTATGTGTTGTTGGACTCTTCCATCCAGTCTTAATGCTGTTGGACCCACATAGTTGGCACTGCAACTACATTCAAAATTGTAAATTACATTATTATTATGATGATAATATATATATATATATATATATATTTCAAATAAGTTTAAATGCTATGGATAGATTCTTTACATAGGGACTTATAAAATAAGCAACTCAAGATATGAAGGCGAAGCATAACATAAAGATGAAATATCGTATTACCTTATTCTGTAACATAGCCCCCGTTTCATCTTCTGATGAGAAGCATTAGACTTCGGAATGTTTAGGTATAAAGACCATTTATAACTCCTCTTTCTATTGATGCTTTTCTTTATCAAACTGACGAATGAATTCATATATATCTATTTTTATCTTGTCTATAATTTCATTATATATATATATATATATATATATATATATATATATATATATATATATATATATATATATATGATGCTTTCGTTTGGTCTATGGTCGCATGTGAGGTCTATCTAGAATAAATATTCAATATCCAATAGAAAATGAACTTACATTCCGTTCTGAGATTTATGAGACATAAGTGCAGTGTGCATAATTAATGCCGATCAGAAATTATTGATTAATATAGAATTCGACAGGAAAAGATTAAAATCGACCGGATAATTTCGAACTGAGTCGATCCGAAAATCTGAGTCGATCGAAGAAGGCGTAAAATAATAATCAATACCTTGTTCAGGAATGAGTAATCAGTGCACGCATGCGTACACCTAGGATAAGTAGTTATATAACTAGCTGATTTGAATAAAAGAAAAATGCCGACTCTATACCTACTTGTCTAGCTATGATATAATCTGTGGGTGACTATTGATCACTCTAATTCGTCGATTAAGCAATCTGGTAACAGAGATGACCGATGCCTATAAGCGCTAATATGTAGTCTATAATTCTTGGCTAATAAAAGTGTCTTGTTGGCTTTTCGTGCGTCTCGGTGACTCTTAAGTTACCTGTCAACGGAATCTCGTGCGTGACCATTAGTACATCCTTATGTACCATTAATTGCTTGCGCAGACCCCAGTCTGCCCCATCCGCTAACTTGGGTTATTTTCAGTTTTTCATTAACACCCCAGTGTTGAGGAAATATTGACCTGTCACGCCATCGGATTTTTTCATTCCAATTCACTGTCGTTCCGTTTTCCCCTGATTATTTCCTGTCGCGGCCTGGATAGGTTGGATTGTGGTGCAATCTCTGTGGTAGGCATGTTTTATCCGGCGAAGTACTGACTGGCTTCTCAATCTCTTTCTTCTTTCTCGTTGTTATCATTGCCGATGGCCTTATTCTCTAATGATTTGGTTTTCACCGAGTATTTAGGCTTCGTTCAGTTAAGATTTGGGGGATCTATTCGGCTTCTGGCAATGTCATTACCCAGTATTATCGCACCATCCGTCATATGTAGGCTGACAATTGCCCCCACCATGATTTCGCCTGACTTTCAATCAGATTTCAAGTGGACTAAATAGGGAGATCTATATAGTTTTATCTTCTATGCTCACTGTTCCCGCCCCCTCAAGCAAGTAATCCTTCAGCACTAAGGATTGGAATGCACAATTAAACTGGTCCTATAGAATGCTGATGGTTTGACCTCGGTTCATTTTGCTTCGAGAAAAATATCCTCTTAACATGAAGGGTTCATATTCGCTAATTTTGGCTGGTTCTGTTTCGCCTCGCCTGGCATTTCGCAGTTGTGTAATCCGGCCTTTTACAGTTGAAGCAAATTATGGATTTAGTTTCCTGTCGAATAACGGTCGGTTATCAAGAAAGTACGGAAGTACGGGTTCCCTATAGGCACATGTGGGCTGTCACGTTTTTCGCTATGTGAGTGAACTCCTCTGATACGGCACGTGGGTTCCAGAAGTTTTGTTCTCATTTTGTGGTTAATTACATATGCGTACGCTAAGGTGATTATATCGAGTACTGTCTCTGCCTTTTATTGGTCAGATGTAGTCTCATATTCTCAGGAACGCGGTTTACAAACTCCTATATAAACATAAGTTGCTTCAACTTGTCGTAATTTCCCTCAAAACTTTTAGAGTTACACAATCAATTGAAATACCTCTCTTTTTGTTTAGCGTTCATTTTTCCTCAAGCCCTTAGTATTCTGCTGGTGCGCCTATGGGACTAATTCGTATCCTTTCAGAATAGCTGCCTTCACAGTTTACAATTCTGCACAAGTAACAGATCGGGTATGCCTGTACATTTTGAATGAACTAAACAAAAAACTCCAGGGTTTAATGGAGGCATGAATCGAGATGACGCATTACTATTTTTTTTTTTTTTTTTTGCAAACTCAAACAATAGCATATTAGAGAAAACTAAGCAGAAAATTAATCGTTTTTTTAGTGAAATGAACATATATAAAAACATAGAACCAAAAAATTGTAAACTTAAGTTAATGTTAAGTACAAAGTAAGTTAAAGATATATAATGGTATTAGGTCGAGAAAAAAATTCTTGGGCAATTGTAAATTTGGATTTCAAATGATGTATTTTCAAATAAGTTTTCGTTATAATACCTTTACTTTATATATCATTTATAAGATCGTTTTCGCTCTATCAAATCGTTTCGATTACAACCGTTTTAAAACAATTCTGTCTTCTTTCCAGAACGTTCAATAAAGGATGGAAAAAAACAAATTCGTACAATGTTCTTATTTCAATTCAAGATAGGCCAAAAATTTGCTGAAACAACTCGCGATAACAACGAAGCGACGATGAGCGTAGTGGTTGGCTATCGGATGTTGACAAAGATCAATTAAGAGCCTTAGTTTAAGCCAATCCATGCACAACTGTTCGAAAACTCGATTGTGAATTTGAAGTGATGTATACGACGATTTCCAACCACTTGAGAGAGATTGAAAAGACAAAAACCTTGATAAACGCGTGCCTCACGAATTGGATGATAACCAAAATAAACGCCGTTATAAAGTGCCATCTTCTCTTCTTTTACGCAAAAAGAACGACTCGTTTCTCTACCGGGTTGTGACTTGCGATGAAAAGTGGGTTCATTAAAACAGCCGGTGACGCTCAGCTCAGTGGTTAGACGTCGACAAAGCTCCACAACACTTCCCGAAGCCAGAGTTGCACCAAAAGAAGGTCATGTTGACTGTTTGGTGATCTGCGACCGATCTCATCAATCAGAGGTTTTGAATGCAGGCGAAACTATTTAGGCGGAGAAGTATTGTCAACAAATGAATGAAATGCATCAAAAACTTCGCCAACTCCCAGCATTAGTTAACAGAAAAGGCCTAACTCTCCTCCACGACAATTCCCGACCACACGTTGCTAAACCGACCCTGCAGAAGTTGAACGAATTGGGCTACAAAATTGTCTCGTCCTCCATGTTTTCCAAACGTCTCACCTACCGACGACCACGTTTTCAATCATCCTGACAACTTTCTGTGTAAAAAAATGCTTCAAAATAATCCTAAGCGATATCAAAAACGCCTTCAGTGACTTCATATCCACTACAACGCAAGATTTTTACGTTTTTGGCACGAATACATTTGTTTAACCTTAGCAAAAGTGTTTTGCTTCTGTTGGTGATTATTTCGATCAATAATTTTTTGTTTGAACCGATATATATTCATCTGAATTTAAAACTTAGTACCGCAAGAAGTTTTTTTTTATCAACATGATAAAACCGTATACAGAACAAAGACATAAGCTTAAAAAAACATAATAGAATTAGTAACATTAGCAAGTGTCATAAACATATAGGACGCTGATAACGATGATAGATTACTCCATAAAGTTGTAAATGCTGCTATACTATACGTAGTATAAAAAAGGGTAAAACCAATTTAATATAACCGTACAACAAGCTGATCATCTTCGCTAGATAACCATAAAGATATAGTCAAAAATTAGGCTTTTATGATTTTTTAAGTAAACATCTGATGAGGACCTGACTATATATACAACAATAAAAAAAATTAGCAGACTTATTAGTCGCAATACAAAACAATATAATAATGGATACCTTTTGAAAAGTAATAAATGATCAACTAAGAAAACTTGATATTTGGAACTTGGAGAATTATTATATTACACTTTATATGCTCTGGAATCAAAGGAAAATTTGCTTCATTTGATTGGACTACTGTTCTCATCTTGAGTGTTATTTTTGCAACCTTTCGATCGTTGTGGCCATCGAAATTCAGACCTGTAATAAAAAAAAAACTTTATTCACGAGAATTATTTTTTCCATGACGATTCGTATATACAAACCGAGTACGTTTCAAGTAAATGATTAACTTATATATGTGTATATATATATATATATATATATATATATATATATATATATATATATATATATATATAACTACTTCATTTACTCACATAAAATTAATATACGAAAGTATAAATTCATGCGTAAACTTTAAGTATTTACTTCAAAAGTGATCAATACGAAGGTAGACCTAGTTAGTAATTTATAAAATATATATGGCAATTAAGCTACACTGAATATTCGGCGTTTCATCCAATCTAGGATTCGTCTCCTAAAGTGAATGAAACGCCGAATATTCAGTGTAGCTTAATCGCCAGATATATTTTATAAATACTATATATATATATATATATATATATATATATATATATATATATATATATATATATATAGAGAGAGAGAGAGAGAGAGAGAGAGAGAGAGGGCTGTTAGACTCAAAAGCATGTGAATCCGATTTCATCCCGGCTGTGCTATTAAAAAAATGCTCCGCTGAAGTTGCTCCAGTCCTTTTCAAACTTTACAACAAATGCCTTAATATATCATGCTTTCCTGACTGTGGTATTAGTTTACCAGAATTCTGGCGATAGAACTGACCCATTAAATTATCGCCTCATAAGCCTCCTCTCGCTTTTTTTTTCAAAATATTTGAGTCCATAATTAATCAAGCTTTAGTCCACCACATTACAGATGCTAAACTAAATATATCTAAGGCTTTTGATAGGGTTTGGCACGATGGTCTTATCAGGAAGATCATACGGTATCACTGGATATATACTTAACATAATTAAATCCTTTTTAAATAAGACAAAAATCCAGGTTGTCCTCGACGGTCGTACATCCAAACAATATGATATAAATGTGGGTGTACCTAAAGGGTCTATCCTTGAACCTTTATTATTTCTAATATTCATAAATGACCTCCCTGATAAAATTATCTCTGTGAGGTGTATTTTTGTTGATGAATCCACGCTCTACACCAGGCACGAAAAGAAAACACATATCTAAGGAAATGGCAGAAACACTAGAGCAAATCCTCCAATCAGTAGTTGAATGTGGACAAAAATGGATGGTCACATTAAATGCTGCCAAGACTTGTTCCCTTCAATAATTACAAGAAACCTTCTCTACTACCAATAGCAATGGCCAAAGACACATTACCTAAAAGTACTTCTTTCAAACTGCTCGGGCTAACGTTCAAAGGAAACATTGAACAGATACATTGAGAGCATTGCCAGGGCCGCTGCGAGGAAGATGGAAGTATCCTTTACCTCTATTCGCTCATGTATGGAGTACTGTTGTCACATTTGGGCTGGTGGCTCTGTTAGTAGTTTCTCGCTCCTGGACAAAAAAGAGAGCTGCCAACTTAATAGATTCTGAACTGTCATCTAAGCTTCAACCGCTGCTTACAAGTATTTTAATAATGGATGCTCTGACGAACTACAAGCTTTTGCACCCCTTCGACATAAAAAGTCTCGAAAAACCTGTTAAGCAGCCCTACATAGTAGAGATCCCTAGATGTAATCCCTTCTACTGCAATAGTTTCGTCACCAGAACTGCTAAACTTTGGAACTTCCTTCCGGGTTCCCGCTTTCTCAACTGTACTGACATGCAGAAGTTTAACTGTAATGTGAACAGACATCTTGCTACTAAACTCCCTACATAGTATCGTTTCAACTTATGTCACCGATAGTAGCCCCCTACATCAACGTGGCACTGTGCCTTGTTTGGGGTGAAAATGAACTAAAAAATGAAATTCTCGAGTTCAAATGCAATATAATCCCTCTCCCTGGCCCTCTAAATCTTAATCATGTCCGAAACATTAGCATGTCCAGTGTAGCAACCATTTAAATTTATATATATATATATATATACATATATATATATATATATATATATATATATATATATATATCAACGCCCGGTATTTATTCAAATACCACAGTTTCTGCGCTACGAAAGAATGAACAAGCGGCCTTCGTAAAACTAATTCATTAAAAATCGATCGATGTGTTTCACATTGTGGGAAAAAGTGAAAAAATCATGGATTGATAAAATAAAATAAAAATAACGGTTCGAGAATTCATCGATCTTCGAGTAAACAAGGAAAATTCAGTAGTTGAAATAATAATAATAATAAAAATAAGAGGAAGAAGAAGAAGAAGAAGAAGAAGAAAGAGATGAAGAAAGAAGAAGAAGAAGAAGAAGAATTACTATCAAAATCCGCTATTCTATGGAATGTCGATTTGTTTATATTAAACCATATTAAATCGAAGAGACGTTCGGATCACGTCAATCATTTCCAAATTTACTCTAATTTCAACGGACAGAATTTGACGCATGCGCAAATCCTCCATTTTACAAAACGACTATTCCATTTGTAGAAAGTACGCTATTATTTCCTGTGTTCATATTTGTATTTAGAAAAAATACGAAAGGCGTTCAATAAGTAATGACCAGTTGTCTGATATTTTACATTTTCAATGATTTATATCTCTATAGGTTATGTGGCTAGTTTTAGCTCTGAAATAATTGTTTTTGATTTACTAGTGTTTGAACTGGATCAAGTATGAAATGAAGTATGTTTAGTGTCGCGCAGTTATAATTTTTTTTTTTTGTATTTTAAAGGACACACACCGTAGGAGACTTTAAATTAAATACAAGAAACGAATAATAAGCGATAGTGATTCTCCATCCTATGACCTTGTAAAACACTGGCGTTTCTAAACCAAACATGGCCGGAAATCTGTGAAAACAGCTCTCATGCCTTGTCCTCACGCTTGTGCCATTGATGGTGCGTTTGTTAATCAAGTTGAGGCTGCCATTTTGTGGGGATTGGCATGTGATTATTCACTTAATAGCCTAAGAGGACAAGATTAGTACATAGTTTGTCGGAATTATCATTTATTTGCATAGTCACATGGTTGAATACGTTGATAACACCTTTCCAGAAGCAAGAACGCATCGAGTTCTCCATGATGGATTTGCAAATATGCCAAGAAGAGGAGTTAAAGTTTTGCAAAAGATTACAGGATAAATCATAAGCCTATCTGCACTTGTATTCACCTTCGATAAAGGCAATGATGAAGTCCTCCTATGACTAGGTCATGCTCACAGTCTTCTGGGATCGGGAGAGATTAGTAGTGACAGATCTTTTGGCAAAGAGTACTTTGGCATAAGCCTATTATGCTAAACTTTTGATGAAATTGAGAGAAGCTATCAAAATCAATAAACGGGACAAATCAACAAAGATATTCTTCTCTTGCAAGACAATGCTCCGGTCCACAACGCACATGTCGCTAGATCAGAAGCAGGGGCGTATCGCACTGAAAACCTTCCCTGCCCTTCCTACTCTCCTGGCCTTGCACTTCTTTCACCTCTTCCCGGCAATGAAGTTTTTAAAAGGAAAGCGTTTCCCAGATGATGTAGCCTTGATTTCCAAAGTCACGTCGTAGTTGAAGGATCAACCTAGGTGTTCTAAAAAAGAGTTGCATTAAACGATGGAAGAAATACGTAACTCTGATCGGTTCCTATGTAGAGAAAGACTAATAAGTGTGTCACTTTTTTCAGAAATGTATTAGATTGCTTTACTTATTGAACATCACGTGAACTTACAGTCAGTAATTGAATCACTGATTGCTTTCAGTGTAAACTATTTTCTATATACAAATCTAAGATTCAGCGCGTGTGTCTGTTTGATAGTTGATCTCTGATATTATCATTTAGCATCAGCACGTTTTTACGGATGTTTTAACTTGGTTTGAAATGATTAATATTTTTCATTTAATGTATAAGGAAGGCCTGGTCTATTTTTTTAAACATATCAAAAGGTTATCATGGAAATTATGTATTAATTTATTTTATGATAATCGCTACGGACAAGGTATAAAGCAATCTGTTGCGTAGAGTCATAAAGCCACGCAACGATAAGTGTGAGAAGGATACATTCTGAAGTGAATAGTATCAGTAAGTAAAGAATTGCCTTTTAGAAAGGTTTTATTAACTGTAAAATACACGTACGCTCTTGAAAGGATCGAGCGGGAAAATGAAACAGAGGGCGCTTTTATTATGAATGTCAATCCCAAGGGGGATAACTCTTAACAACAAATTAAATCATAACATTTTCCCCGTCCTAAAGTATTCAAGTAAGGGGTAATTAATTATAGACAATTTTTTTTTTTTTTTTTTTTTTTTTTTACAATCACATAAGAATCATTTTATTTACAAATAACATATGAACCCAAACTGCAGTTTTTTCAGTATTTAGCCACAAAATCCTTATATTTACTAGGGAATTGTCGAACTCGGGACGACCTCCGCACAGATTGGCAGGAATGCTGATTTTCAGTATTATTTTTTAGTGAAATCTGATTTTCTTCAAGATCAGACGATTGATTTTTGTCTTCCTCATGACCAATGTTTTCATTAGTAGAAGGTTCAAATAAAGTCTCTGAAGTAGTAGGATTATTATTAGAGTTTTCTTCATTTGATGAGTTTGGAGCTAAGTCTCGAACGTTGACAGTGGTTTCAGTACCAGAAGGTAGTTGAACATAAGCGTAGTGGGGGTTGACATCTATTAGGGTGGCAGGCGTTACAGGAGGGTCATGTTTACTTGTTTTAGTGTGGTTTCTAATATATATTGGGCCTGGTTTAACCCAAGAAGGAATTGAAATTCCGGAAGCAGATTTACGACTATATTTAAATAGTCTATCATGGGGAGTCATATTAGTGGCAGTACAAAGTAATGATCTAATTGAATGAAGTGCGTCCGGTAGTATGTCTTCCCAATAAGGTAGTTTCATTTGATTAGAATGTAATGTTGTTTGAATGGCCTTCCATAAGGTACCGTTGAGTTTTTCAATCTGTCCATTACCTTCAGGATGATACCTACTTGTTTTAGAAGTAGCAATTCCTTTTTTGTGTAAAAAATCCTTTATTTCTCTTGCTAAGAAATCAGAAGCACGGTCAGTATGTATCATGTCAGGCAAACCAAAAATTGAAAAGAGTTTGTTTAGACAGTGGATAATGGTTTTGCTTGTCATATCTCTGCAAGGAAAAGCGAAAGGAAAACGGGAATACTCATCAATTAGAGTAAGTAGATATTTGTTGCCATGTATAGAAGTAGGTAGAGGGCCTTTAAAATCAAGATTTAATCGTTGAAAAGGTAATATGGCTTGAATGAGAGTCCCTCCATTGGTATTGGCGAATTTGGGTTTCAGTAATTGACAGGATGAGCAAGAGTCAGTAATATTCTTAATTTGATCCAAAGTAAAAGGGAGGTTCCTCGTTCTTATAAAATGGCTTAGTCTTGAAACACCAGGATGACATAATTGTTTATGTAAATCACGAAGATCTTGTAGATTGTAAGTAAGAGCAGAGATGCGAGAGAATGTGTCAGCAGCAATATTTTCAGGTCCAGGTCGATAAACTATAGTGAAATTGTATTGGGATAATTCTATACGCCAACGACATATTTTGTCATTCTTAATTTTTGATTTTCTTTTATTGTCGAATATGAAGCTGATGCTCTTCTGATCTGTGATGACTTTAAAGTGCCTGCCGAGTAGAAAATGTCGCCACTTACGGAGAGCTTCTACAATAGCGACTGCTTCTTTTTCTACTGCATGGTGCTTAATTTCGTTAGTATTGAGAGTTCTTGAAAAAAATGCAATAGGACGACCTTCTTGATTTAGTGTTGCAACAATGCAATAGTTACTAGCGTCCGTTTCTACTTCAAATTCTTTATTTGGATCTACCGTTATTAAAGTGGCGTCTTTTAGATCATTTTTCAATGTTTGAAAAGATTTTAATACAGATGGAGGTAGTGGAAATTCTTTGTTTTGATTTAGTAATAAAATTTTATCAGAAAATCTTTTAATGAATTTGCAGTAATAGGAAAACATTCCAACTATTCTTTTTTGAGATTTAAGATTCAGCGGAGGTGGCATTTCGAGTAATGGTTTTAGTCTTTGATAATCGGGAGCTATTTGATTATTTTCAATGGTGTAGCCGAGTAGAGTAATAGAACTAGAAGAAATTATGCTTTTATCTTCATTTAAAGTGATGTTATATTGTTTAGCAATTTTGTAGAATTTTTGAAGATTGTAATCGTGTTCTTCTTGATTTTTCCCACATATAGTTACGTTATCAACATACACAAAGGTATCGGTTAGATTTTCTTTTTCTATAATATAGTCTATGCTCCTCTGGAAAGCACTTACTCCATTGGTGACGCCAAAAGGAAGACGAGTAAATTGAAAAAGTTTGCCACTTACTTCAAACGCAGTGAATTTACGATCAGCATGATCTATAGGTATTTGGTGATAAGCAGATTTTAGGTCGAGAGTAGAGAAGATGTTATATTGAGCGATGTCGTCTACCATCTTATTGATATTAGGCATTGGGTAAGCGTCTAGTTCCGTGAATCTATTAATGGTATCGCTGTAGTCGACTACCATTCTTTTCTTATGATTCTCATTCGAAGTTACAAGAACTTGCGCTCGCCACGGAGATATCGAAGGTTCAATTATGCCTTCTTTCAACATTCTAGCAGTCTCTTCTTTTATGAATTTGTTGGCGGCAAAAGTGTAACGTCGGGATTTTGTCGCAATAGGAGTAGTATAAGGAGAAAGATTAGAAAAGAGAGGAGGGGGTGGAACGTTTATGGTAGGAAAAAAATTATTCGTGTTTATAGCTCCAATTATAAGTTTGTCTCTAGGACCGTCGAATTTAAGTGTTACTTTTTTATATTTTTTTAAAATATCTTTTCCGATTATTAAATCAATGAAAAGGTTTTCAATGATTTCAATTGTTATTCCAGAATGGGTTTTATCTTTCAGTATTAAATCCACGACAGCTTCGCCAGTTATTTTAGCATGTTGATCGGAAGCAGCCAGAGCTATAGTTTTGTTTTTAGGTATTGTGAAGAGTTTAAGTTTTTTAGCAGTATTTTCATTAATGAATGTTTTTACACTGCCGGAGTCCACCATAGCGTTCACGAAGTGCCCGTTAATTTGGCATTGAGTGAATGTGACATCTTTGGAGTTAGTTCCTAGTCAGGATAGAGAAGGTGAGGGGTAGTCAGAGTCGTCATAAAGAACAGCAGTATGAGTGTTAGAAATAGAAGATTTACACACTTTAGCCCAATGACCATTTTTTTTGCATTTTTTACATTCGGCGTTTCGTGCAGGACATAAATATCGAGGATGACGTGATTTTCCACAGAAAAAACAAACCCCTTTTGGATGCATATTTTCTTTAGTCACAGCTATACGATTGTAGCCCGAAGGATTATTTGTAGCTGCTACAGTAAAGTTATTTGCGTAGCTTATCGAATGCTTTTCTGCTTGTTCAAGAGATCTGGCCGTGGCATATGTGTCTTGTAAAGTCAGGATGGGTTTTTCTAACAGTCGTTGTCGGATGGACGAAGAAGAAATTCCGCCGATGAAAGCTTCCCGAATGTATTGATTTTTGTTTTCTTCAGCAGAAACCGCTTCGAAGTTACAGGTTTTGGCAAGCATTTCCAATTGTAGTATGAAGGCATCTATATTTTGTGTTGTTTGTTGCTTCGTCGTCATCAATCGATATCTATTATAAACAATATTTTCAGGTTTTAAATAAGCGGCGTCCAATGTTCTTAATGCACTATCGTAGTCGGTTTTATCGCTTATTAAATCGAAAACAGAGGCTGAAACACAATTGATCAAGGCAAAGAAATTATCTGAAGTGTTTTCGATTAATCCGTTATTATGTGAGCGGATATAATTCTGGAGGGTTAATTTCCAATGCCTATAGGATTTTTCGGAATTAGGGCATGTAGGTTCCACCTCGAATCTGTCGGGACGTAAGATTCGATCCATTATTTTTTATTTTTTTTATTTTTTTTTTTTTTTACAGTTAATAAAATTGAAGTGAATAGTATCAGTAAGTAAAGAATTGCCTTTTAGAAAGGTTTTATTAACTGTAAAATACACGTACGCTCTTGAAAGGATCGAGCGGGAAAATGAAACAGAGGGCGCTTTTATTATGAATGTCAATCCCAAGGGGGATAACTCTTAACAACAAATTAAATCATAACACATTCCGACCAAAGAATTGCAATTCTTCCCCCTTGACAGAAAAATAGCTCGTTTAATGTGAGGACTGAAGAACAAAATAAGGGAAGCAAGAATTACAAGGCTGACGGAAGTTATTATGTTTTTTATTGTGGCTAATCCAGAGCCATAATACATACTCAACTTTGGTTTCATTCATTTGAATTTCATTGGCCACAACCTTGAGCATCCACTTCTCATTTCTTACCACATATTCCTTCAGCTCTAACACGTATTTTACATTTATCACTCCCCTTTCACTGTATTTGCTTTTCTAATACAACCTAGCTATGCTTCTTCTAAAGTTGACTATACCAAACATTGCCAAAATTTTCTTGTCTTGATGGCGATAGCATGCAACTCTTTGTCAAACTATTCTAAAATTCCTGCAGCGTACGTCAAAACATTGATAGCCCATGAATTCACCACCTTAATTAGATTTTCTCCGTACAAGCTTCACTCTTCTAAGCAACTCCTTCCTGACTTTCTTTTTCATCTCCCTGTTCTTAATACATACATTCTATAACACTGCTAAATCTCTCCCCCCCCCCTCTCTCTCTCTCTCTCTCTCTCTATATATATATATATATATATATATATATATAAAGGTTATCATGGAAATTATATATTAATTCTTTTAACGTGTTTTATTAATCATTTGTTCATATATATATATATATATATATATATATATATATATAGAGAGAGAGAGAGAGAGAGAGAGAGAAAGAGAGAGAGAGGGGGGATTTAGCAGTGTTATATATATATATATATATATATAGCAGTGATCTAAATCTATACCCCTGCTTCTGTCTCTTCAAGAGGATGCTCAATGGTATAATAATAATAATAATAATAATAATAATAATAATAATAATAATTATTATTATTATTATTATTATTATTATTATTATTATTATTATTATTATTATTATTACTGAAGCAAGAAACAAGGAAGAAACAAACAGATAGAAAATGAGACAAGAAATAAGACAAGGAAAGAAAAATGAGAGAGAGAGATTTAGCAGTGTTATATATATATATATATATATATATATATATATATATATATATATATATATATATATATATATATATATATAGCAGTGATCTAAATCTATACCCCTTCTTCTGTCTCTTCAAGAGGATGCTCAATGGTATAATAATAATAATAATAATAATAATAATATCATTATTATTATTATTATCATTATCATTATTATTATTATTATTATTATTATTATTATTATTATTATTATTATTATTATTATTATTACTGAAGCAAGAAACAAGGAAGAAACAAACAGATAGAAAATGAGACAAGAAATAAGACAAGGAAAGAAAAATGGGAAAAGAAACAGTTACATGGACGATTCATAAGGATTACAAGAGATGAGACTAACGAAAACACTTGGACATTGCTACAAAAGGGACACCTTAAATGGAAACTAAATCAATAATAACAGCTGCACAATATAACGCAATTAGAACTAACCGCATCAAAGCAAGGATCGACAAGACACAAGAAAACAGCAAATGCAGACTCTGCGGACAAAGAGACGAAACAATAAACCGCATAATAAGTGAATGCAACAAACTAGCCCAAAACGAATATAAAAATAGACACAATCAAGTGGGGAAAGCAATACATTTGCAATTATGCAAACAACTGCATCTTGAACACACAGACAAATGTTAAAAAAATAAACCAGCAGCAGTATTGGAAAATGAAAGTCACATGATCCTATGGGACATGGATATAAAAACGGATAAACCCATCCAAGCAAGAAGACCCGATATCATAATAATTACACACAAAGGAACATCACATTGAATTATGAAAAATGAAACTGTATACTTGAAAAATACCGCCCTCACTTTATTTTGTGAGTGTCGCCATAAACGAGCACCACACCAAATACTGAGAGTCAATGAGAGTCTGAGAGTCAATGAACTACCGAGGAGAGAAAGCACTAGCCAGGCTTCCGTTAGGTGTGCAAAGAGGACTGGAACCTTGGGGACGCTTATTGCCACCCAAATTCCAGTGAAGGCCAATGGTCGCCGCCAACGAGAAATTAATGGTAAGCGACTGTTGCGATAACGCAAATTCTTTTGCAAAAGTTATCGAAAGAGATGGAGAGTACTGGAAATATGGAAAGACTTGTTGTCACTCAGACTCCAAGGAACACCACAAGTTGTTCTCAAAGAGCAATGTTTTATGATGACTTGTGTGACTTCTCCTAGTGAGTAGATAATAATAATAATAATAATAATAATAATAATAATAATAATAATAATAAGAAGAAGAAGAAGAAGAAGAAGAATGAAATAAATTAGGAAGAGAGGGAAATGTATTATGATTATAGTTTACGGTTATTTTATTTCTGCGATTAAAGTGGATTTCGCGTTAATGCATACACATGTGTCAGCTTTATTGATAACATCCAATTCTATAATTAGTGATTTTGCTATATCACCAAGTCTCATAAATAAATAGATAATTTGATATTGTTCCGAGATGTTAAGCTTTTTTTTTCTAACATCTATATATTTTTTGTTGTTTATTTTCTAAATGTTTGTTTCAATATTTATGTTTGTTCAATGTGTATCCGGTTTAATGTAATTGTATCGACAAGTTTATATGGGAGAACACCCCCCCACACACACCTATATATATATATATATATATATATATATATATATATGTGTGTGTGTGTGTGTGTGTGTGTGTGTGTGTGTGTGTGTGTGTGTGTGTATATGTAAATGAAACTCCTTGTGTGTTGGTTTTCGATAAACTAAAAAAAACTACAACCCTATTTTCCTTCACATTTTGCTACAGTTTTTTTTTAGCGAATCCAAATCTAAAACAGAAAATATTAAAATATTTAAAAAATAATAACTTTTTTTTAAATCGTTTGTCCATTTTATACAGCAGCAACTACTGGCATGAGAATAGCGCTGATTGGCTGAATCCCAAAAACAGAAGACGCGAAATTTATCGCTTCGTCATTCGTCCATATGTGGACGATTAAAGAGAATTGGACAAATAGCACATGTTTTAAACTTCTGCGCAGAGTTCTCATGTCGACGAATAATACTGAAAAAAAGACCGGCAATCATTATTTCAGCAAACAAAAATTGTTGGGTTTTTTTTTTTTTTTCAAAATGGCCTGACGTACAGGAGTCCCTAATTAGATTTTGCCATATTGTTTTTTTTTTATTTAAGAATTTTTGATAACCGCATCATGCATTTCTTTATATCTTTTTACGCATTTTGGCCCTTTTTTTAACAATTTTTCGCTTTTGTTTTTACTTAGCACCTATGTTACCGTACTGAAAATATAGTTTGAAAATATAGTTGTTTATAACATCAGGTCAAAAATTGCTCGCCAGAAGGTACGTTTTGGGTTGAAACGTAGAAAAGTCGACTTCTTTAGAGTTGGCGCTACCATAAAAAATTTACCTATTTATATAAAATAATCTGAAAGGCACAAAGTTAAAGCCAAAAAATAGAAAAACAGGGGTCACAAAGCCCAAAATTCTTTAAAAAATTAAAGAAAAAAACAGCATTCATTCAAAAAATGCTAAAAAAAAATAAACAGAAAAAATACCCCCTTCGAGTCTGTATTACTATACACATAGATTCGAAAAAAGTTGTCAAAAAACAAATATATAACAAATGAATGTTATCAAAGGCAAGATAAGTTACTTTTCGACCTAATTGGATATATTTTAGTGTTTTTATTTAATTTAATATGCTTATTGGGCTCGAAAAAACATATAGTGTTTATCGGTGTATTTAAAAAAATACAAATGGCGGCGGACTTTCTATTGATTACGTTAAGTTTGGGGAAATGAGTTAAAACTAAAAACCTATACAAACTACTGTTAGAAACCAACTGAATATATGTCAGCCTATGTCATGGTAGTATATATTCGATAGGTTTCTGACAGTATTTTGTATAGTTTTTAGTTGTAACTCATGTTCCCAAACTTAGCACCTAGGCTAGTTTCATATAAATAGAAATATGAAGCTAGAATATTGTTTAATTACCGAAAATGTACATTTTAGACACTTGCAATAAAGTGATACACACTCAAAATTACCAGAAAATAGAAAAAATTAGCATAACTTCCAAAATATTAGTTCAAATTACACAAAAATCAAAGAAATAAGACACCTTGTTATGCTCTTCCAGTGTACCAAATTTCAATTCTCTACGTTTCATAGCAATTTTCAAAATTTAAAAAATATTGACCTGCAATAAAGCGATACACAGGGTTTATACATACACATACACACATACACACATGCATAAACGTGTACACATATACATGCATATATACATATATCCATAAATATACATGCACGTATACACACATGCACATGCATACACAAGTCTACACAGATGCATAAAATATGTAGAGAGAGGGGGAGGGAGGAGGGGAAAAGTGTACGGTAAATACATGTACAGGAATATGAAGAACATTTATACGTAGAGAAAATGTGTTTTGAAAACACACACACATATACAAATTGCATCGTCTTTACAGACGTTAGCCATCTAAATGCTCCCCACCAACCTCATCATAGTTATCAGGTCAGTCCTCAGTGACACCTAAACCCCGTCCGTGAGCCCCAAGATGACTTTTCAGGCCAGCATTAGACTTGCACAGTCCGCCACACACATATGGCAGACAAGTTGTGCATTAAAACTTGTTTCACTTCTGGCTCCAATTTTTCTTCTTTTTTTTTTTTTTGCTCACTTTGCTCGTGGCATGCGTTTTTTATGGTTAATGTAAGCTGCTTTTGAAGGGAGCACGCGATTACAAGCCATTTCTAGCTCTTCAAGTCCATGAGCAAAACCGACACGTTCTCCTTCCAAAGGCTTCTCTTGAATTTAGCATGATTTGCAAAAAAATTCAGAACCGCTTTCCAACTATCCTCCTCCATTCTGCTAGGGTCTCCCAGTTCTGAACAGGAATCTTAAAAGGTTTAAGATCGTCTTTTATACAATCCTTGAAACGCTTCTTTGGTCGATGTTAAGGACGTTTCCCAGTCTTTAGTTCGCCATAAAACAACTGCTTAGGCAGCCTCACATCCTCCATTCGAACAACGTGACCTACACTGCGCAACCGGTTCCTCGTCACAATTGCTTCGATGCTCAAACACCCAGCTTTCCCAAGAATAACCGTGTCAGGTGTCAGTGACTGCCATTTCACATTTACAACTCGTCAGGGGCATTTCTGATGGAATCTCTCGAGTTGCTTCAAGTGCTGACGTTATGTTGTCCAACATTCAGATGAGTAAAGCAAAACAGAAAGCACAAGTAAACGCTGATCTTGGCTTTGACAGAGATGTCACGATCACACCACAACCGCTTTTCTAGTGTTCCAAATGCCATGCTAGCCCTCTGCACCCAGAGAACTATCTATGGAGATTGTGCTACCCAAGTACACAAATGTGTCCACAACATCCAATTTATTCCCCCCCGGCATAGATGTTTGGTTCAATGCACGGAGCGCCAGGTGCAAGGGTGAATATCACTTTTGTCTTCTTAATGTTAAGTCAAAGGCGTCACATGCTGCTAGAAAAAGAATTCACTATATTTTGTATATCGTGCTCCGAATGAGACACAAAATCAGCATCATCAGCATAGAGTAGTTCTCTAACTAGACCTCGAAATGTTTGTGACTTTGCATTAAATCTTCTTAGATTAAATACTTTGCCAGTAGTCCTAAAGCAGAAAAAGATACCTTTATCGCAATCCTTAAGTGCGTATGCAAGAAGCACTGCGAAGTAAATTGAGAATAGAGTAGGATCCGGAATTTTACCCTGTTTCACACCGTTGTCAACGGCAAATTCCCCAGATAGTTGCCCGTTGTATGCAAAACCAGTCTTCATATTTCTGTGGAGTTCTTGAGGCATCCTGACAAAGGTAGGAGGACATCCAATCTTCCCAAGAATTACCCATAAGGCCTGTCTGTTTACAGTATCGAACGCCTTTATGAGGTCCACGAATACTTGATAAAATGGCAACTGTTGTTTGATGCACTTTTCAAGCAGCTGCCTTGCAGTAACTATCATATCTACAGTTCCCCTACCCTCAGTGAAACCGCATTGCGACTCAGGAATGATTAACGGACATATGTTTTCAATGAGCCTATCCAAGAAGACTCTCGCCAGCATCTTCCATGCCGATTCAAAAATCGTTATCTCGCGGTGGTGATCGCAGTCAGACTTTGATCCTTTCCTCTTGTAGAACTGGAACCTCCTTCACTCGTCTCAATGCATTGAGTAACCATCTGTCTTGTAACGTCACCTGTTTAGCGTCTGAACAGCCAAAGCTCTCCCCTCCCTCATACCTCCAAGAGACCTGCTTTATATTACATTCATCCACGTGAATATCACGAGATTACACAACACCGTTTCTGTTAAATATCACAGACGCCATCTTGCTTTTTCTTTTTACTGTCCAACACGTATGACAAGCAGACACGTGGGCGCTTTACTAACGGGCCCCAACTCTAATTAAGCCCCGTTTCTTAGTGTTTTATCCGAATGAAATGAAACTTTGCCCATGTATATGTCCGTTCCTATTTTCCCCACACCCCTTATAGAGAGTGACTAATAGGCGATTTATCCAATCCTGTGGTACTGGTGAACACAGCCAAGACTTTTTGATCAACGTGTGTAATGAATTGGCTATATGCATCCCTCCATGTTTTAGTAGCTCAATGGGAATGCAGACTAGTGCTTTCCCAGCCTTTATCCTCCCCATAGCACAGACAACCTGAACGAGTGAGGGTAACTTATCCATGTGATGAAGAATGTCAAGCTGAGGCAAGTCACTAATGACATTTTCATCGACAGTCGATGTGTTGAAAAACAAATAAGCAAAGTGCTTCATCCATCGCTCCTTGATTTTATCTGGATCTTTGATGAGAATTGACCTATCTTTGGACATTAAAGGTACAAAAGGAGCAGACTTTTGGCCAAAACCCTGCTTAAGAAGACTATATAGGTCTTCGGTGTCTTTCCGGTCGTAAGCAGATTGAACCTCTGCAGACATATTGAACCACCACATATTCTTCATTCTCCTAAGCTCTCTCTGTAGAACTGCCTTATGCTCCTTGTATTTTCTTTCGATGACTGTTCTGTTTCAGAGATTTTCATTCAAAAGTTTCTCATAGAGAACCTTTTTCTCCTCCAAGAGAACCTTTATATCTTGATCATAATCATCAAACCAGTCTTTGTGTACAGACTTCTTTAGACGAAGTATCTCCACCCCAGAAGCATATACCTGATATTTAAAAGTTTCCTAGGTGTCATCAAATTCAAATTGCAGGATCTCTTAGTTTAGAGACATCAACACGTTTTGGAACCCTAACCCCTGCCATTCGAATCTTTCTACGAATGCAGAGCTTAAATTTTCCACGTACCAACTTGTGATAGGTTTCACAGTCAGCACGACGCGCACATTGCACATGTTTCTCATCTCATTTTAACGTATGAGTATAAAATCGATTATATGCCCATGCTTTGATCAGGGGGGGGGCATGTGACTTTAAACTTAAGTTTTTGTAGAAAAATGTATTAGACATAGCAAGATTAAATTCCGAACAAAGCTGCAGTAAAAGTAAACCATTATTGTTAACTTTATCGATATCATAACGGCCAAGTGCACCCCGTATGTCATAGTCCTGACCCACACGTTCGTGTGTGTATGTGTGTGTGTCTGTCTGTGTGTAAAACTCTCCATGGTCAAAGAAATATATAAATCCGTTTTACGCTATTTCTTGTAAAGAAGATCTGTATGTACAACTTTTCTGATCTATATACAAATCCGTTAAAGGCTATTTCTTTCAAAAGAAATTTCACATTCAATTTTATGCGTCATTGTTATATATAGTATTTTGCAAACGAAATCTGCACTGAATGAGTAACCTTATTTGCATATTACATTAAAGAAAATCTATTTTTATAATTATCTCTATCTTCCTAATTATTTGCTGTAACGGAATCTAATTTCTATTTAGAAATAATATTTAAAATGTATTTATTTAGTTTATTTTTAATTCAGTTTATATTTGATTTAATTTATTTTCAATTATTAATATCTGAAAAGAGTTGCGATTAAAAACGAAAGTCTCATATTAAACTATAATTTATTTCCCTTTAAGCAAATACTTTCGGTTTTTGTTTCAAAACAAAGGCCACTTTTTTATTGGCAACTAAGTTACGCAAATCACAGGTATTTTTTTTTAATCGTAATCATTTAAACTTTTTCTTTTTTAAGAAGGGCATTTACAATAAAGTGTCATTGTGTTTTTATACAATTTTATACAAGAAAATCTATGCGGCGTTATTGATGGTCGTCTCTTTGATAGAGCAAGTATGTTTAAAGGCTGCATTGCCCAAGAAAAGTAATATTAATATTTGTTATACGATACTAATATGTTTGTTAGACTATTTTATTTAAGATAATCTACTGCGAATTTCCCGAATTTTTAAATAGCCTAATCACTTACAACACTTTTTAAAAGACGGGTATTTACAATAAAATATCATTGTGTTTTGTTATTCAATTTTATACAAGAAAATCTATACGGTGTTATTGAAGGTCGTGTTTTTGATAGAACAAGTATATTACAAGGCCGCGTTGCCCGGGAGGAGTAACATTAATATGCTTTAAATTGCCTGGGATAAAAATGTATATAGCAGGTGTATTCAAACGCAACTTCGTCATTCGTAATTCTGAGCAACGCCGGGTAGCCCTGCTAGTATAAGTATATTATAGTTAAATAATTGTAACTCTGCAGAACTGAGCAGCTCATCAGCGCATATATAAGAATAAAATCATGAGAATAATAAAAATATACATGTAGAAAATTATATATAAATAATATGTGTAAAGTGCCGAAACAATTGTACGCGTGCATAGTAATTAAAGCTGAATTATTTTTTCAAATGAGCGTGTCTGTTCTTAATGAAGCTGGATATTTTTTCCACTACAGTAAACATATCAATGCCCGAAGGCCACTTGAGGATAAAGGTTAATGAGTGTATGGTGGTCACTGAGACAACAGCGTAGTGTTTGTTAATGATGAAAATTAAGTAGAATTCGATTATTTTAGCGGACGGCTCAAAAAGAAAATGTTTACAATGCACTTGAAGAAAATTATGTTAGAAAGCAGGCCAATAGAAGCAGAGTTCCGCAGGCGGGCAGTTTTAGGAAAGAAACTTTATTTATGAAATCTGCATATAGATTTAAATATATATTAGGTATATCTAATATATAAAAGACACTATGTCTGTCTGTCTGTTTTTTGTCTCCATATTTTCAAACTCTATTTCCTCTGTAACTAAAAGTCACAGACCGCCGCTAGGGGCCTCAAATTATTGGATTTTTATGGACGGTTTTTAACCGGTTAAAATAGTTTGTCAGGGGTCAAGAAGGTTTAAAATTGAAAAAAAATGGTTAAACATTTTGTACATTCATAGTTTATTTTTAATCAGTTCATATGTGTGTCACCTTGCTACAGTGGTAACGTCACCAGCTTTGAATGCTACAGTTTTTCTTTCGGTTTCGATTCTAACCGATGGCACCCAAATAGAGAGGATCCAGTTACATTGTGGACTTGACCTAATTTCAAGTCGATATTTGCTTTATTACGACCCGAAAGACATAGATCAAATCTATTGGCATGGTCGCTATGGCAATGGTTGCATTATTTTACTGCTCGAGAAAGGATCTGAACCTTGATATAATTCTATTTGTTAGATAAGTCCTAAGATAGATTACTGCGGCTACATCTGAGGAGGTGCCACTTATAGCACACTTCCTTTCCTATACAGAGTTTACAATTGACTTCGAAATCTAGTGGGGTTGATTAATGACACTATCGTTCCCGAGGAGAGTTACTTGGTTAAGGAACGTTCCTGGAAATACAACCAGCTACCCGGGTGTTAGACACAATATTAAACGATAGGCACATGGAAACATCAACGCAACGGGTCGATATGTTGTCGGCTATAACCGGCTGGCATGGGTCGCTTGCATCTGTATACAATATCATTGGTTTATTCGTGTTGGCGTATGCCAATAGTGGAATCGTTGACAGTTGATCTTTCAGCGTATCAAACGATCGCTGACAATCATCTGTTCACTTAAAGCGGGCATTTTTTTTGTATGAGAGCTATAAGAGTGGTAGCTATTGTTGAAAATGCTGGTATAAATATTCGGTAATACCCGATTGCGTCTATAAAACCCCTGGCCTGTCTAACAGTCTTAGGTTCTGGCATCGAGCGAATTACTTTGACTTTATCATCATCTGGCTTGATTCCTTGCTTATTTATGAAAACTCCCTAGTATTTGGTTTCTGCCATCATGAACTGAGACTTTGTCATTTTTTCACTTAAATCTATGTTTTCTCAGCTGATTAAATAGCGTTTGAAGGTGTCTGAAATGTTCATTTATATTGCTCGAGAAAACTAGTACGCCATCGAGATATGTCATAGCACAACCGTCTAGCCCTCCAAGTACTATGGATATGAGTTGTTGGAAAACACCTTGAGCATTAGCCAATCCAAAGAGCAAAACTCGGAATTGAAAAACGCCATAGTGGCACACAAATGTAGCCTTTTCACGGTCATCTTGGTCAAGAGCGACTTGCCAGTACCCTGATCTCAAATCAAGGGTAAAAAACAAGTTGCTTTGCCTAAAAGGGACAATATGTCATCTATTAATGGTAGTGGGCAAGCAACAGGCTTAGTTATGTTGTTGAGGGCTCAAAAATCTACACAAAAGCGGTGTCCGCCATCCTTTTTGTCAACCACTAAAATGAGAAAGCTCCAAGGATATCGTGAGCGTTCAATCACTTTAGCTTCCAGCATTTATTTTTGACAGTATCTTCTACTAACTTCCTTTTGTGTATCGGAGTTCTTTTTCATTTGAACTGACTGAGTTCGTTCCAACTCCTTATCTGAATGAATTAAATCCTCTATCTCTTGTCTATGTTCATTAGGTACGTTGATGTTTTTAGGATTAATTGCACTTTTGCTCATCTTAATTGGGCGTTTCTCAATGTACTTAACTTGCTTCCGAATTTTTATTGGTGCTACCCTTCCCAAATTTTCACCCTTTGGGACACTCAATGTTTTATTACCAAAATTTATCAACATAACTGGAATCTTCCCCTTCTCATTTTCTTTTACTATCGATTCAACTAACACTATTTCTTCCTCCTCTGGTATTACCTCCTCCGTTGAAATCACCTGGTAGAGGTTTTATTGATTTAATTTTGAAGGGATTAGTTTGGCTGCGCAGGAAATAGCAGTTCATGGGGGTAATTCGAATTCTCCCCTAAAATCATGGTTTCGTCTAAGTTAGGCGCAATGTATAATTTTGAACATGTCTTATCTTTCCGATTTTAATATGTAGATGGATCATACCATTTAGTTTCATTTTCTGTCCATTTGCTTATTTTTTTCCTTTAATGACTGACTATATTTAGTTTGTGCCGGTGTCTTTGTTTTTCGTTTTTCTGAAGTCGAGTAAGTTACATTCCCGCCCTCAGAGCTCGGACACCTTTGTTCGTAATAATTCCAGCTTTCCTGCTGGTTTGACATATTTCCTTTCTTTTTTTTTGTACTGGTTGTCTACAGCTTTAGCAACCATGACTCTCTGCAGACCATTTTCTATGGTAACCTCTTTTGGTTCCCTTAGTACTATATGAGCCTATTCCGTCCTGTTGCCAATAATTCCTACCTGAAAATTTATTATTCATTTTTTCTTGTTTCACGCAGCCCCGAAGTCGCTCATAAAGCCTATCACTTTCTCTGGCTGATGACAAAGCCTCCGACAGTGTCTTCGGGTTGGCTCTGGCTACATCTTCCTGGAAGTATTGTTTATTACATCAATGAAGAATTCGGCCAGCTATACTTGTACAGCTTACCCTTCTCTCAGCTCAGAGTCTCTATAAGCAGTCTTGCAAGACTTGACTATTCCGCAAGCGATTCATGTTTTCCTTGCATAACCTTAATCAATACTCGAGCAGCATCGGCAGGGTCGACAAACTCTCCGTGCTGTGATTTCATCGAAGAAGGCGTTATTGGAAGTGTTCGAATAGTCATAAAGATTAGGATATGAGTTAATTAATTCAGGGTCCGTTCAATCATGGACTCTTTGTTTTTTTAATGGCATTAGCCATGGTTTCAGATCTGTCGGTCATCCAGTAAAAATTGGGATTTTCGATCCAACTGTTACCAACATAGGTGAAATGTTTGAACGGGAAATAGCCATTGTATTAAGAAAAATAAACACACCTAGAAGCTATTTAGAAATGAGCCACACATGTACAATGAATGCAGAGAACAAAGGAAAATGGTCACTTGCCCCGACTCTGTGGATTTTTCTGATGATACCGTTACTTGAGTGGCTGTGTAGATTGAGCTGATTGCTTCCTGGGCTGGTTACTGGTTGAAGTGTCGTTGCGCCGGTGAATTAGCTAAGTATCGATCTTGTGTTTTGAAGCATCAAAATTTATTTGTTGTCAGTACTGGATCTTGCGATACAGATGCGACGAAATCCGCCATGGTAATTAACCAGGGTAAATCCTGCGTCTTAAAGCATCAAACGTGACATTATCATTCCCGGGGAGAATTACTCGGTGAGGAACATCCTGGTCACGGCACCAAATGTGGTACAATATCTTAACGAAACCGAGTTGGCCGTTGGTTTCGTGATCACTACGTGTTTCGACTGGTTTTTCTCTGTTTCCATCTACGCACACGTTGCTTTAAGCTCCGTAGAAAGAAGAGATGAGTGCGGTCCAGTTGACTCAAGTTGAGTTTGTTGCTGGAGGGAAGAAAAGTTGCTAAGCAATCAAAATCGGAAAGCGCTTGTTATAAACAATAACAACGTTTATTAACACAATCTTCAACAAACACCGTAGAATGGGAATGATTGTGGTTGACTGGCGGAATAAAGTTTTCTTAGAAAATCTTAACTGCAATTAGGCAGCATCAGTGATGAAGAATGCAGTGGCAACGGAGTTGGTTCGTTTTTTTTTGTTTTTTTTTTGTCGCCGCATAAAGAACCAAATCCGTTGCCACTACATTCTTCATCATACCCAGCGTCTGCCAGCGACCACCCGATTTTACTATGGAATCACCACACTCTTCAGCACATCCAGGTACAATTTGGTGTTAACTTTCAAGCCGACTTCGAAGATGTGGAGTGTGATGTTTTGGCCCTCACTTAACACCACACGAAAGACCATAACCGTCTAGATTTGCATTGGTCCTGTTATCATAACTTGGATCGGTAGAGAGGATTGGTTGTACAGCGGCACATCTTCGGTGTCGCTCGTTAAACATTGTGTCACTTTCACACATGATAGAAGGCTCCTCTAGCTCTTGTGATTTGTACATAACTGGCCAACTAGTAGATGTTAAAATGTTTTGACTAATAATGAGGGTATGACACTAATGATTTCAACGATCGTTTTTATAAACTCAAGTTATAATAACCAACCAATCAGAAGCTTAAAAAGTTACTATAAAAATTGTCGAATTTTGGATTCAATCAGGTCGCCGTCGTTTCTGTCACAAACCTGCATTTGATTCTTCGCCGCCATCTTTGTTACTAGGAATTACTTAACACTCAAGCTCGGGACTATATTGATTCTTCGCTGATTTGATTTACTGTCGCCATCTTTGTTCAACATAGTGTCTCAACACTTAACAGTCTGCAACACAAAGAGAAAACCGGTTTTCATTAAACGGAAATGGAATCATGTTGTCTTTTCCAGGACGACAATTTTATCGTTCCACCCTGTACAATATCGTAATTATGGATTTTTAAAGCTTATTTTTAATTTCAAGAAAGTAGAAAGTGGCTTTGTTGCTTCTTTTATTTTTTACATTTTTTAAAAGTATTTTTTACTCCTCATATTGCTGTTTTATTGGTTGGAATATGTCGACCTGATACATTGGATAAAATATGGCTGTTATTCTTTCAGCTCTATACATCATCTAGTTTCATTCTTTGTCTGGAGCGATTTCTATATTAAAAAAAAAAGTTGTGTCTTATTGTTCCTATCAGTGTGAGATCCTTTATTCCTGCAAGTTTTGAAAAATGTCCCTGGAGATTCAAATAAAACAAATTGTGCTTCTTTCTCAAATAATTAACATGGCTTCTATATGGCCATTCAGTTAGGAAACAAATTCATAATTTATTGACGAACACAAGTTGGTTGTTAGTCCAGCTGTGTTGTTTTAGTATAATAGTGTAGCAACGAGATTCGGTGCTGGTAACTAACATATTTTAGTTCGATTAGTAGATTTGCTTTTCTCTACTGCGTGAGACAAGCAAAACAAGCGGGGACAGCAAATATGAGAGTTCGTTTTAATAGCCGATTGGTGTCTCTTAACTTGAATAAACTATATATTCGGTCGTTTCCGGGGAAACCTAATAACAACTAGAAAGTTTTTGCCATTTTTTTCTGGACAGTAATAATGAAGGCTTGGGAATCGTGGATCGGTTTCAAAACGGCTCGTCTCTAGGGAGAAAAAAGAAAAAACATAGTTATAAAATAGAAAGAGGAAAAGAAAATACTTCCTGCCGGATATAATATATATTTAAAAAAATAAACGTTATTTTATTATTATTTTACCGAAATCGTTCCGAATAACACGTGAAACCACTTGATTTAAAGAGCTAGGAAACAAAAGATGATTAACGCAAAGATATGATGCCTATTGCCATTAGTCTTTAAAAGACCAAAGCTATTGGTAAAAAACAAATTGTATCATGAATTGATATAGATGAATAGACTAACAAGCCACATGAGCAGGAACAAATAGGAACAGAAAATAAATCACACATTTTTAGCCTGCCATTTTAGTACATATACAAAAGTTTGGTTTGGTTTGGTTGTTTTGTTTTGCGGTATATTAATCCTTTTTGTGGGTATTTAATGCCGACTCCATTTTATTCTTCAAGCTCTTTGTATCTTCAATCGCTAGTTTGTAGTGTTTGGTTTGGTTGTTTTATGGTGGATTTTATCGTTTTGTTCCCTATCCTGCAGAACATGAATGAGTTTTGTTACAGTATTAATGTTTGGCATATTTTAAGTTAGGAAACCAGTCAGGAAGTGAGGGAGCTAGAAAGAGAAAGGAGGAAATTGGAAGAAGGAAAAGGGGGAAGTGGGTTGTTGTTTTTGTTTTTGGTTGTGCAGAACATAATTAAGTTTTGCAAAAGAAAGTTGAAAAACAAACAAAAAAAAAACATCAATCTTAGGTGCATTTCGTCTGAGGAAGCCAATATCTTCAGACAGCCTGATCTGTTAGTACCAGGGATAGAAAAGACTATGAAAAGCAAAAACTCTCGCCTTTATGCAAAATACTTCTTTTCATTACGCCATATTCTATTCAATGTTTGATTTTAACCACAAGATATCGTTCTTCGTAATACTTTTATATATTGCTACATATATACACGTCTATGAAGTTAACACCATCTCCGTTATTGTTACTCGACCTTAATTTGAAGGCATCTGGTGACGAAGTCGTCAAAAATGAATCGAAAATATATTTATTTTGCGTTGATACAAAAAACAAGCGAAGAAATACTTCATAGTTTTATTTTAAAAAAAGAGGGTATTTTTTCTGAGTTATCAACAACTGAGTACTGAACAATTTTGTTTTACGAAAGTCTCGAGAAGGCGTGAAAGTGATTGGTAAAATCTGCAGGAAATAAATCAGACAATTCTGAAGAACACGTGCAATAAAGCCACTAGATGTATGGAGCTAACAAAAACGAAATATGATTATCTCAAAGACATGAAATTCATTCTTACGAAAGTCACTCTTATTGGTAAAATTGCTTTTCTCTATTGCATGAGACAAGCAGAACAAACGAGGAACAAAAAGTAACGCAAATATGACAGGCAGCATTCGTTTTAATGGCTAATTAGTGACCCTTAAATCGAATAATATATATATTCGACCGTTTCTGGGGAAGCGTAATAACAACTAGAATTTTTTTTGACACTTTTATTATCATTATAGGCACTGCTACAGTAATATTGGAAATCTGCGAATAATAGACCGCTTTTAAAAGAAAGAAAATAAAAATAGAACATTCATTGGACAACTTTTAAAAAGTTATTTCTTACTATTTTTCCGGACAGCTTATGAAGCTATTTTATGTATGGAACAAAAAAAAAACAAGATGGGAGATGCGTGTCGGCCTTAGTCTTGAAAAGATAAATGCTATAGGTAAGAGTAAAACAATCAGAAAGAACAGAATTCTACAAATCTGCAGTTCTAAGAAAGAAGCTATTGTAATAGGAAGCGGTATTACAATAAAGTATCAAACCAACAGATTGTCGAAGATGACAATACTAATGAGTCAAACGAACTATAACAAAGAAAGCAGGAAATAAATCTGACAATTCTGAAGAACACGTACAATTAAGCATTCCAGACAACGCATAAAGCCACTGAATGTAAGGATCTAATAAAAATTAAATATGATTATCGCAAAGACATGAAATCCATATTTGCCTAAGTCTTGAAGTGACCAGGTTTATTGACAGAAGGAAAAAAATCAGCAAAAGAAGTCCACGAGTCTGCAGGGTTTTTTTTACATAGGCATCACCACTTATCAAGGCCAAGAGACCACGCGAGGATACGGGTTAATTGGACAATGAAGTAATCGTTTGTAATGGAAATTCGTTAAATTTGTTACCTTAAGTGGAACGGCTCATCAAGAACTTGTTTACGTTGGACTTGAAGACAATCAGATTGTAGTCAGCTTGAAAGCAGGAAAACGGAAGACAGTTCCACAGGCGTGCACGTCTAAGAAAGAAGTTTTGTTCATATAATCTACGTTTAGGTTTGAGCACAGATAAAGAATGAGGGGAATTATTGATAGTGTTTTCAGCTAAACGAGTGTTATTAAAATAACGATAAAGCAGAAACAAAGTCGCAACATCTCTTCTGTGAAATAGAAGTTGCAGGGAAGAGAAAAGGACATCTCCTATGAGGCTACGAAGTCTATTTTGAACTCTATCAAGGAAGGCCAAGTCTTTTCTAGCAGCTCCTGCCCAGATGTGGCAAAAAGTACTCCATCCTTGGGGTACCTGGCTCTTATATAGATAGAGAATTGCATCAGCAGTGCGATATCTACTGGATCGATAGAAGGATCCCACCATTTTTCCAGCGGCCTTGGCAACAGATTTGATGTACGTATTCGATTTAAGATTAGGAATAAAGGTCAAGCCCAGAAGCTTGTCAAAACATGAGGCCTCCCCAAGACGAGAGCCATTCATTTCAATTGATGCCAGAGTGGTAAATTGGTAGCAACAGTAGTCGCTGAAGTGCCGTGGTTGCTATGGAAACCAGTCATAAAAACGTCGTTCACCTCCTTACTTTTTTTACGATTTTGAACACCAGTAAATTCATCATAACTTTTGTTTTACTGAACGAAAATTGAAATTTTTTTCACAATATAGCCAAGAAGGTGATCTATAAACTGTAATAATTGTTTGAAATTTGGTCGAAAAATGAGTGAGCCGTGAAGTTTTAAAACAGTTCTAAATGATTAAAGCTGCCACTACGGTGTTTGAATGATAGAATATCAAAATAGCGAATTGATGGTGAGATGAGTAAAACAAGCTGGGCCAAAGAAAACACAGGATAAAACACACCATTCTAAGGAACATATGCGATAATAGTATTTGTAGAAAAGACTGAGACTAGTTACATCACGTCCGTGAGAAAGAGGTTGCCGAGAAGAAGAACGTTTGGGCTAATCAAAGTACAGACACGTTTCTGCACCTTATAAATAACCTTCAAGTCACGATAGTACAAAAAGCAGAATGAGCAATGTATGACGTCAAAGAAAGATTTGATGAAAGAAGTTTCTCAATGATGAACAATGGATTATTCTTTGCGCAACAAATTATTCTCCTTGTAAAATTCCTTTGCTTGTAGGTTCATCAAGTTCTTATAATCACTGTATTAGTTAGCTTTAATACATATATATATATATATATATATATATATATATATATATATATATATATATATATATATATATATATATACAGGGTGAGCCAAAAGAAGGTGCACAGTAAAAAACATTTATTTAGAAATCACGTATACGTACAACTATATGTAATAAGACAATTGTTTTAATGAAAACTAAATGCCCACATAGTTTTGACTCAATTTCCCTCTCTCTCTCTCTCTCTCTTTCTCTTTCTTTCTCTGTCTCTCTCTCTCTCTCTTTATATATATATATATATATATATATATATATATTTAAATTTTTACGTAAATACAGTCATATCTTGCTACGATAGGCAGACCGTTCCGATCATATTAGATATCACCAGGCAAGAAAAATTAAGGTAAAAAACTGAAATTTCAAATTTTGAGGAGAGAAAATTCGCCATGAGTGGCGATGGGCGAAACTAAAGTTCTTAGCTATCAACAATCCTTGTTGAAATTCAATTATTTTCAATTTTTGGATATCTTCCCACCGAAAAACTATATATATATATATATATATATATATATATATATATATATATATATATATATATATATATATATATATATATATATATATGTATATAATAAAATAGGAAGCATTACTTTTGGAATAACCCCCGTACATATATATATATATATATATATACGGTGGTCATTCCCAAAGTAAAGCCTCCTATTTTTTAACTCCAAACATTGAAGAGTTACAAAGATGGGAGTGATGCTATTAAAACGAGCGACTTTTTGTGCTTCAGAATTTATTTTTCTATGTAGTTACCACCATTCACAATGCACTATGGGTAGCGTTGAACGACAGCTGTGCATGGGCGTCCGGAACGCGCTTTGTCATACGAGAGTCGTTCGCAAAGTAAAGCGTCATATTTTTAACTAAAAACTAAAAAAAATCGGAGGGGTACGAACACGAGAGTGGTACCTTTAAAACGAGCACACTTTTGTACTTCAGAATTTATTCATTACATTCTTAATGTACTTTTGCCAAAAATTTAATGATGCCTCCATGACATAACTTGTTTTATAAAGTCTCACACCGTCAATGTCTACGCCACAGCTATTCTTGTCTTGTTTTTGTTTTTTTTGCGACTGTTGACATACAACGTGTGGGTCTCGAGTGTGAATATGTAACGACTACGTTACATTTGAGTGTTATTCGCACAAAGTTTTGGTCAACATAATCTCCGAACTTCTTAATCTGTGTCTTATCGAATGTGGGAATCCCTCTGTCAAACTCGGGAATCTGCATGGTATTTCGGACGGAAGTCTTTATTTGATTCATGAGGATAGCATGATTTCCTTCTGTCAGTTATGATTGCGTTAAAGTAATTGGCACTTTTATTTTTAGTGTCGCTCGCACTGAGGATTGAATTTTTAACTCTCAAAGGAGTATAATTTTCAACTGAATTTTGCCAAGTATTTTATTTATTACATCACAGGTCCTTGCATAATAACAACCAAAATGGATACAGTAGTTTGAATAATCCAAATTACGAATTATCAACCCTAATCTCAAAATTTCAAAACCATGATTAGCGTACTTTCTTAATGTTTCCTATTTATTCTAAATCATTTAAATATACCTCACGTACACATACGTATGCGTTAGTGTGTGTGTGTGTGTGTGTGTGTGTTTTGTGTGTGTGTGTGTGTGTGTGTGTGTGTGTGTGTGTGTGTGTGTGCAATTTGGCACGAATAGATATAGAATCTGATTTCTCTAGGAATGGCATATTAATATTCTTATTTTTATTTTGAATTCGTATACTTTACTAACTTTGCAAGCAGCAAAATCTCACCTTTTCACTGTAGAAGTCCATAGATGCTGTAAAGCCTTTTACTCTAATAGTTGCGTCCTTTATATTATGGAATTCCCTCTCTGTCTCCTACTTCCCTGAGATGAAGAAATATGACTGTAATTTTGTAATTCCTTTTGGGGGGGATTTTAGGCGACCATTTATATCATTTAATATTATCAAGACGCAAACACCATTTTTTAATCATTACATTTTCACCCCAAACAAGGCACATAACCACTTTGATGTAGGGGGCTACTATCAGGGACATAAGCTACAGGGGTACTATGTGGAAAGTTGGGCAGCAAGATGTCGATTCACGTTACACTTGAACTTCGGCATGTCTATACAGTTGGGGAAGTAGGAACCTGGCAGGGAGTACCAAAGTCTGGCTGTTCTGAGGAAGAAACTACTGGAACAAAAGGCTCCCTTACATCTAGGGATCCCAACTGTGAAGGGATGGGATTGTACTGCTTGTCGGGTTTGTCGGGGGTATTTACGTCGAGGGGTTACAAGTGCTTGTAGTTCCTCGGAGCATTCACTGTTGAAGTACTTGTAGAACAGGGATAGGGATGCTACATTTCGCCGATGGGACAGAGGCTGAACCTTAGATGACAGTTCAAGACCTATTAAGTTGACAACTCTCTTTGAACCTTGTCTAGGAGTGAGATACTAGTAGCAGATGCACCAACCCAAATATGACAACAATACTCCATACATGGGCGAATGGTGGCCTTATAGAGGTACAGGATACTTTCAGGGGTCAGTAGCTTTCTAGCGCGGTCGAGAGAACCTACCTTCTTCGCAGCAGTCCTGGCAATGCTCTCAATGTAATTGTTCTAACTCATGTTTCCTGTGAACGTTAGGCCGAGGAGTTTAAAAGATGTACTCTCAGATAAAGAGTCTTTGGCCATTGCTATTGGCGGTAGAGAAGGTTTCCTGTCGTGATTGAAGGAAACAAGTTTAGTCTTGGAAGCATTGAATGTGACCATCCATTTTTGTCCCCATTCCACTACAGATTGGAGGTTATCCTCTACTGTTTCTGCCATTTCTTTAGATATGTGTTCATTTGTTTTCCTATCATGTCTGTTATAGAGCGTGGTGTCATCAGCATATATACCCATCTCACAGGCAATTTTGTCAGGGAGGTCATTTATGAATATTAGGAACAATAGAGGTCCAAGGATATACCCCTGAGGCACTCCCGCATTTATATCATATTGTTTAGATGTGCGACCATCGAGGACGATCTGGATTTTTCTCTTATCTAAGAAGGATTTAATTATGTTTAAGATTCTTCCAGTTATACCGTATGATCTAATTTTCCTGAGGAGACCTTCATGCCATATCCTGTCAAAAGCCTTAGATATATCTAGAGCTATCGCTCTACTCTTCCCTGCTTTGTCAAGTGAATGGCATATGCACTCTGAGATTACAGTGAGGATGTCTGCTGTGGAACGGGCTTGCCTAAATCCATATTGTTGGTCGATCAGAAGTTTAGCATCTATAAGGTGATGGACTAGAGCTTGATTTTAATGTTTTCATATTAAGGCAAGTAACTGATTTCTTTCACAGAGTTATTTTCTTTATGCCGACGAGAGGTATGTGTGTTGATGTCCAGAGAGAGGAATTGGCTGTGAAAGAGAAGGAGGGGGACAGAAGGAAAATAAGCTAGGTAGAAAGTAAGAGGGCTAGAAGTTATGTTACAGTTTTGCCCCCGGACAACGTCGAGTAGCCCCGCTAATCTATATAATTATAGAACTCAAATGACTTTGTAACGGGTGCTGTAACCAACATCCGGTTTACGACTCCCGGTTGCGCATGCGTACATAAACAAATATTCAACGCGATAATAAGACCTATTCTTTTAGTGTGTACGTTTTCAGCGTCCCAATTGTTTTTTTTCTTACAAATAAATCTACTTTAACCCGTTGACAACTATAAGATCATTTTACAACGGCGATTTACCTGCCCTTTTTTTAAAATTTATTCTCCATTTTTAATACACCTTTCTTAAAAAAAAACATACGCTACCAACATAAATAAATTACTCTGAAAATATATATTTTTTTAATTTGCGTTACAAATAAATAATCAATGCCACAATAAAACGTATTGTTTTACTGTGTATGTTTTCAGCGTCCTGATTGTTTTTTTTTTTTGCGTTTAAATTAAAAGATATATCAAAATTTGAATTTAACTTTAAGTATTATGATATCTGTTCAGTGCACATTTACCTATAAGTATGGCAAACTACTTATAATTCAATGGCTGTAAGTTTTTGTTTTATTTTCAAAAATAAACAATTAAAAACAGAACGACTCATGGAAATCTGTCTATATTTTGCTTTCATTTCAATATACTTTCATAGAAATGTTTCTGTTATGTCACAAAAAAAAATCTTTACGTCACAAGTGTCACGCTCGTACATTAATTCCATAGCTAATATAACATACTGACCGAACGGGTCACGGGTAGTCTAGTTTATATATAACATTATCCACTTGACAATTTCCGGAGACAAATAGTTGTGTTTTATCTTGGTAAACGGATTTGTTTTCAATTGCAGCCTCGAACAGAATTAATGCAATTCTCTATATAAAAGCCAAGTACGTCCAAGGACTAAGTACTGCTGCCACATCTGAGCAGGAGCTGCTAAAAACGGCCTATCCTGCCTTGATAGAGTACAAAATATGCTTTGTGGTTTAGTGGGTGATACCCTTTTCTCTTCCCTGCAACCTCTCTCCCACAAGAGAGACGTTGTGAGCCTGTCTTTGTTTTATCGTTGCTTCCATGGCAAGTGCTCATCTGAGCTCCAATCTCTGATCCCCCCTCGCCAATCTTTCACGATAAACACCCGTCTAGCTGAAACCACTCTCAAAAAATTTCCCCACTCTTTATCTGTGCCAAAACCAACACAGATTCCATGAACAAAGCTTCTCTTTTAGAAGTGAACGCCTGTGGAACTCTGTTCCGTTTGCCTGTTTCCCATCTGACTACAACCTGGATGTCTTCAAGTCCAACATAAACAAATTCCTGATGAACCGCCACCTTAAGTAATACACTTTATAAAATCTCCAATATTAACGTACTGTACACGCAATAAACCTTATCCCCGAGTAGCTTCTGGGCCTTGATAAGTGGTGACTACCTTGTAAAAAAAAAGACAGATATTACATATATATATATATATATATATATATATATATATATATATATATATATATATATATTTGTGTCACAATTATCGACCCTCGGGGTTTAATAACAATTATTATGTGCGTGACAGACGAGAGGATATCTTATAACTCGAAAAGCGATGGCAGACCCTGTGGGGAGGGGGGAGATATTAAATAGAAAACGTTGAAAAACTTCCTTCATGTTCAACAAAAACCCATTCTCTTCATTTTCTTTATGCAATGACTTTTATTCAAGCGTCTCTCTTTCTTCTACAAGTAAGAAACACAAAAAAGAGAAGATATACAATTTACTTTCGTGATTAAGGAAGGTCCCCAAAGATCGAGCATGCGCATTTTGCTGTGTTTTCGAACGAATGCGATTAATGAAATTCCTGCCTTCTTTTTCTTTTTTTTTCTTTTTTTTTGGGGGGGGTGCTTCTTTGTTCATATTCTTTTTGCTTTTGTTTTTCGTATTCTTTTCTTTTCTTTTTTTTTGTTTTTCGTACTCTGGCACTAACTGTCCGATATTTTCGATTTTGTTGCAACACGAAACCTCCTCTTAGCTAGTATGTTGCACCAATTTCAAAAGACAGTATATCCTACTGAGCTAGAAGCAAATCGAAACATCTGTTCTGATGCTAAATTTCACGCTTTCTGTCTTCTATAGTTGTTAGAATTCATTGTAAGAATATCGCCCAATATGAGAACAGTAGTTCGAACAACCCAAATCTTATATTTATCATGAGTTTGCATATTTCTATGCTGTTAAGTATTTTTTATCTTTTACAATATACTGCATTATTTTGAAACTGTATGGTTCATTAGCGATATATATCTTTTTATAGTTTGTTATGTAATGTACATTATGATTTGTATTAACAAATCTATCTATATATCTATATATCAATAAAAGTGAAATTGTCTGTGTGTATACATTTCCCTACCAAACTACTATGTCAATTTTCAGTCTATAGACTCGAAATTTGAGATAAGGCGTATTTAGATTTGGGGAAATCTTTTTAATCGGTTTTCGGCCAGAAATGTGGCTGTTCAACGATTTGACCTTTGAAAACTCCACCAAACTCCTCCGCCAATTTTGGGTCTAAACATTTGAATTTTTAGATCTAGGTGACTTGGACATGGATCAAACGTTTTAATTTGATTTGACCTCAAAACAATAAATGTTAACGGGTCAAAATTCGGATCAGTGTTTAAAAAAATTGACTTCTGCGGTCTCTACCAAATTACTGAGCCAATTTTTGGTCTAAACATTTGACATTTTACGCAAAATGTATTCAGATATAGGGAAAGTTTTTAATCGGTTTTTGGCCGAAAATTTGGCTGCCAAGTGGTCAAAGTTCAAAAGATTTGACCGTTGCGGTCTCTAGCAAACTATTCAGCCAATTTTGTGTCAATATTTAAAATTTTACATAAAGGTTATTCAGACATGCCGCAAGCTTTTTAATCAGTTTTGGGCGAAAATCTGGCTGGCAAGAGTTCAAAGTTGAAAAAGTTTAACTTTGCAGACTCTACCAAACTCCTCCACCAATTTTGTGTCTTCTGTATGAATCAAAATATAATATCTATGCGTAGTTTACCACCAGGCAATGCCGGGAAGCCTGCTAGTTACTAATACAATTAGTTAAAGAGATTTTAATAAAACAACATAGTACTTTAAAATATTTTCAGCAGTTCATTTTCAAGGGAGGTACTGACATAAAATCTTCTAGCGTCAAATGACGCTGATGTTGTGGAGAACAGATACTACACTTTAAAAAATATTTGGCTGAATAGTTAGCTAGAGACCGCAAAGGTCAAATCTTTTGAACTTTGACCTCTTGGCAGCCAAATTTTCGCAAAAACCGATTAAAAACTTTCCCTATGTCTGAATACTTTTTTCGTAAAGATATATATACATATATATATACACACATATATATACATATATATACACACATATGTATACACAAATATATATATACACACACACATATATCTATAATATAAAGCTGAATGTGTGTGTGTGTGTGTATGTCTGGTCACGAATAGGCTCCTATATGGTTGACTATTTTAAAAAACTGATTACATATAATGATAGAAGATGTATCCAGACACAGGATGGATATGTTTGATTTGGCAGAACGGTGGTTCATAAAAATTGTGGGGTCTGCGTTCGCGCCTGGTCCACAAAGTATGAAAATAAAAAATGTAAAAATTAAAAAAAAAACAACGCTTACAAGTGTTTTTGATATAGGTGTACATAATAATATTTTGATAAGTATGTTTTAACTTAAATAGGGATGGTATAATAAAATTGTGGGGTCTGCGTTCGCTCCTGGCCTCCATAGAATGGAAAGAGGCACAAACTTTAATAAAGACTTTTCATATCCATCTGCGTAAGTATACTTTGAAAATTATGTTTCAGTTTGAAGAAATATGGTATAATAAAATTATGGGGTGCTCGTTCGCGCCTGACCTCCATAGAATGGAAATATGTCACAAAGTTTAACAAGGTTTTTTAATATAGATCCACAGAATATTGTGATAAGTGTTTCAGTGTGAACAGGTATGGTATGATAAATTATGGGGTTTATCTATTTTATTTTTACTTTCATTATATTTTGTTTTGGTTTTGATACCCCGAAATTTGAAGCTATCTCTTTACAACCCTTCCTTTTCATAACCTATCATACTTTCATAAATCAGAGTTCATTTTTCTGTAGTCTGTTTTTGAACCCAGTCCACGACGGGTACTTTTGCTAGTGTATATATATATATATATATATATATATATATATATATATATATATATATATATATAGAGAGAGAGAGAGAGAGAGAGAGAGAGTAATAATATGTATTAATAAATAGTGAAATTACGTATTGAAATAAAATAGGTTCAGGGCTATTAAAATTCGAACTAGAATTTTCCGAAGGGACCCATGACGCGAGGGTTAGAGGATTTAGAAAAAAAATCAATTGTAAAGTGATATTCTACTGTAGATAGAAGGTTCAATCCTTTATGTGGGCAACCGAAACATACAATTGCGAATTACTTTGGACCTCTATCCAGTCATGGCTTACGGAAACGGAAACGGAAACGGATATCTTTTCCTGAGGCAGGTACATCTTCAAAGAAGACCCCGAACATCTCCACATATGATTTAGAGAAGCACTTATTCACAGCACAGCATTTACGTTTGCCCTCACGATGATGGAGTGGTTATCTTTGAGAGTATCGCTAAACAAATTGATCATACCCCGTCTGCTCACCAACATTCACGTTTATGGAGATTTTAATGTTTAATGTTGAATGACTAGTTCATCCAAATAAAACGAATAACGACGAAAGATTTTGTAATGATTTCTCCCTTTTCTCATGAGCTAGCTCAGATTGTTACCAAACCTACTCAGTGCCCGATGCAGAATGACAACTTGCAAATTTTTTAGATCTTTTTCTAACTTACCATGAACTCTGCTCATCATCAGTTCTGTCTCCGGTTATCTTAATAAAGATAAAAGCAAAGTATAACAAAACCCCGAATATTCCTCTCCATCGAACAGTGTACAAATAATCGATGGCTGATTGGGACGATTTTTTAACGTTCATATCGGAACTGATCTTACAATATGATGAATAAGAATGCGTCTAATATATCATCTGACTTAACTGATTGGTAAATATCGACATAGACAGCTACATACTTTACAAAAAAAATTTAACAGAAACCAAACAGCCAGCCTTGGTAGACTCATGATGTGCCGCCGTAAAGCAATTGAGATAGTTGTTTCTGTGTACCTGAGTAGGTTCGTTAACAATCTGAGCTAGCTCATGAGACCACGGCCATTGAGTTATAGAAGGCCTGTTAACTGAAAAATACCCGCAGGCAATGTAGGTAAGATTTGTCAAACTCTCGCTGTCGATACTATATGATGGTATTTCTAAAAAGAGCATGAAAACATGTTAAAAAAGAAAAGAAAGGAGCCCAATTCGATTAATACTGAAATTGAACATTATTCAATATAAAATATAAATATTATATAAAATTACGTAATTTTTAAGCAATATTCAGTCTAATACTGATAAAAACTGAATTATGACTTTAGGGAAACATATTAAACACAATCAATTCTTCGCTTCGGGACAAGATCACAGTGTAGTATCTGTTCTGAAGCTACACTTTACCTTTTCTGTCCTCGGCCGGTGGAAGAGAAATCTTTCATGACTGAGACAATTTTTATTTTTGTTCCTATCCAGAGTGTCCCTTATTGGGGAGCTGGATTTTCTCCACAACATTATAAGTTCAAATATTTAAATCATTATTACTTTTCATACAGAAATTATATTTAAAGTTTTGTTTTTCTGTTCTTCTATGTCCATTTCTCCCATGTTTTTCATCAATTTGTAGCGTATTTTCATCAGTTACATGGTTAAGAATCCCATACTCCGATATAGTCTTTATATTCATATCAGTGCAGAATACATGAATACGAAAATGAAGTTCACATAACTAAAGAAATAATTTAAAAGACAATAACGTGAAATAATCTAAAAGACAATCATACCATAGCGTGAGCATTGGTTAAAATCTAAGAAAATATAGTAAACATCTACGATATTTAATCAGGGTGATGGTGAATTTGGAAGGGGACATCATTATTATTATTATTATTATTATTATTATTATTATTATTATTATTATTATTATTATTATTTCACTCATCAGGGGTTGTCTCATAGGCCATTATCAGTGATCGCTCACTGGCAGTAACCTGTGGTGTTCCCTGGAGATTGAGTGACAACAAGTCTCCCCAGATTTCTAGTGTTCTCCACGTTTTGACAACTAGTGCAGATAATTGCACGTTATCGCAACAGCCGTTTGTCATTGATTTCTCGTTGGCATCGACCATTGGTGTTTCCTGTGGTTTAGGTGACAAAATTCCTCCTCAAGGTACTAGATTTGAACTGCACACTTCCAGTGGAAATCTGGTTAGTACTCTACCACCTCGGTCTTTCCATCCTTCCTGACCCTTCACAACTAGTTGGTGTGGCACCAATTGATGTAATCTACACCATTTTTTTTTTATTTTTTATTATATTATTATGTTATAATAATAATAATAATAATAATAATAATAATAATAATAATAATAATAATAATAAAGAGACGAAACAATAAACTACATAATAAGTTGATGCAACAAACTAGCCCAAAATAAAACCATCAAAAATAGACACGATCAAGTGGGGAAGACGGTGCATTGGTAATTATGCAGATAGATTAATTTTGAACACACAGACAAATAGTACAAACACAAACTGGCAGCAATAATGGGAAATGAAAATCACAATATGGATATACAAACGGATAAATACATCTAAGTTAGAAGACTGGATGTCATAATAGTTAACAAGAAGGAAAAGACCTGCCAGATTGTAGATTTTGCCATTCCAGCAGACCATAGTGTGAAAATCAAGGAGAATGAGAAGCAAATACACGGAATTGGCCAGAGAGCTCAAAAGAAATCTGGAGAATGAAGAAAGTAAAAATAACTAATAATAGGAGCGCTAGGAACGATACCAAAAAAACTTTGAAAAAAGAATAGGACAGATTGAAATCAGAGTGATGGCTGAGAAAATTCAACGAATTTCAATAATGAAAACTACAGAAATATTAAGGAAAGTTCTTGAATGTGGAGACTAACACCACACATAAATTGCACACAAACTGGATACAGAAACAGCTACAGATGCAAAACACAAAGTAACATCACGTGAAATCATGAAAAATGAAACTGTATAAATGAAACAAAAAGTCCTTCCCCTTTTTGTGAGTGTCACCATAAACGGGCACTATACCAAATAATGAGAGTCAAGGAGGAGAGGCAGACCGAGGAAAGAAAGCACTAACCAGACCTCCGCTGGAGATGTGCAAAGAGGACTGGAACCTTGGGAAGGCTTATTGTCACCCTAATTCCTGCGAAGACCAATAGTCGTTGCTAACGAGAAATCAATGGTATCGGCTATTATGATAACGCAAGTTCTTTTGCAAAGGTTATCGAAAGAGATGGAGAGTACTGAAAATCTGGGGAGACTTGTTGTCACTTATACTCCAGGAAACACCTCAGTTTTTTCTTGGAGAACAATCTTTGATGATTACTTGTGTGAATGCTCCTAGTGTGTAAATAATAATAATAATAATAATAATAATAATAATAATAATAATAATAATAATAATAATAATAATAATAATAATGGTGCTTGTGCAGTGTACACACCATGGTATATTTTAGATAGTATTTCCAAGTTAAATTAAATTTCTATGGTATTTTGTCATTAAATTGCTAAGTGAAAGTATATAATAGTTAGAAAGCTCCCCTTGTTAAGAATGTATTTCTAAATAATAGCGTTATTATTTCAGCACGTTGCATACTCGGCACAAGTACCAAAAAAAAAAGAAACATTTATTTATAAGATAAAACACAAGAAAATATGTTAACTAAAATTGAATTTACTCTTTATTTTTAGTTCATATCAAAACTGTAATTAAAACTGATTAGTTAATGAATTTTTAAGATAGACTTGTGATCGTATGTCTCGGGAAAGACGAGAGAATTTTCTATTTCATTTCCCATTTCAGTCATGTAAATTATTTACAGTTAAAATGTTATAAAACAAACAAACAAACAAAAACTTTAAGTTTTAAATATATTTCAAAGAAAAAAATTATGCCCCATGCTAAAATATTAAGTTCATCGATCGCTTTAGTTAAAACAAAAAACAACAACAAAAAAAACAGCAGCAACAACAAAAACAAAAATATGCCGTGAAAAATGCTTCTAACTTTAAAATATTTGGAAATACTTAATGAAAATGTTTATTTATGATTAAAAGAACGGATTGAAAAATATTCTTATATAAAAATTGTTTGTTTTGCAGTTTAAAAAATAAATAAAATGAAATATTCGACTTTCTTTGATAGACATATGAGAAAAGTTCAAAAGCAAGTTCACTGCTATATTTCATTAGATTAAAATTATTCCAACGTGCAATTAATATAATAATTACAATTATATAATTATCCAAATTAGAATTGTTCTTTCTCTTTAAGAGAAAAAATATAGTCACGTTTGGACTACCTTCATAAAATGACCACAGCCATTCTCTAAGATAATGAAAATATTTTTATGCCTATTAGCATGGCCACGACGTTGAACACAGGAAACATTACTTACATGTCGATCTGGCGATGACATCACGTTTTCATGTTCACTGGCCTCCTTCTCTCTCGGTAGCAGTGTTTAAACGTAATCGATGTTTTAAACCTAAAGTTTATTGTATAGGAATCGCTGAAAAACAATGAAGGAAAACACGAGAATGTCGTGTGCTCAGTTCATCAAGTTAAGGTAGAAGAAAAAGGCCTGGTTCTTACTAGTGACATGACCACAAGGATAGACATAGAAACAGAAATTTTCCGACATCTCAAGTACCTTCGTGTGAAATTTCCAAAAAATAGGCGCAGCCGCGTTGGAGTCCATAAGGAACTCTCTATCTATCTATCTATCTATCTATCTATCTATCTATCTATCTATCTCTCTGTCTGTCACTCACGCACATATACACACATAAACAAAGTTCCAATGTAAAATGGGCTTCTTAAAATCCACCGTTACCTCGATGAAGCCTGAGATTGTGCCAAGTGGAGACAAAAATTCCACTATTGTCGGCTTCGCTGAAGCTCAGGACTGACGCGAAAGAAAACAAAAGTTATTTATTAAAAAATACGAAAATTTCAGTAAGATTTGGACAATTCTTTGATTTTTAAGTAGATTTTCTCCTAATCGGATGCATAACTTTTTAGTTTGTTTTGTTTTGTTTTGTTTTAAGAAATTGTCTTCACGTTCATTTCCAGTCGCTACTGAAGATGTTTGTTGCTAGGCAGCATTGTCCGTCGAAACGCTGCTGCAACATTGAATCTGTTTAAAGCCCGTGTCAAACACTCTTAACGGGCCGTAAAGAAGGATAAATTTACCACAGAAAACGATCGCTGACGTTTAATTAATTGGTTAATTGGTTTATTGATTAAACGGTTAATATGAAACCCATACACATGGACTCGATTACCATGTATTACCATATTGAAAGAAAAACATTATCAATCTTTTTGCCCGATCGATATAGAAATATATATATAATTAACTTGTTTTATATTTATAAATACTAGTGCTTCATAGTTTCGCAATCATCAGTGCAAGAAATGAAAATTGCTACTGATCGGTAGATTCGGACCTAAAATCCATCTTTGACTCCACTTGCTAGGACTACCTCCAAGCCACCATCAATCACTACGAGAATCAAGGAAAATTAACAACTAAAATACCTAATACGGACCTAAAGCTAAGGCAGTCAATAGCGTTTAAACGAACTGAACTCGTGAACATCGCACAAGGCCAGCCGACTGCCTTTGTATTTCTCAGACAGTGCAAACTTTAAAAACTTTTTTCTTAAAGAGGCTACGAATTATGAATAATTATTTTTATACCCACACCTAAATTATTTTTTATGCCTAGTGTTTCATTTCTCAATCACTAGTGCATATATATATATATATATATATATATATATATATATATATATATATATATATATAATTAAAGAGGTGCAGTTTTTCCCCTCTCGACACAAATATCGTAGGTTTACAACAACAAATGGCACATACATTTTATTATGTTTATACTATTATTCATTACCTTACGACATTTTAGACACATTAATTCGAAATATTAAAACATTATATTTATTCCTAGGAGCGACATCATCATCATCATCCTCATAACCTAAAGAGGAAGTAGTTCCAATCTTAATCCTTGTTCCATAAGTCTTTTTACGACCCACCTACTTCACCGGGGGGATTTATACTTTTCCCTACTTTCCTGTATCTACGCCCTCATTAACTGCATCTTCAGAATTAATGATGTCTCCCTTTCCGTATACACCGGCTTTCGATTAGCTGAACTCTAAGCATTCCTACATCTTAGATTAATGGTATCAGACTCAAACGAAACTCTCACTTGCATTAACATAATTGCCTCTTCCGTCTACATAATACAAAAGAGAAACCTTCTGGCTTATTACTTATTAAACACACTGACAACGCATAACACATGCATTTACACATTAAAAAAAACGTTGCTGCGTGTATGTGCCATTAAACTAATAGGCCACATAAACTTCTGTACGCGTATGCTTGTGTTTGCACACATACACGTGTGTGTGCGTGTGTGTTTGTTTTTGTTTGTTTGTGTACGTGTGTGTGCGTGTGTGTTCGTGTGTTTGTTTGTGTGTTTGTGTATATGTGTGTACGTGTGTGTATGTGCCATTAAACTATTAAGCCGTGTAAACTTGGACACGCGTGTGTGGTGTTATGTTAGCCTAAAACCTATTTCAGCGGCATCGGACCGGGTTGAAACTGGTACCGTTTGAAAGGACAATGTCTCCGTCGAATAACATACAAGAATAAGAAAAACCGGTCAATTATTTTCTATAAAAATACACGTTTGCAATGAAGGAGGGTAGCAAAAAATCGTTCATACATGACAATCTAGCCAAACACGCAAGCGCGATAAAGGTTCTTTCTAGATTTTGTTTAAATAGGAAAAAAACGACGTTAAATCGCAATTGTTAACGTGACAGCATTATAATCTTAAGGTTACACGTTCGAGCCGACATAAATGACATTTTTTTTTATTTTTAAAGTTTTAATATTTAAGCATGGTTATTTATGCCATCTTTTTGTTTGCTTATTCTTTATTGTCCCTTTTTCATTTTTCCATTACGTTCGCTGTTTTTTTTGTTTTATTCCGATTTTTTATAAAGTTTTAACATTGTTAACATTTTTCGTTCGCTTATTGTTTATTTTTCCTTTTATTTTTGTTTTAGCTTCCCCACACACGCACACACACACATAGGTGTTCTTGAAGGCTTAACAATGCAGGAATGTACAGTCGTTGTAAGCAGATAAATAAACAAACAATGAATAATTAAATAATATTATTTTATTTACCTGATTGAAATTGTTTTTTACTTTTTCTTTTTTCAACTGTAACTGGTATTTATTCCAAAGATCCTTTCGAGTGTAGCTCTCATCATCAGTGGCGAGATGTATATCAACTCTCTTAGATGTAAACTGCAAAGTGGCCGTTGTTTTTAATTTATTTAATCGTCAAACGCTGTTTTAAGTTAAATTACGTTAACTGTTAAGGGGATGTAATTCTGTTGTTTATCACTTTTCTAAAGATTTTCTTATCTAAGGGAAGTAATTTTATATTTCTGTTTAAAATTATGGGTAGGTCTAAGGAAAAATGATAGCTATTTATTTATTCATTTGTTTCGATTACGTTATATGATTTATTTTTCTATCTATTGTCAGATGTAGGGAAAGTAATTTTATATTTGGTTTAATTTTCTTGGTTGGATCTGTTTATTCATTAATTTAATTTATTTATTTTATTTTTTATCTATTATTTTATTTTTCTTCTCTTTTTTTACACAGTGATCACCACTTATCAAGGCCCGGAAGCCACTCAGGGATAAGGGTTATGTTATGAATTATCACTTAGACCGTATTAGGGAAGTAATTAGTCCGTTTGTGTATTTATTAGAAATATGTAAGGTTTTTCTGTTTTACTATTAATTTCTGGTTTTAATTTTTCAATCAGTATTTATTCTTTTAATCTGAGATTTCCCTGATTCTTATCATTCGCTAAAATTTTAACGGGTATAGTTTTATCGGGATTATGTTTTCCAGACACATGTTTGTAGAAAGATGATGTTTTGCAGGTAATGTGTTCCTTAATTCGGATATGTCATGGGCTTATAGAACTTCCGATATATGATTCATTGCATATTTAACATTGAATTTGATATACCGAATGTATGCTGTGTTTTTATGAGGCAGTTAGATAAGGAGCATGGTTTGTTTTTAGGTGTACTTCCGATTTTAGATAGGTGTTGTCTTAATGTTGGGCCGGTGTGTGTAAGTTGTATGTCTGGTTGTTCTTCCTGAATGACCTTGCGTATGGCTGTAGTTATACTATCATAAAAACGTGGTATTTTGAGAAAGCATGTGTAAGTCAGTGTGTGTTTGTTTTCTGTTAAATGTCTTAATGTGTTATATGGGTTTTGGGTTAATCGATTTTGCTGAAAGGCATGTTGGAATTTTCCAATGGAGGTGATCATGCCCGTTTCATTTGTGCATCTGTTGCGAATTTGTCTTGTTTAGGGAGTGCCGACTTATAGTTCACGAAAATGTCACGGGTTGTGTAGATGACATTCCCATCCTAACATCATTTCGTGAGGAAGCTAATAAACTATTCATTAACTTCCAGAACGAAGACCCACATATCAGATTTACCATAGAACACCTTAATATACCCGGACACCTATCATTACTCGATTTTACACTGTACATCACCGAAACAGATCAAATAACACCAACTTCTTTAAAAAAAAAACCCGCCTGCCGTGACATATATATATATATATATATATATATATATATCCATATATATATTCATATATATATATTCATATACATATATTTATATATATTCATATATATATATATATTCATATATATATATTCATATATACATATATTCATATATATATTCATATATATATATATATATTCACATATGAATATATATATTCACATATGAATATATATATTCATATATATATATATTCATATATATATTCATATAGATATATATATATTCATATATATATATATTCATATATATATATATATATATTTATATATATATATATCCATTCATGTGTAATCACATTTTTCGTCACCATATAACCTCTGCTTCACTTTTTTGTTTTCAAGTAAGATCTTTGACTTACTTTGTTACATGATAAGGGCTGTCCCCTTTTCATGTAAGTATAAAAATAGAGGGATTTAGTTAAAATGAAAATGAAATAGCATAGGCGAAATTCGAACCTCGTAATTTAGGTTTAGAAATAGATTACGTGTGAGAATTAGAAAAAGGAATGTAAAGCAAACGATTGTTTAGAATATAGATAAAATATTTCAAGAAAAGAATGTGCACTGTCAATTTTTTTATGAAAATTTAATTGAAAGAATGCAGCTATAAGATAATGTTTTTAACATATTGGAAAATAGGTTACTGAGTATAGGTTAAAATTCCTTTTGTAAAAAAAGGAAAAGTTTTGGACACGCATGTACAGAACACGTGAAAGAAGGCACATGTTTTAACATGTGTATGACGTCATGGAAAATAGAAAGTTCTAGAAATAGTTAGAAAAACTGGAGAGTTAATCGGACAGAAGCGGAGAAACTCAGGTAGAGTCTGGAGTTTGAAATTCGAACGTCTAGAAGCGAGACGATCACTTTTAAACTTAATATGTGAAGCTTTGACCTCTTGATGAGAAAACCACGACCGTCGTGAAGAAATAAAACCATCATGTGTTTTTGTAAAACGTCGTCTTGTGTTGCGATTCTACAAAAAGGTAAATTGAATTGTTATTATATGTCTTATGTCTGTGTTATAAAATGTCGTGACGTACACATCTCATATCCACAATGTGAATCTACATCTCATGTCTACACAATGTCTTAACACTATAACTTTAAGAGCTTCTCATATCAACACTTCTAAGTAAAGAACATTAAAATAAATATGAATCGCTTCATAACAGAAAGAACAATATTCATTATAAAACGAACAATCTCTCTTACAACACATCTCTCTTCTAAGACTGCGCTAATAAGAAGACTCTCTCAATGAAACCCCTATATGTAACATATACATATTTTGGTGCCCGTGAGCCAGTTTGCATCAGCGATGCAAAACCGAACCTAGGGTATATATATATAATAAATACAATTTGGAGCCGTAGCGACCTGACCACCTAGCAAGGGTGAGTTTAAAAAAAAGAAAAGAAAAAGAAAAAACTTCGGTTACCACGGAAAAAGAAAAAGAAACACAACTTTTTAAAAGGGTCCAAGATAATTTAAAAAAATAAATAAATAATACCACGGAAAAAAATTACACGATCACAGAAATGCGAACAAACAAAAATTACAAAAAATTTGAACACACACGCACACAGAAAACAAGAAAATATTAAAAAAGAAAAAAAGGCCGATATGCTGTAATGAATGATAAAAGAGATACGGTCGATAAAAAAAAAGAAAACAGAAAGCTACCTACGAATATTTCATTCATAAATAAAATAAAAACAAATAGAAATAGGACAGTGTGTCATTCCTAAAAATGTGTGTTAATGTCTGAATTGTTTAGAAAAACTGTCAATCATTGTAACAATTTAGTGTCAAAAGTCGAAAGTACATTTGAAATTCTCGAGTATTAAAAGAAAGAATGAATAAATAAATAAATAAAATAAAATACACTATAGAAAAAAGAAAGATGCAGAATGAAATCAAATTTATGCACTGTGTATAATTTTCGGCTTTTTAGTGTGATTTAATCGTTCTGGTCTTTGTAAAAGGGACAAATTTTTGTTTTGTGTCAACGGACTTTTGAAATGTATAATGTAACGAATTATTATTATTATTTTTTTTGTGTTTTGTTGCAAAATGTTTAAATGTATTAAGGTATTTTCTTTTGAAAATGTTTCAAACAATATTGTAAATTTATACTTAATGTAAATGTTATTGATTTTCACAGCAAGAATTCAAAGTTATCAGTAAATATACATTAGATTTAAACAGTCTAGGAGTAAATAAAACTAGTTAAGACGTATGGTTGGCTTACAGATTCAGTGAAAATTTTAGAAGGGGGACAAGAATTAAAATTACGTAAACGGGTATTTGGAGAGTTTTTAGATGTGATAAGCCGTAAGAAAGATGTTTTTTTTAGCATTCGGTTTTTGTTTTGTTTTTGTTTTTTTAGAGATCCTATAAATTTTTTTCCAAGAAAAGTGACTTGGTAGGGATTGATAAGCACAAGATGTGCCCCTATTCGAAAAATTTGGGAACCTGTGTTAATTAAGTGCTTAAAATAAGCTGGTTGCACGTAACGACTCCAAGCAAGTGGTAAGACTTGGCTTAATTAATAAATAGGCGTTGGAAAGAATACAAAAATTCTTAAGGGGACCAGTAAACCGATGATAGGTAGTTCCGAGGCAATCACATATAGCTTAATGAAGTAAGAGACAGGCAAAAATATGCCGTAGATTACGTAAGAAAGATATAACTTTGTATTTTTTTAGAGACGCATGAATGTGGGATATATCTGCTGGATCTTGGATAGGGGAAGTTCAAGAATCCAAGCAAAGAAATCCGAGTGAATCCGTACGAGAAAAAAAAGTATAAGTTGATAGTTAAAGCCAACCAAGAAGATTGGTTATGAGCTTTGGTATGTCCCGTATAAGGCAGTTATAGAATAAAAAAAACAAAGCCATACTTGATAAGACTAACCATGCAGAAAGAGTTGATCAGGACACTTTTGGGACGAAGAAAATCGTCCATTTCGAGGGAGGTGGAAACCTCTAGTCTGCGGCATATGGGTGGCTAGAAAGTAGCTGATGTGAATCATAGGTAAAGACCCTACACCCAAAAAGGTAAATGCCAAGAGTATCAGAAAAGTTCTGATCTTATAAAAATATTATAATTGTGAAGTCGGCCGAGGAGGGCTGCCTGAAAGAGATTGTTTTAAGCCTGATCTTTCCTAGCTGTGTGGTTGTGTACATGTAGAAAAAAATGTACTAAATTTAAAAATGCATACATTCAATAAAAATACCTTAAAGTTATCCTACAGTTGTTGCGAAAATTTAGAGATGATAATTAAAGCACATAATAACAAAATATTAAATAAAAACAATGTATACAGCAACAAAATAAACAATAAAAAGTAAACACCATGACAAAAATAAAACTAACACAAGCAGAAATAATAATAATAATAATAATAATAATAATAATAATAATAATAATAATAATAATAATAATAATAATAAACCAACCCCGGACAAGAACAACCATACTATAAATAAAAATACTAATAACGAACAAGATAAATGCAACTGTAGACACCGCACACTTTGCCCAGTCCAAAATAAATGTCTAACCATAAGCGTAGTTTATCAGGCAGCAATATTTGCGAAAGAAAACCCGAATAAAAAGAAATATTACGTAGGCATGACTTCCTTAGATTTCAAAACCCGATACTATGACCGCAAAAGTACATTCAATAATAAAAAACGCCGTATAAAAACAACACTAGCGAATAAATACTGGGAACTCAAAGAAAGCGGACATTCGCCGGTAGTCGAATGGAAAATAATACGACAAGCTACCACGTGTATGCCCCTAGACGACCCATGTAGATTATGCCTTCATGAAAAATTTGCTATCCTGTAATTTAAAGAACCCCAGCATCTATTAAACTGTAGAATAGAAATAGCAAATAACTGTTCACAAAATAAAATTTACTCTAGCATAGCGATACAAAATAGTTTTAAAACTAACAAAAACAATAGAACATAAACAAATAAATATATTAAATAAACATGAATCATGTATAAGTTGATAGTTAAAGCCAACCAAGAAGATTGTTTATGAGCTTTGGTATGTCCCGTATAAGGTAGTTATAGAATAAAAAAACAAAGCCATACTTGATAAGACTAACCATGCAGAAAGAGTTGATCAGGACACTTTTGGGACGAAGAAAATCGTCCATTTCGAGGGAGGTGGAAACCTCTAGTCTGCGGCATATGGGTGGCTAGAAAGTAGCTGATGTGAATCATAGGTAAAGACCCTACACCCAAAAAGGTAAATGCCAAGAGTATCAGAAAAGTTCTGATCTTATAAAAATATTATAATTGTGAAGTCGGCCGAGGAGGGCTGCCTGAAAGAGATTGTTTTAAGCCTGATCTTTCCTAGCTGTGTGGTTGTGTACATGTAGAAAAAAAATGTACTAAATTTAAAAATGCATACATTCAATAAAAATACCTTAAAGTTATCCTACAGTTGTTGCGAAAATTTAGAGATGATAATTAAAGCACATAATAACAAAATATTAAATAGAAACAATGTATACAGCAACAAAATAAACAATAAAAAGTAAACACCATGACAAAAATAAAACTAACACAAGCAGAAATAATAATAATAAACTATCACACATATATGTATGTATGTGTATAATAATAATAATAAACGATCACACATATATGTATGTATGTGTCATGTATATATATATGCATATATTTATGTACACATATATATATTTATATATGAACTAACAATAAAAAAAACACTAACCTAGTTTTAAAACGGATCCTTTGTCCGATAAAATGCATGCCCATTGACTGATAGGAAGGGGCGTGATCGATACTAGAAAGCTGATTGGCTAACTAAAATCTCAATAGAAGAGGAGCATATAAAAACGATAAACAACCACAGAATTCGCGCATAAGCTTGAGGAGTCCTAGAGTGGATGAAACGCCGAATATTCAGTGTGGCTTAATCGCCATATATATTTTATAAATTACTAACTAGCTCTACCTACGTATTGAGCACTTTTGAAGTAAATACTTAAATTTTACGCATAAATCTATACTTTCGTATATGAATTTATGTGAGTAAATTAAGTAGTTATATATATATATATATATATATATATATATATATATATATATAGAGAGAGAGAGAGAGAGAGAGAGAGAGAGAGAGAGAGAGAGAGTACAGGGGGAGAGACATATATATATACATTATGCCGTACGTATATATATATATATGTTTAAATATATACATATATATATATATGTTTAAAAATATATATATATATATATATATATATATATATATATATATATATACACGAGCAAACAGTTAATAAAACATCTTAAAAAACAGTTTGAAATGAGTTAAAAAAACATATTTAATCTGAAAAGGAAACACTAGATAAGTGGGTAGTCCTTAATCCGTGGAGTTTCGAAGAAATACTTTCATTCTCATCAGAGGGTAGGAATTAGCAAAATGCGGGATCGGATTTTGCATGCAAGGCTTTTGGGAGTCCTCTCCACTCCACACACACACATCGAAATAAAGATATACATGTACACATGGGATCAAAAGGTCTATGGTTTATATAATGGATAGAACAGTCTATTTGGAGGCTGATTCTCTCACAACACCCCCCTTCCTAAGCTGATTTCCGCGGTTGTGAAAATCAGTATTCCTTCCTTTTTGGGGGGCAGACCAGCAAGGGGTCTGTGCGCTTCCCCTTTTTTGCCAGAGCGTCTCGGTTCTGACACTCCTTTTGTAATGGTCTATGTCAAAACAGTCATACACAGTTTCAATCGACTCATTAACGTCCTGCGGTGGTTCTTCTTGATCCTCGTAGAAGAGTTTCCTGATTTGGTTCCGGTGCCTCTTATGCTCGATTTTTGGGCCCTGAATGATGTATGTAACATGGCCGATTCTTCATAAGATCTTGCCCAAAAAGAAACGTTATTTCTAAAATGTCCTAAATACACGTTATCTCCGTTGTTAACCCGTTTCGTTGGCATTGTAGAGGTTCTGTTGTGTACTATGTGCTGGGTAGCAATTTATCAAATACGGATTTTATTTTCCGTTCAAACATGATTTCTGCTGGGGATCCCGCATCTGGTTTGTTCGGATTTCTCGTGATTCTGTAAACCTTCAAAAATTGCTGAAGGGCCTTTTCTGTCGGGGTACCGGACGCCTTTTTTATGCCCTTTTAAGCGTATCGACGAAGCATTCGACCTGGCCGTTGCTTCTGGCGTGGTACTGGGGTGTCGTAATATACTTGACTTGATACGTCTCGCAGAATTCTCTGAACTCTGTGGAGGTGAACTGTGTAGCGTTGTCGCTCCACAGTTCACCTCCACAGTACAGTCTACAAACCCAAACGAGCAAACAATTCCAATAAAAAAATTATCGTTGTTGCCGTGGTCGTTTTTTTGCATTTTAGTACCTCTGGCCATTTAGAGTAAGAGTCAACTACTATCAGGTAATAAAAATTCTCCACAGGTCCTGCATAATCGATGTGAATCCTCGACCATGGTTGTTCAGCATTAGGCCATGGTTTATATGTTATCGCTGGTGCTTTTGCAGCCAAAGCACAGCCTTTGCATCTGTTCACCATGTCGTTAATATCTTGGTCCATAGCTGGCCAATAAACAGAACTTCTCATTAGGCTTTCCATTCTGTTTATTCCTGGATGCCCCATGTGAAAATCCCTGAGAATTCTTTTTTGAAGGGTTTGGGGGATGATAAGCCTTTCACCGTATAACAGTATTTCGTCGCAACCAGAAAAATGTCTGAACTGGTGTCACCCAGTGCTAATTTCTGCTTCGTGGTTTGAATGAAATTGTTATTTAGGGATTCTGACTTAATTTCCTGAAGTGTGACCGGCAGTTCGCGGATTATATTGTTTATCATGGTTTTTACATCACTATTAATACGTAGTGCCGCGATTACTGAATCTTCAAGAGGTTCCATTTTAGCAGGAATCAGTCTCAATAGACCGTCTGCATGGGCTAGTTGTTTTGATGAGAGAAATTGAATTGTAAAATTATAGTTCAGCAGAATAGTTCCCCATCTTAATAGTCGGTTTGCAGTGAATGTTGGAAGTCTTTTTTTTATCCAAAAATGGGTATCAACGGCTTATGGTCGGTTTGTAGAAAAAATGTCTTCTGTACAAGAACTGGTGGAATTTTGAAACTGCAAATATAATTCCTAGGGCCTCTTTCTTGATCTGAGAATAATTCTTTTCCGTTGGCAAGAGAGTCCGCGATGCGAAAACAATAGGCTGTTTCGAGCCATCCGGCATTCGATGTAGCATGCACGCCCCGACGCCATATTGACTAGCGTCGCTAGCTACTATTATGTCCAACTGGGGGTTGAAATGCGCTAGGAATAGTTTTGAAGTCAGGATTCTTTTTATTTCTTGGAATGATGTCTGGCAATCTTCTGTCCACTCCCAAGCCTTATCCTTTTTCAGCAATTCATTAAGTGGTGCGCGCAATTTATGCATATTTGGGAGGAACCCCTGGTAATAATTTGCCAAACCTAAAAAACTCTGCAATTGAGTTATGTTTACTGGTGCCGGCATTTTTTTAATAGCGGTCGCCCTATCTGGGTCTGGGCGTCTGCTATCTTTATCGGTTATTTGACCCAGGTATTTAATTGTTTGTAAAAAGAACTCGCATTTACCTGCTTTCTTTTTGATCTCAAATCCATAATCTTGTATTCCACTGAATACTTGTCTGATATGTTTTTCATGTTCCTCCCTGCTTTTTCTCGCTATGATAATGTCATCAAGATATGCGATTGCGGTGCCCAAGCCGAACAGCATAGTATCCATTACTTGCTGGAATATTGTGGGTGCCACCTTGATACCAAACGCGAGTTTTTCGTATCTGTACAAACCCCGATGAGTGTTAATACAGAGGAGGTTAGCGCTTTTGTCGTTTACCGAAATCAGTAGGTAAGCGTCGCTTAGGTTGATCTTAGAAAAAAAACTTGCCGCCATTTAATTTCGTGAACACTTCTTCTGGACTAAGTAATGAATAGTGAAAATTTTCGAAGGACTCATTGAGTCCGGTCGCGAAGTCGGCGCAAACGCGAATTTTCCCGGACCTTTTCTTTACGTAAACTGCCGGAGCAGCCCACTCACTATATTCAATTCTAGCCAGTATACCGATGCTTTCTTATCTGTCTAGTTCCTGATTTATTTTGTTCAGGGAAGCGAACGGGACATTACGTTTATTTTTAAACACCGGTTGTGTGCCAGGTTTCAACTTATATTCTGCGACCATTTTTGTACATCTCCCCACGCCAGGAGTAAATACGTTTGTGAATTCTTTTTTAAAACAAGTTATAAGTTTCTTCGTTTCTGCTGGGCGGGTATATATTTTCTTGCAGAATGTGGATATAGGAAGATCCCAGAGATGAAACTCGCCCATGCTGTCAGAAACGAACAGGTTCTCACTATCTTTTAGCACATACAATCTTAGTTTTTTTGTTTTCCCCGTAAAGTAACGTTTGTAATTAATTCACCTTCAAAATTAATTTTTGTACCATTAACGGCCGTCGCCCTTCTGTTAGTTTTTAACATAGTCGTCTTTCGTAATATTTTCCACCTTTCGAGATTTATTATTGAAAGTTTTGACTGTCTAGTTGGAATTTAATAGCTTTGCCGAAAATGTTAATCGTTACATATTTGCGTAGATTTTCATCTACGATGTCCTTAGTTCTGGTTTGACGTACACGGCTTCTATTCTGAGTTTTCCCACAGTGCGAACTTTTATGACCGATCTTATTGCATAAATAGCATCTTTTTGTTAAAAATGGGCGATCCCTTACCCAATGTATTCCACAACATCTGAAACAAGCGCTCGGTGTTTTTAGTTTTTCTGAGTTTCGGTGGTTAATGTCTGTGTGCCATTTCGACGGTTTTTTCTTAGTTACTTTTTTATATTCGCGATGCCTGCTTCGATATTTCTTGCATCTTTTTTTTTATAATTTCTACTTTTTGAAAATCCTCAGTCAATTTTTGAAGGGTTAAGTTCGATTCATTTTCTAATTTTGTAAGGACTTTGCACCTGATTTCCTCATCTTTTCCCGAGGTTAACCCTTGCGCAAACACAAGACATTTAAAATTGTCTGCTCTTAGTTCAGACAACTTAAAGTCATCACAGTGTTTGTTCACTACAGCTACGTAGGTAGCAAAATCGTCATTATCGTCTTTTACCACATTCAAACATCTCCAACGCTTATGAAAAAGAGACGTTTTCGGCGAGAAAAGTTCTGTTAACAAATTTACCGTCTCATTGAATGATAAATCTGCTGTTTTCCGAGGCAAGATGTAATCCACGAATTTATCATGCTCGACCGTTTCCAATCTTTGTAGTAGAAGTCTTGTTTTCTTTTGATCAGACCAGTTGCTGCAGTCAATATTAAAAAAAATCTTCATAACGCCGAAAATACGCTGCGAATGATTTTCCCTCTTCCTCGTATTTAAAATTGTCTATCGCGGTCCATATTGTATTCTGAGAAAATGCTGAATTGCTTTCCGCGTTTGCATTATTCTTAACAATTTCTGTAAGCAATTCCTCTGTTCGTAATTGACGTTCGGCTAACTGTTTTTGAACTTCCTTTTGCTGTTCCTCGGTTCGTAATTTACGTTCGGCTAACTGTTTTTGCAATTCCTTTTGCTGTTCCTAAAATCGTATTTAACGTTCAGTCCAGTGTTTTTCGGATTGTGACTGACGCTTTGAGGCATCGATATGCAACTTGGTCAAATGTTCCAACGCTACTTTCAATTCGCCCATTTTGCTTTGTCAGCATTAGCAATTTCAAAACGTTCGCTGAATTTTACAAAACCGTTTTATTCTTTCTTATTTCTTCCTCCAGACAATAAAACTAACAGAAAAAAACATATATAAAAAGTTCATTGTCTAAAGAAAAAAAATCAAGTGCATATTTTTCTCCAGAGAGAGAGAGAAAAAAAAATAACGCCCGATTTTAGCAGCGAAAACCACAAGTGACGAATTCTTTTTCCAAAAGTATAAAAATTTACCTTTCTAAAGTACAGCGCTATATTTGAAAGTCGTGACGAACTTTTTTCTTTTCAACTCTTTTTCCCCGTAATGATCTGCGTTTTTTTTTTAGTTACCGTGAACCTTTCAGTTGCAAGTCTTATGTTAAACACTTCTTTAGGCTTGATAGCATTTGAGTCCGACGTCGTTAGTATTTTTAGAATACTATTTCAACGCGAGTATTTTTTTCTCAATGTCATTACTGGTTTCGATTTTTGGTATGCTCCTTGAACCCAATGTTGACAGTGTTTAGTTTTTTAGAACACTGTTTTTAAACGTGAGTACATTCTCCGAATCCAATGTCGCCAGTTTTATGGCTTACAATAAGCTACAAAGAAAACAGAATAGAGTTTAAACAATGGAACAACAAAGTAAAAAGTTTACAACTGAAAAGAGTAGTAAACGTCACCGAGCAGGCGAGGGTCGCTCTGGTGTTAATATTTATTTGCATAAATATACACAAAATGTGGCACAAGGCCAAAAATAGGGGGGGGGGGGGTAATGTGGACCTATCTAACATAAAGTTAACTTAACTAGACTCTTTCACCAGAATACCAGAATCACTCTATGGGAATCCTAATTATAACCCGAAAAAATGATATATACATGATGTGGGGGGGTTGGGGCTAAAAATTTTATATACAAAAAGAATGAAATATTTACAATGAAAAAAATAGTAGTAAGTAAAAGAGCCCCCCACTATTAATTATGGCAGATAGAAAGCTTTGTCAGTCGAAAAGACGCAGGTCCACACTGACTTTATTGAATAAACACCACAAAAAAGACCTGCATCACTGACAAAGCAGTCCATCCGTCACCTAATTGGGGTCGGGAATGGGGGTTATCGAACCTAAGGTGAAAAAAAAGGGGGGGGGACAAGGGCAAACTAAAAGAGGGACTGGGACGATGAACACATACATACTCTAGCTAAGTTAAAAAAAATCAAACAATAAAGCCTAACTAACCCATACTAAACTAATCGGTCCGATACTGATGTCTTGTTAGTTCAGGATACCCAAAATCCTTTTTGACCTAAATCAAATCAGAAACGAATTCAAGGCCAGCTCCAGTCACTCTACACAGTCGCAAAGCTTTCACCCACCTTTCGTTGAAATTCACAGGAGTGAGTTTCACCTTCTCCAGCTTAATTCGCATTTTCAACCGATGCTTGGACATGAGAACAAGCTGGGGAGCAGTGAAGGTCTCATCTCCGTAAACCTCCTTCTGTCGTGTCGACCAAATCACGCCTCTCATAACAGCTAGCAAACACAGAAAAACATAACGTTCCTCTTTCTTCATACTCGGCGCCCAATTGCAGCACGTGGAAACCGCATCCAGCACAAAAAAACGCCCGTTCAGTATGCGAACCGTGAAGCTCTCAACTAACTCACATAACGGTCGAACGATAGCGCAGCGGAAGAAAGCATGGCTTAGGTCTTCCTCCCATTCTCCGCATCGGACACAACTAGGTGTCATTGTAAAACCCGCTATGAAAAGTTTTTTGTGAACCCAGAGGGCATCTCGGATTATCAGCCAGGTGAGCGATGCCTCGTAGTTATCGAAACAGCTCAGCCCGGGCGCCCAAGGCCATATCGAGCGACGCTCTTCATTCGTGAAACCGAACTCCTCAATCTTTTCGTCTCGGACAGATCCCCTCACTAAAACCCTATATAGCGCTTTGCGAGACAACAGCCGGGTGTCAGAGAGGCTTTCATTCACCCGTTGAAGGAACCTCAACGCCCGTCGACACTCGCGATAGAAATGGCATTCGTTTCGGGGCCTCTTGCGTGCCTCCCCCTCAGCCGAATGCACACTCTCCAAAGCCGGAAAGGCTTTCTTAGTGTCTTCCATCCAGAAGACACCGTTCCCTAAGTCAGGTGTACACATTCGGTCCAGGTATATCAGCCTTAGAGTGTGTCTACGTATTTTGATATTAGGCATACCCAGACCGCCTTCAGATGGATGCAGGCAACAGATCTCCCGAGCAACCATGGCTTGCTTTCCGCGCCATAAGAACGCGAAAAGAGCACGCACTAGTTCAAGTAGTGAGGACTCCGGGAGTGGAAGCACTGATAGACGGTATAGGATCAGGGGGTAGATATGAGTATTGCATACCTCCGCCCGACCCTTTAAAGTTAGATTTCTCAAAGACCACAAGTGAGCTGTGGTCTTGACCGCTTTCAACACTTCCGACCAATTTTTCTCCAGCTGGAGGTCGGGGCCAAACCAGACGCCGAGTAGCTTGCAGGGCCCATCAGTCCAGCCAAAGGGCCCCTGAAGGGGCGTTCCCCTCCAGGCACCAACACGTAAGCCAATAGACTTAACGTGGTTGATTATGGCCCCTGTTACCTGTGCATACCGTCTTGTTTCCATGTCGACGACTCTAATCTCGGCATTGCTCGTTACAAGCACAGTCACGTCGTCAGCATAGGCGGTATACTTTACTGGGGTAGAACCACCTGGCAAAGTAATCCCGCGAAGGACCGGATTCACCCTAAGCTGGCGCAAAAAGGGCTCAAGCGCGATGACATACAGCATGGGTGATAACGGACAACCTTGACGGATAGATCTTGTTAACCTGAAGGGCTTCGATCTCACCCCATTCACCTCCACCATAGCACCGGGGTTAGCATACAAGAGGCGAATCCATGAGCGAAACTGGGGTCCAAACCCAGCCGAGCAAAGAACAGCCCCTAGGTAACGATGGTCAACCCTATCGAATGCTTTGGACTGATCTAAATTGATCAGCGCGGCTTCTGTGTCGACTTTCTCTATGATCAAGCGTATCGCGTGCAAATTATCTTGAATCGTCCGGCCCTTAACAGAACACGTCTGTTCGGGACTTATGAGACGATGTAAAACAACCTGCAGACGATTTGCTAAGATCTTGGCCAAAATCTTTAACTCTGTGTTTAACATCGTTAAGGGCCGGAAATTGCTAATCCCATCCCCTCCATTTTTATCTTTGCGAAGCAATTTAATGATCCCCCTGGTAAAGTACTGAGGTATAGACCCGTTCCTCAACCAGGAGTTGAAGAGTGTGGCCAGCAAAGGAATAAAAATGGGCGACAGCCTCAAGTACACCTCGTAAGGCAGACCATCAATCCCAGGGGTCCTGTCTAGCCCGACTTGTTTCAGAGCCTCAAGGACTTCTTCCTCTTTTATGCTACCTTCACACGTAGCTGCTTCGGTCGCTTCAAGACGAGAAAAGTCAGCTAAATACGTGTCAAACTGTTCAATCTCCAGACCGGGCTCCATGGTAAAAAGCTCCTGCAAATGAGCTCGAAAACCCTCCAGGATTCCATCATTTGATGTTACGGTTCGTCCGTCCGGCAATGTGACACTGGCGATGTGTCGATCAGTCGCACGTCGACGCTCCTCCGCACGCATTGACGCGGCCATGTTTGTTGCCTCGTTCGGCACTCTTTTTAACCTAGCCCTAACTACTAGACCCTGGTCCTTCCTGTTATCCAGGGAGTCCAGTTCAGCCTTAATTAAAGTATAAATATCACTATCCCCCTCCTCCACCGCCCTTTTTAATCTATCATCTAGTGCCGCTTTCGCTGCTCTAGAACTAAGATTGAGTCGATGACTAAAATCAGCAGCGAAGGACCTAATTACTTGTTTAAGTTTTCCCCACCACTTATTCCCGATAATGGCTCCCGTCAATTCCCTCTGTATTGTTAGTAAAAGCTGTTCCCGGAAGCCCTTCACGTCGAACAACGACGTGTTGAACTTCCAGTAACTAGCCATCCTAGTTTTAACGCTATCTAAGTTTACCCGAACCCGGACTAACCTATGGTCCGAATAAACTATGTTATGAAAACTTGGACAGTTTAAAAGCCCTAAGTCGACTCTCTTAACTAAGAACCGATCGATGTAACTCGAAAGTTGCACCGGATCGGAGCCGCGTCTACCTGTCCAAGTCCAAACTACATCCCCGGGCTTTTCGTTTCGAAATTTATCGACAAGATCAAACTTGTCAATAAAGTCTCGAAACGCCTTAGCATCCCGGTTCTGGTTAGTAGCCCTTGAAGTATTACCCCCGCGATCTAAATCGGGATCCAGGACCGCGTTCCAGTCTCCCGCTAAAACTATCCGCCGAGACGAATTCATGAAGGGCTCAATCCCCCGAAAAAAGGAAACCCTCTCGCCATGGCTATTGGGAGCATAAACCCCAATAAATCGAAATGCCACATCCTTTACGGTAACATCCAGCACGTGCACTCTTCCCTCTGGATCAGCATAGACTGGGTCACACGAAGCATCAAGAGTGCGTCTAACTAGCCAGGAAACACCCCTCGAGTGGGAATCAAAATGTGCTGAATAGAGCTGAAAGTCCCTAAGCAGCACACCCTGATAATCACTGGGAATGAAGTGCGTTTCCTGTACACAGCATATATCCACCCCGAGGTCATTTCATTAGTGATTGCCCCATCAGGAGACAGACCACCGATGTCTAGAGGAAATGTTAACTTAATCGCTCTATAAAGTGAAGGGTGGATTTTTATGGGGACCCGTCCAACACATAGTTTCTCCATTTTAAGTATGTCGGAGTCGCTAAAAAAGGCTGCTGGAGGAAGGATATTAAAAGCAGAGTTTGCTTCCTCCAGCATAGTCCAAACTCCTTTGGCCTCTTCACGACTTCTGACCACAGTTAAAAGTCTTTTGGCATTAGGAAAATTTTCTGGGTTTGTAATGTCCAGTTTGCTTATCTGCTTCACCGCGTAGAGGTTTCGGTAGTCTTTTCTACCGTGATTTTTTGATATGGTCTCTATATTAGCTGTGATCTTACACACGTCTTTGCCCTGAAAAAAAAAGGGGGGTCTTTTCTTTTTTTGGTCTTTTTCCACGGAGGGACTTCTTTGTCTTTTCTTTTCAGAAGTAGAAGGGCGAGGTGATGGAGGAGGGGGCATGTCAATTTTCATAGGGGAAGCGGGGGGGAGTTTTGGGGTGTATTGTTTGGGGAGCAGAATGGAGACGGTTTAGGGGACGGTTTAGGGGTCTTTTTGGATGGGGAGCCAAGGGTTGTCAACTTTGGGTCTCTTTTTGGTACGTTTGCGGGAGAGAGGGGTGGCGCTTTACGGGGTGATCTTTTCTCTTTTGGAGGAGGGGCAGGCTTTTCGGGGAAGAGAGATTCGGGGAAATCTAATATTTTTTTTTTCTTTTTTCTTCTCGCTTTGCTTGCGCTTTTCATCAAGCGAGTCCTTTATTTTTAGCAGGGCCTTAAACTTGTTGCCCCCCGGGTCTTTACTGGTCCTAATGTCTAATATCTGCTCTTTGGTCAGTTTATCCGCGTACGTTTTACGAGGCGATTTAGAAAACGGTACCAGTGTCCATTCTCTTTTTAGGCGATTCCATCTCGGAGTTGAATTTTTTTTCGAATTCTTCTGTTGTGATTTCTTCAATCACTTCAATTTTTTCGCTTATATTTGGCGTTCTAGCCTTAGGTTCGAGGTGCCCAACAATCACCTCTTTAGGGTTTGTTGTGTTTGTCACATTGGTTTTGGTCTTTTTCGGACATGTGTAGGTTAAGTGACCTACTTCACTACAAATCCAGCAGGTAGGCCTCCTCCCTGTGACCACAATGGGGAGTTTTTCAGCTCCCGCTTCCAGAAAGTAGGGTATTTCGAGGAAATCTTCTTTGTTTAAAAGGATGTCGAAGGACCAGACTCCGTTGCACTGGTCCACCTCTATACCAGTAATATCACCGAATTTCAGGAGGTAGGCAGCTAGATATTCACCTGGGACCGCCCCTGGAACTTCGAAAATGGAAACAGTCGTTCTCCTCCGTCCTAGGTACTCCATTCTTAAAATGTAGTCTTGTGTAATGATTTCTTTTTTAGTTAGTGCGACGCATTCTTCTGTTTTAAACAGGGCGGCCCAGGTATTGTAGCCTCTGCATTTCGTTACACGATCCGCACGCATTCCTGCCGTTGCCAGTAATTTAGTTACAGTTTCCTTAGTTGACCTGATCAATTTTTTGGTCTTGCGATCTACCACAAAAAGTGAGATCGTTTTCTTGGCAAATTCCTGTAGCCGTGGTGCTTCTAACGTAACTCCTGTTTCTGTAACATATTGCAAACATTTCCTTGCTTCCGTTAAAAAGTTGTTAACGTCTATTTTAACTTTGGGTGGTTTTGCCCACCCATTCTTTTGTCCTCTTCCGACGGCACATTGCCGACGGGTTAGAGAGGGGGAAAAAAAATAAAAAATAATAAAAAAAAATAAGGTAAAAGTCCCGTTCAAAAATAACAGCAGGAAGATAACAGCAATAACAACTTTAACAAATAAAACAAATTTAACACAGCAATAACAATAATAATAATATGTAAAACAATCGCAGGAAAAATAACAAACCAACGTGACGTTCTGGCGTTTAATGCACACCTGGGATCCAAAGGTCCATGGCTAATATAATGGATAAAACAGTCCATTTGGCGGGTGATTCCTCCACAACAATATATATATATATATATATATATATATATATATATATATATATATATATATAATTTAAAGAAGATTAGAATAATAGTCTAAAGAGCTAAGTGTATTTTAATGTAATAGTGAAATTACTAGTTTAATTAAAATACAGGAAATGCTCGTTGTAATTTAGATATATAATAAGCTCGATATATATATATATATATATATATATATATATATATATATATATATATATATATATATATATATATATATATATATATATATATATATATATATATATATATATATATATATATATATATATATATATATATATATATATATATATATATATATATATATATATATATATATATATATATATATATATATATATATATATATATATATATATATATATATATATATATATATATATATATATATATATATATATATATATATATATATATATATATATATATATATATATATATATATATATATATATATATATATATATATATATATATATATATATATATATATATATATATATATATATATATATATATATATATATATATATATATATATATATATATATATATATATATATATATATATATATATATATATATATATATATATATATATATATATATATATATATATATATATATATATATATATATATATATATATATATATATATATATATATATATATATATATATATATATATATATATATATATATATATATATATATATATATATATATATATATATATATATATATATATATATATATATATATATATATATATATATATATATTACAGAAGCTTTGAATGAAAAATAAAGAATGCAGTTCAAATTCCCGGAAGGAAAAAAATATTAACTTTAACCTATCGCAGACTGTGCACCTACATAATCCAACTTCTAAAAAGTTTAAAATGACAAAAGAGAATTCATTTATATAAAGAGGGGAAAAAAGGCATTAACGAAAGTGGTTAAATAGAAATAGACTTGCATAAACCGATTCCGCAAAAGTCTTCAATTTTAAATCCGAATTTAACTACATAAGGATGAAAAGATAAAAACCTTAACTGAAATTTTGAACGTGTCTGTGTGTGTGTCTGTGTCTGTGTACATTTCCCTACGCATTACCTCGTCAATTTTTAGTCTATAGACACGATATTTGATATACAGGGTACTGAGATTTGGGAAAATCACTGTGATCGGTGTTTGGCCAGAAATTTGGCGATTAAGGGGTCAAAGTTAAACGATTTGACTTTTGAGAACTCTACCAAACTCCTCCGACAATTTTGGGCCTAAGCACTTGAAATTTTAGATATAGTTTCCTTGGACATGGATCTAACTTAATAACCTGATTTGAGCCCAAAACAATAAATTTTAAGGGGTCATAATAGGGGTCAAAGTTTATAAAAAATTTACCTCTGCGATCTCTTCCAAATTACTCTGACAATTTCTGGTCTAAATACTTTACATTTTACATAAAAGGTATTCAGAGATAGGGCAAGCTTTTTCATCAGTTTGGATCGAAAATTTTTTGTTACCAATATATAAATGTATGTATGTATGTCTGTTTGCATGTCTGCCTTAAACTTTCAATAGAGGCGACGGATTTTACCAAGATCAGCATCGTTATAAAGTTCAACCTTTCATACGACAAATATCGCAAAAATTGGCTAAAAACATTAATATCTTCCCCTTCAACTAGGTACTTTTCTACAGTGGGGGCACTTTTTTCGCCGATATTTTTTAAAGTTATCCTCTCCTTTAGATTGTCTAGCTTTAATTTAAAAAAATGTCGCTTCCGGTTTGGCGGTGGTCGTAACAGCATAAACGTTAGGTTTTACCCCGTTCTTTTCCTTCTTTTCGGTACGGGTGCGAGCCTGCCTTCCTACTACAACTTTTTTTTTTTTTGCTCAACATACACATCCAACACATCCAAACACCCGGGCAACGCCGGGCTGAAATGCTAGTATATATATATATATATATATATATATATATATATATATATATATATATATATATATATATATCATACACACACACACACACACACACACACACACAGACGGAATTAAAACTGCAGTCTTTTTTATTTTTACATTTTTTCTATTCAAGCTGCTTTAGAATATATATATATATATATATATATATATATATATATATATATATATATAAGCCTGAAGACTACTAGAGTGGATGAAACGCGGAATATTCAGTGTAGCTTAATCGCCATATATATTTTATAAATTACTATATACATATATATATATATATAAAGCTGAACGTCTCTGTCTGTGTGTGTGTGCGTGTGTGTGTGCGTGTGTGTGTGTGTATGTGTGTGTGTGTGTGTGTGTGTGTGTGTGTGTGTGTGTGTGTGGTCACAAATAGGCTCCTATACGGTTGACTATTATAGAAAACATATCACATATAATGATAGAAAATGTATCGTGACACAGGAATGGGTATGTTTGATCTGGCAGAACGGTGGTTCATTTAAATTGTGGGGTCTGCGTTCGCGCCTGGTACACAAAATATGGAAATAAAAAATTGAAAAATTGAAAAAATACGTTTTAAAGTGTTTTTGATAAAGATGTACATAATAATACTTGATAAGTATGTTTTAACTTAAATAGGAATGGTATAATACAATTGTGGGGTCTGCGTTCGCACCTGAATTCTATAGAAGGAAAATAGGCACAAACTTTAATAAAGACTTTTCATATCTATCTGCGTAAGTATACTTTGATAATTATGTTTCAGTTTGAAGAAATATGGTATAATAAAATTAAAGGGTGTTCGTTCGCGCCTGACCTCCATAGAATGGAAATATGTCACAAAGTTTAACAAGGTTTTTTAATATAGATCCACAGAATATTGTGATAAGTTTTTCAGTGTGAACAGGTATGGTATATAAATTATGGGGTTTATCTATTTTATTTTTACTTTCATCATATTTTGCTTTTGTTTTGATACCCCCCAAATTCGAAGCTATCTCTTTACAACCCTTCCTTTTCATAACCTATCATACTTTTATAAATCAGTCCATTTTCTGTAGGCTGTTTTTGAACCCAGTCAACGACAGGTACTTTTGCTAGTATATATATATATATATATATATATATATATATATATATATATATATATATATATATATATCGTTAAATTATATATATATACTAGCATAGGTGCCCGGCGTTGTCCGGGTGTTTGGAGGTGTATGCTGAGCAAAAAAAAAACGGTCAAATTTTTTAACTTTGACCCCTATTATGACCCCTTACAATTTGGGGGGGGACTCAAATTGACTTATTAATTTAGATCCATGTCCAAGAAACCTGTGTCTAAAATTTCAAGGGTTTAGACCCAAAATTCTCGGACGAGTTTTGTAGAGTTCTCAAAGGTCACATCGTGGCACTTTGACCGCATAACCAAATTTCTGGCTGAAAACTGATCACATCGATTTTCCCAAATCTCAGTACCCTGTATATCAAATTTCGAATCTGTAGATTGAAAATTGACAGAGTTATTGTGAAGGAAAATGTACACAGACACACAGACGCGTTCACTTATATATATATATATATATATATATATATATATATATATATATATATATATATATATATATATATATGCCGGTTTCATTAAATAGCACGGATAACTCTTACTTGTTTTTATTGTAATCCTCCTTTTCTCTTTGTCGAACCATTTCCGAACGTTTTTTCCGAGTGAAAAAAAGAAATTTCCCATAATCGCGAACGTTTTCGACCTCCATTGGTCATCCTCAGGTGAGTAGTAAAAAATGAAAAACGAAATTGAAAATTAAAGTAGCGAGATGAAATGAAAAGACGATTAAAAGATTATTAAAAGGCGATTAAAAGCGATCCAAATCATTAAAGTGCTCAAAAGCACCTGGGCATGCCCTCCGTTTCGTTTTGAGTCTGGTTAATCGTTGGTTTTATATACAGGGTGTTCCAAAAGTTTTGGGCACATTAAGCAGATATGAGGACTTGAAATGTGCCCAAAACTTTTGGAACATATATATATATATATATATATATATATATATATATAGTAATTTATAAAATATATATGGCGATTAAGCTACACTGAATATTCTGCGTTTCATCCACTATAGGATTCGTCAGGCTTATGCGCATAAGCAATATTCAGTGTAGCTTAATCGCCATATATATTTTATAAATTACTAACTAGCTCTACCTACGTATTGAGCACTTTTGAAGTAAATACTTAAAGTTTACGCATAAATCTATACTTTCGTATATTAAATTTATGTGAGTAAATGAAGTAGTTATATATATATATATATATATATATATATATATATATATATATCGTTAAATGCTTTTTCGTTTTTAGCCAGTAAAAATAACTGCTTACTGGGCTAAAATCTTGAAATTATCAGGTGTACGTCGTCTTAACGTGTTACTTCTATGCATGCACAAATATAGATTTATATTTTTAACAGCGTTATTTTTTAATTTTATATGTGTATAGACTAAACGATAATGAACAACACTTCGTTTCTAATGGAACTCAAGTCATATTATGTTACTGTTGAAATCAATACTGTATATTGGATACAATATAATACTCAATAGAATATTGACTCTAGACTAATAAATACGAAATTTTAATTAATTATCATATTTTCGTTTATTTTCTGCCAGATCCACGCTGTGCGGCCTGCTAGTATATATTTATAAAACAGAGCGTGAATATTTTCGTTTCATAGAAAATATTATAAAATATAGTTTTGTTTTTTCTAAAACATTGGTCACAATCAACCTCGACTGTTTAATCTGTTACCAGACTTGGTATTGATTTGATTGGTGAGCGGAAGTCGATTAGTTGCCATTTTTAGCACTCTTTCGAAACTTCCTGAAGCCAAATCAATAGCAAACGTACTGTTCGGCGTGCAATTTGAACTGATTACCCAGTTCTCGGAAAGGCGTTCTTACAAATAATAACCCCAGGATATCAACAGATTTTCCCCTGGCATGTGCGGATGGTTGGCAAACAGAATGATATTTCAAGTTCAAGAATAAAGATAATGCAATATATAACTATACTAGCAAAGATACTCGCGCATCGCAGGGGACCTTGCTGTGTGCTCAGATACCTGATTTGCGGATACCCGAGCATCCAGCAAAGTCCCGACCTTAACATTTGATTGTTACCTTGAAAATAATATGCATCGTCCCTAAGTCGAAGACCATCATCAAGTCAGGTTTGGTCATGATCGGTCCAGTGGTGTGGGTTGTAGGAGAGTGTTACACACAGATACACACAGACATACACAACTACCCTATATATATATATATATATATATATATATATATATATATATATATATATATATATGGTAAAACTGGTAATTAGTAAAAACCTGAAGAGAGTGCTCAATACTATTGCAGAGCAAATATGTGCTTTATTTTTTATTACCGTTTTATCTGTTTGGTTACGTACTGAAAATCGATGCATTATTATATCTCCTGATAAAATTTCATTTTGATATATATATATATATATATATCAAAATGAAATTTTATCAGCAGATATAACAACGCATCGATTTTCCAATGCATCGATTTTCAGTATTTACTTCATATATATATGTATATATATATATGATTACATATATGTATATAATTTTATGCATCGAAATAAAATTTTACACACTAACACATACACACACAAACATATATATATATGTATATATATATACATATATATATATATACTCAAAATACATTATAACTGAGAACTTATTAGAGACACTCTAAGTAGGAAGTTGAGCATCGAGATGTGTGTTCAGATTAGGTTTAAACTTCAGCATGTTAGTACAGTCGGAGAAACAAGAAACGGGTAAAAAATTTCCAAAATCTAGCAGTTCGAGAAAAAAAATTATTAGGGTGAGCAGCGTCTTCAGTGAAGTTATGGGATTTTGCTGCTTTTTGGGTTAGTTCGAAGGGACACAAATGCTACGAGTCTATCGTAGCACATTCCATAAAAGTACTCGTAAAACAAGCATAAGATGCAAAATTGTAGTGATGGGACAGAGGTTGGAGCTTGATTGAAATTTTGGCTGTTTTAGAATTTGGATGTTTGGCAAATAGCAAACAGGATTCTGAACAGAAGCGTGCATTCTGTCCCAACCATCATCAATGGACTTGAGGTCATCTCGTCAGCATCAGACAAGGCCAAACTATTTGCCAAGAACTTTGCAGCTAATTCTACCCTATGCGACGAAGGTCATCAACTCCCCGTATTTTCTCCTATAACAGACAACACGCTAGGTATCATACAAATATCTGTGCATGAGGTCGCTAAGCTAATCAAGAACCTTGATTCCAGTAAAGCAACTGGCCTGACGGCATTCCAATTATAGTGCTGAAAAAGCTTCAACCAGAACTTGCCTCCATACTTACAAAAACTGTTTAAGCATTGCCTTACAGAGAAGTGCTTCCCAACACCCTGGAAAACCTTATCAATATGCAATGTATTTAAGAATTCAGGTGATAAGTCGTCTCCCTCTCAGTACAGACCAATAAGTCTCCTGTGTGCCATGAGTAAGTTGCTGGAATCCATATTAAATAGAGAAGTAGTCAACCACCTCAACAGAAATAACCTTATTAGTGACATGCAATATGGTTTCAGTTCTGTAAGATCTACAGCAGATGTGCTAACGGTTATATCTCATAGGATTAGTGAATCTTTTGACAAAAGCTTCCCCTCTAGGGCAATTGCTCTTGATATATCAAAAGCCTTTGATAAAGTATGGCATAATGGCCTACTTCACAAGATTTCCAGCTACGGCATGACTGGAAATGTTTTCTCGATCATTAAATCATTTATCTCCGATAGGCTCATAAGAGTAGTAGTTGATTGACAGAAATCAAAGGTCCTCAGTATTAATGCTGGAGTCCCTCAGGGGTCCATCCTGGGCCCAGCTCTCTTCCTGATCTACATCAATGATCTCCCAAAACACATACTTAAATCATTCGTCGACATCTATGTTGATGACGCGACCATCTATGGTAACACATCAAAGGCCGTAAATGACAAAGTTCTCTCTGATTCGTTCTCCTTTGATGTGGTACAGTGGAGGAAGAGGTGGCTGGTCACTTTTAATGCATCTAAAACCAAGCTTCTATCTTTACATCATCAACGCTCTGATCCCCATCTGGCATCAATTGAAATAGATGGCTCTCGACTAAGGGAAGCTCCATATTTTGATAAGCTTCCGGGTCTGACTCCTGACCTAAAATGGAACACGTACATCAAGTCTATTGCCAAGGTCGCTGGAAAAATGGTAGGATACTTCTACCGCTCCAGAAGATATCTCACTACTGATGCCATTCTCTATCTATATAAAAGCCAAGTACGTCCAAGGATGGAGTACTGTTGCCACATCCAGGCAAGAGCTGCTAAAAACAGCATATCCTGCCTTGACAGAGTACAAAATAGGCTTCCTGGCTTAGTGGGAGGATGTCCTTTTCTCTTCTCTGCAACCTCTCTCCCACAGGAGAGACGTTGCGAGCCTGTCTTTGTTTTATCGTTATTTCCATGGCAAGTGCTCATCTGAGCTCTTATTTCTGGTCCCCCCTCACCAATCTTTTACGAGGAGCACCCGTATAGCTGAAACCACTGTCAAAAATGTTCCTCCCTCTTTACCTCTGCCAAAACCAAAACTTAGATTCCATGAACAAATCTTCTTTCTTACAAGTGCACGCCTATGAAACTCTGTTCCGTTTACCTGTTTTCCCACCTTGCTACATCCTGGATGTCTTCAAGTCCAACATAAACAAATTCCTGATGAACCGCCCTCTAACGTACTGTGCACGCAATAATCCTTATCCCCGAGTGGCTTCCGGGCCTTGATAAGTGGTGACCACCTTGTAAAAAAAAGTAAAAAAAGAGATCTTTTTTTACTTTCTCCAATAGAGAGAGACTAGTTGTCGATGCACCGGCCTAGATGTGGCAACAATATTCCATGCATTGTCGAATGGTGACTTTGTGCAGATAAAGAATGCTGTCAGGTGTGAGTAGTTTGGGTGTTTATTTAGTATGCTCCCTATATTTGGAACAAAAATACAGAAAAATCTTTGTGATGTATGCACTTGTCCGTCATCGAAAATATCATATTCCAAAACTCAAGTAAATTTACCAAGTAGTTAATTTTTATCTAGAAAATTACATTTTTACGATTTTTGTGTAATTAATGGAAATTGTAGCCATTATAAGGCTGATTTTGATCTCTATTTCTATAGAGGTTGTTAAACCAGTGGTGAAATTAACAAGATTGTAGAACTAGACACCCATCTTATCTAGCTTATAACATTTTATTTTCTTAATCAATTACGGGATCAAAGAGAATAGACCTGTTTTCAGAGATCTATTCTCTTTTTCGGGTTTCTCTCATTTTGACTGCGATTGTCTCCTTCAATTATAAGAAAAGAAATTCTGTATTATATGATTTTGTATTTTTCTTCCTGGTTGTAAGTCAATAATACATAAAGTATGAGGCTGAAGCAATTTTAATAATATGAAGTATCAATAGATATTTAGATATGAAGTAATGTATAGATATTTAAATTTAGGTGTGTTAAAATAATATTGGTACGAAATTTTCCACATGAATGTTAGGTTGAGTAGAAAAACGAAAATATTCGCAGAAATCTACGAGTTAGAGTTTAGGCTGACGTGTGCAAGATATTACTTTATGTCAGGAAGTCAACGTGACTAAATGAAATTTATTGTTTGCTTGTGTCTGAAGAAAGGAGACGCCCCCTCCCAACTCATACTCCACATTTGCCTTAAATTTGACTGTCATTGCTTACTTCATTCATATGAAATTTTTTGTACTTTTTTCATGATAGTAAGACAATTATTCGTAATGTTTCAGATTTAAATAATTTAAAAATATGGAGTAATGTAGCAATATATTTTTATTACAGAAATCGTATTGGTATTGTTTTAATCGACAGTATGTGCAAGATAATTCCCAACCTAGGAATCTGGGAGTACATCTATTAATGTAATAACAATACTTTTATCATTACTTTGTTTTGTCCTTCTCGAGACTCATGTATTTTCACATTGTGATAACCTACGAATCCTCTATATACTTATTACACTATCTTATTGAATATACATATATATTTTCACCAGAATCAAAGGATACTTCACATATACTTTAATTCAATCAATGTTCATAATAATCAGCGCATATGGACGCGCAGATTGTGCAACGTCAAATCTCCGAGCCTCAATCTAAAACAGATGCTACGACAGATTTACTGGTGATCTGGCAACGCTCCAATTTCGAGCCGTACGCTAATCGCGAATGGCAAGACCTGTTCTCCTAATCATCGGCTTAAGATGATATTTATCAAATTAATGCGCTCGGATGACAATATTCAAGAGTTTCGTTCGGTTTCGCTGATATACAAAGAAAGGGAAAGTGACTTACGTGTTTATCATGATTAATTTAGAATGCCACTAGGGTAAATAGCAGGTCAATCTATCTATGTTTAGCCAAGAAAACACACACGCACGCACACACACACACACACACACACACACACACACACACACATATATATATATATATATATATATATATACATATATATATATATATATGCGTGTGTGTGTTTTTGTGTGTGTGTGTGTATACATATGTATATATCTATATATGTTTATGGGAGAAATCTGCTTATTCAATTATATTTCACCTTTTATTTATACCAATCGTTTTATTTATTAAGTTCGATGTATATTAAATAAAACTACAAAGCATATACAAATAAATGAGAAAAAGTCTATATTCCACATTCCAAGATGTTACTGTTTATTTCTCTCAGCGTGTCAAAATGTTCAATTATTGACAGTACCTGTTTCGTAGCGCAGAAACAATCATATTACTAGTATGGTGATTTTTTAAATATTTTCTGACCTGACTCAGGAGGATTAACTAAAACGAAAAGAAAACAGAATTGAGGCATAATTACTTAAATATGAAACATCCGAAGAGTAGTTGCATCGTTTTTATTTACGCCATCTTATTTTTTTTTGTCAAAGCTATTCACTCATTATTAACGTATTAATATAATGTGTCCATATTATTTTAATCAACACAAAAATATCTTATATAATAAGTTTTGTTTTAATTTATTATTTAAAAATAGTTAATATTTATTGCTTAAGATTATGTTTACAATGGTTAAATCTATAATAAGTGTATTTGGGTTTTAATACGTAACAGAATTTGTTTATGCTTTTTCTTATTTCAGTTTATTTCGTATAAGCTAAAATATGCTCGGGTTTAACCTAATTATTACAATAGATAAATTAGGTGTACTTATATGTTCAAACAGACATCTATAAACTGATACAATTTAGTTAAAATTAATTAACCCATTAATATCAGAAATTTCTTAATTTTTCATTGTGCTAATTTTTGTTTAATTGTACGAGACACAATTCAGTATTACCTAATCGGATCGGATCACAAACGCATCTCAAGCATGTTTGCCATTCTCATTTAGAGACGCATGTGCTGGGTCGGTCGTGTGTGCAGGATGGAAGATTGTCGCACCCCAAAGAACATCCTATATGGCTCACATCTGGAATACTGCCAACAAGACAAGCTACCCTACGCTACAGGGACACCTGCAATAAAAACCTGAAGATTTGTGGCATTAATTAAGACCTCTATCCAGTCATGACTGACGAAACGAGAATATGCTAGCCCCCCGTGAAGTAAATAAAGGGTTCCGTTCGAAATTCCTTCCAAATTCCCGAGTTCGACAGACACATTCCCGATTTCGACAAGATACACCTAAAAATGTTCGGAGGTTAGATCGACTAAAATGTTGTGAAAATCACACTCAGGATAAGCACAATAGTCTGATGAATCTAAATAATACGAAATGATTACGTATCTTAAAAAACGCTTATATAAATAACTAGATGTGTTCAAAGTATGTTTTATTTGTATCAATCGAACTAATTTCCTCATCGTGAATGTTGTTTGCACAACGTTTCGGTCAATGCAATCTCCGACCTTCTTTAGGCGCGTAATGTTTCGTAAATGTAAGTAAAATAACACTGAAGATTAGAAAATTAGTCTAATTAATCCAAATAATTCAAATAATCATCCCTTATCTAAAAACTTCAGAACTGTAATGATCGTTGTTTAATGAACAGTAAAGAACTTTATACATCGTAATGAATTATCTTTGTCAAAAAGCGAAGTTGTAAAAAATCATAGATCTCAGTTGTTTTTCTTACATAATGAAACATGCGAACCATAACTAGAAAATTATCTCGTCCTTTCTAATTAAACAAAAAGGGGGTTGGTTTCTGCTTAAATGGCTTGCATAACTTTGAAACATGCGTGTTTTAGGCCCAATATTTTATATGTCCACTTAATGATTTATGAAATCAGAATTCCATAGATTCGACCTAGAATTACCACCCTTGATTCAGTTTGTATTTGTTTACCAATTAACGTAAATAAATTCTAATTATATGATTTTATCGTAGTTATAATATTTCTTATGCTGGGAGGTGAGTTTGAAAATATGAATCGGAAAAGTCTGGCGAGTCGCACGACGATGTTTACTCTACACAGGTCTGAACGCTTCTTTCTTAGAATTGTCCACCTATGGAATACTGTTCTGCTGGCTTGCTTCATGACCGACTACAATATCGTTTCAATCAAGTCCAAAGTAAACAAGTTCGGGAAAGTCTGACGATGTTCATTCTACACAGGTCTGAACGCTTATGACCACTTATAGCTCCCCCCCCTCCAGCAACCTGCAAATTGAATAAAAAAATTACCTTGGATTTATTTTACATTCTGTTGCACTTTTTTTAAAAATCATTGAATTTTTTATATCTATCTCATTAATTGCTAGATGAAAGATAATGTTTTAAATTGCAACAAAATGTACATTACATAAAATAAATCCAAGGTAATTTTTTTATTCAATTTAAATTAAATTTTTGTACCTTACTTTGTAAAATTTATAAAAGTGCACTTTGAAGATAAATAAATTTCAAATTAAATCTTGTACCTTTATTTTTAAAGCCTATAGTAAAAACATTTTGTTTAACAATTTTCATACCTTGGATGAAATGCTTTTCTAACTCGTATCTTATCTTTTTAAGATTATATTTTAAAACTCTCCTTCTCTCTATTTCAGTTTGTATTTCTCCTCACACCACAACTCATTTTTGCAACACCCTCTTTGTATTATTACAGGTCTAAATATTCTCTCTATTTCAGTTTGTATTTCTCCCCACACCACAACTCATTTTTTGCAACCTCCTCTTTGTAATACAGGTCTGAATAATTAGAAAATCGGAATTTTTTTTAACAAAAACTTTAAAATAACGTTTTTAGATCAAATTTTTTTTAACTTCTTTCGGAATAGAAAATCTTTAAAATTTAATAAGGAACATATTTCATATAGGTTTCATTAACAAATATTCAGTAGATAACGAGAAAAATAGAGATGAAAATTTCAAAAGGACTGTATAACTGGTTATGGTCGATAGTAGTCCTCGCCAGCGAAAGTCTTTGTTATTGTTATTCTATTATTAATATTATGTAAAACATTTTCTCCCCTGCTCTTCCGCGCGAGGACTAATATATATATATATATATATATATATATATATATATATATATATATATATATATATATATATATATAATACGTAAAAATATGTTTGCGAAAAGCGTAAAAGGAGAAAAAAAATTTCTTCCTTTTTTTTCAAGAAAACTTAATATTTTTATTTTAGTTTTCTTTTCTTTTTTTACGGCTGTTCATTGCCGTCGGAAGAACTTTCTTGAAATGAGGATATTTCCTTAGGAATCTTTTACTTCGTTCGACTGTTGAACAGCCATCGACAGCAAAGAGGGAGAGAGATGGAAGAACCGGGTAGCTTTTGGAAATGTGATTTATGATGGAGACAAAAGCATCGTTTCCGAATTTTTGTCTCGACATAAATTCAAGTAAATATGTACCCAGAAGCTCCCGGTTGGTCCCGCATTCTTGCTTGTTTCGCTGTTTTGATTCCTTCCCACATCCTCTCGACGTTATTCGTTGTTGCCTTCATCGCGGGGTCTACAAAATGCATACTTATAATTCACTGTCAGGTGATTGGTGGAATTCTCCTCCTACTTTGTTATAGGCCTTCCAACAGTCGAATATACGACTGTAGTCCCCGGCAGAATATGTTTATTTATTATTGGAAGGAGGGTTAAACCTTCTTTGTCGGTCATGTAAATAAAAAAAAATGTCGATTTAGCGTTTCAACATTTGAATGACGCTCGACTGAAATCGATGATCGCCAGTCTCATCCGATCTATAATTGACAGGAATTCCCGATAATCCGGATCAAATTATGCAAGAGTACCAGATTTGATTTTATTCTCAGTAGATTTTGCACTTCACAGGATTGGCTTTCATTTCTTAGAGAAGTGAGGCATCCATTTACGATAGAGAAAGCATTTGTTACAATAACAGCTAATTTGTTAGGATTGTTAGGTAGCTAGCTTTAGTTTCGTAATTATTTTTTATAGCGATTTATGAATCTTATTATTGCATTTTGTAGTTGATAATTTATAATAAATATTTTAGAAATAGGATCTTCTGAAATTTTTACTGGATTTTTTGTTATTGTTTGAACTCTAAATACAAAATATGGAAAAAATGTTTTTGACATTTTTCTGAAATTAAACATGGCGGTGTGAGATGTTATTCGTTTTGATTTGGAATTCTATTATGTTGAGGGTGTACTTCTATGAACACTATAAGTGTTTTAAATTTCTGTTTTTACAGCTTTTACACGTCTCCTCTTTTTTTTTTTTACAAATTATTTTTTCCCTTTTTTGTTCCATAGCTTGAACTTTGTAGCACCTTTTAGGAATATCTATAGAATCGTTTTGTTGTATGATGAAAATATCTATCAAACAAAACACATGTAAGAGGTAATATAATGAAAGATTTAGGTATCCGCATAAATTAAAAATATGTAAAAGAAAAAAAATTATTACGGAAGTGGGGATATATATCGTTTTTGAAATAATGTTAATCCTTGCTGAATAAGTCCGGCGTGTGAGTTGGCATATTGGACGATAGAATTATTTTTCTACCATTTTTTGTTGATGGGAATTTTAATGCTAAGCATATTAAGATGTTTCAAGAAGATATTTCTGCATCCCTGTTAGATGAAAATGGTACTTTTCCCGTTACCTTTCGGCAAGATCTTCAGATAATGCTTACTTGTAACCGTAGAGACTCAACGCTTCTATCCATTGTGCCACAGTTCCTGAAAATAGTTTTAACATTACCCAAAGCAGGCCAGAGGATTAGTTGGCCAAAAACGTGGTGAGACAATAACTATGGAAGGCAGTAATTACTGGGGATACAGTTACAAGACTCAGCATCTCATCCCGTCCCGGTTAACCACCTGAAGAAGACCATATGATAATTTGGCCGAAACGTGGTGAAACAACAGCTATGAAGGTGAGGATAACCGTCAACAAAAATGAATACACAAATTATGAAGCCTCGCCTCAAAGGATTAAAAAACTAAATAAAAATATATAATTCCGATTTGTTTAGTTATGAAAACTGACATTCCTTTTTATTTCCGTAATAAATATATTTTTATCGTAAAAATACATTTCATCTTGATACATTTTTTACATCTATTTTACAACATCTATAACGATCATAATAGCGACAGTTCAGCCCAGACCAACTATTTAAAAATTGAAACTCAGTTCCTGTGTAAGTGTGCACTGTGTGATTTACTTCCGTTTTCTTCCCCGAGTCATTATTTCTACATCTTTTCAACATGCCACTTGAATTTGTTGATGCGTGAATTATTTTTCTATTGTTGGGCGTGTAGTTGAATATAATTCTTGAGGTTTATTTATTTTTTCATGATCACTGTCTTCTATAGGTGCATATGTATGTGTGTGTTTGTGGTGTATGTGTTCTGACGTTAGTGCGTCTGTTTTAGTTTATGTATGTACGAGCTTATGTGCATATGAATTTATTTGTATAATTTTTACATTTTTCAAATCACTGTAAACCCGCCCTCTAATGTTCGCATACTTGTAACCACGTAAAATATACACTGGGAGCGTATATTACACGAGCACGTCTCTCTGAATATTTTTCTTGTGTGTTTTCCTTACAATTGAAATAAACACTGGGAGCGTATTGTTATATATATATTAATATTTTGTTAAATACGCATTACCACTTATCAAAGCCCACAGGCCACTCGAGGATAAGGATTGAAAAGTGCACAGTAGTAATCGGTTGTAATGGAAATGCGGGACATTTGTAATATACCTATTTTTTTGTTACTTAGGCATTACCACTTATGAAGGCCCAGAGGCCACTCGATGGTATTACCACTTATCAAGGCCCAGAGGCCACTCGAGGATAAGCGTTTAAAAGTGCAGTAGTCAATTGGACAATATAGTAATCGTTAGTAATGGAAATTCAGTAAATTTGTTATATATATATTAATATTTTGTTAAATACGCATTACCACTTATCAAAGCCCACAGGCCACTCGAGGATAAGGATTGAAAAGTGCACAGTAGTAATCGTTAGTAATGGAAATTCGGGAAATTTGTTATATAACTATTCTTTAGTTACTTAGGCATTACCACTTATCAAGGCCCAAAGGCCACTCGATGGTATTACCACTTATCAAGGCCCAGAGGCCACTCGAGGATAAGCGTTTAAAAGTGCAGTAGTCAATTGGACAATATAGTAATCGTTAGTAATGGAAATTCAGTAAATTTGTTATATATATATTAATATTTTGTTAAATATGCATTACCACTTATCAAGGCCCACAGGCCCCGCGAGGATAAGGATTGAAAAGTGCACAGTAGTAATCGTTAGTAATGGAAATTCGGGAAATTTGTTATATAACTATTCTTTAGTTACTTAGGCATTACAACTTATCAAGGCCAAGAGGCCACTCAAGGATATTACCACTTATCAAGGCCCAGAGGGCACTCGAGGATAAGGGTTGAAAAGTGCAGTAGTCAATTGCACAATATAGTAATCGTTAGTAATGGAAATGCAGGAAATTTGTTATACATATATTTATATTTTGTTAAATACGCATTACCACTTATCAAGGCCGAGAGGCCACTCAAGGATAAGGATTGAAAAGTGCACAGTAGTCAATTGGACAATATAGTAATCGTTAGTAATGGAAATTCGGGAAATTTGTTATATACCTATTTTTTTGTTACTTAGTCATTTCCACTTATCAAGGCCCAGAGGCCACTCGAGGATAAGAGTTAAAAAGTCCACAGTAGTCAATTGGACAATAAGGCCCAGAGGCCACCCGAAGATAAGGGTTAAAAAGTGCAGTAGTCAATTGGACAATATAGTAATCGTTAGTAATTACTACTTCTCAAGGCCCAGCGGCCACTCGATGATAAGGGTTGAAAAGTCCAGTAGTCAATTGGCCAATACAGTAATCGTTAGTAATGGAAATTCAGTAAATTTGTTATATATATATTTATATTTTGCTAAATATGCATTACCACTTATCAAGGCCCAGACGCCACTCGAGGATAAGGATTGAGAATATTCAACAAATTTTTTATCTACAGATTAGAAAATTTGTATATATGGTATTCAGACATATGGAATATATCTAGCATAATCTCTCTATTATATCTATAAAAGTCAGAATGTTTGTGTGTGTGTGTGAGGTAGCAAGAGAGAGAGAGAGAACAATTCTTAACCTATATATTCAACAAATTTTTTATCTACAGATTTTAAATTTGTTATAAAGGGTATTCAGACATATGGAAATATATCTAGCATAATCTATCTATTATATCTACAAAAGTGAAAATGTGTGTGTCTGTGAGAGAGAGAGAGAACAATTCTCAACCTATATACTCAACAAATTTTATATCTACAGATTTGAAAATTTGTATATAGAGTATTCAGACATATGGAAATATATCTAGCATAATCTATCTATTATATCTATAAAAGTGAAAATGTGTGTGGGTGAGAGAGAGAGAGAACAATTTTCCACCTATATACTCAACAAATTTTGTATCTACAGATTAGAAAATTTGTATATAAGGTATTCAGACATATGGAAATATATCTAGCATAATCTAAATCTTATATCTATAAAAGTGAGAATGTTTGCGTGTGTGTGTGATGTAGCAAGAGAGAGAGAGACAGAGCGAGAGAACAATTCTCAACCTATATATTCAACACATTTTTCATCTACAGATTTGAAAATTTGTATATAGGGTATTCAGACATATGGAAATATATCTAGCATAATCTATCTATTATATCTATAAAAGTGAGAATGTGTGAGAGGAGAGAGAGAGAGAACAATTCTCAACCTATATACTCAACAAATTTTATATCTACAGATTTGAAATTTTGTATGTAGCGTATTCAGACATATAGAAATATATCTAGCATAATCTATCTATTATATCTATAAAAGTGAGAATGTGTATGTGTGAGTGAGAGAGAGAACAATTCTCAACCTATATATTCAACAAATTTTTTGATCTACAGATTTGTAAATTTGTATATAGGGTATTCAGACATATAGAAATATATCTAGCATAATCTATTATATCTATAAAAGTGAAAATGTGTGTGTGTGTGTGTGTGAGAGAGAGAGAGAGAGAGAGAGAGAACAATTCTCAACCTATATACTCAACAAATTTTTTATCTACAGATTTGAAAATTTGTATATAGATTATTCAGACATATGGATATATATCTAGCATAATTTATCTATTATATCTATAAAAGTGAGAATGTGTGTGTGTGAGAGAGAGAATGAGAGAGAACAATTCTCAACCTATATATGCAACAAATTTTTCATCTACAGATCTGAAATATCACATTTGCATAGAAGTAGAAATCTGGATACCTATTCTGATACCTAATAAAAGAAAGGACACTCTTTGTGGCGGATTTTGATGATAACAAGTCACTACTAAGAAATTATAATAAACATTCAAATAATTTAAGAATTTTACCAAAATAAAATTGCATGGTAATCACCCAATTTCTGCCACAAAATTTTGATTGGCAAAACTCATAAACAGAAAATATATATTTTCTAATTTCATCTTTTGTTTTTTACATAATCTGATTTGATGTTTTCCTTAATATTCAAATCACTATATTTTGCTGCTTAATATCAAATACAGCAAATGAGTTATTTTTATGCATCAAACAATTACATTTTCTCATTCATCCAAACTAATCACTGAACATCAATTTCATATTTTCTTCACTAAAATATTACTGTGCTTGATGTCATCAAGTGGAGCGGATCATTTTTTTTTTCATTTGTTCACACATTTTTCCAATTTATATGTATTTTGTTTAAGATTCTTAGCCTATGTCATTGCATACCAATCTGTTTATTAAAAGTTAAGGTTCACTGTAAACACATATGTTACACCAAAATAAAAACGCTTCAGATAATGTCTTGATATTCAATTCAGTTTCTCACATGACATCTTATGAAGTTAGTAGAAATGTTACAGACTTTTGAATCTCAAACACTTTCAATACTGTGCACTTATATTTTCTTTTTTGGAATATAAGCACATTCATGATTTTTTTTACAAACGTCAAAAAATTTCACATTGTGTAGCAATGTACTGAAACAATTATAAAAATATTTGTTTTTATTTTGGATGATGCAGGGCATCCGAAGAGAGATTTTTCTAACAAAATGAAAGTATAATTTTTAGCAATAGGTATCTAGGAAAAGGCCACTACATATGTTATAAATTCCAAATTTCCACAACCTGGCAAATACTGGTACACGCTAGCAAATTTAGATTTTTTTACAGTTGATATTGTGTAGAACAATAAGAAAATCATAGTGAACAATGCATTCAACAAAATTTCACACACATTTCTAGATACCTATATCTAATAAGTTCAAAAGAAAGGACACACTTAGGGAGGTATTTTGGTGGTCAAGTCACTAAATAAAGATTAGCTGGTTTCCCGGCATAGCCCAGGATGTAATATAGATTGACTGAAATACATGTTCTAGCTGGTTTCTAGGCGTTGCCAGGGATGTAATATAGACACATTATGTTGTATATTACCTGTTCTCTTCTCCCTAAGGTAAAACAATTTCATATACATGCTGTAAATTACCTATGCTAGGGATAAAACATGAACAATACCAGTCCTAGGGTAGATAAAACAAATAATACATAGAGATGAAAGATTCCTCTCCCCTAAGAATAAAACATATGTTCAATATCTGCTTTTGTTTTTTCATTGTTTATATGGTCCCGAGCAACGCCGGGTAGCCCTGCTAGTCTTCTATATATATAAAAGGCAAAAATCGGTGTGTATGTATGTATGTATGTATGTTTGTTTGTAACGCTAAAACTTTTGACAGACACAACCAAAGTTGACAAATTAGGTATCATATTGCACCTTGATCACCCGCATGACAAATATCGAAATTTCACATCAAACGGACAATTAGAAGGGGGTGAACTGATCATTTTTCTCCCAGGGGGGCCCCCCAAAAAACTTTCATTTTAACGTTATTCAATACGTGTCACGTGACGTGACGTCAGCTCAAACTTTTGACAGACACAACCAAAGTTGACAAATTAGGTATCATATTGAACCTTGATCACCCGCATGACAAATATCGAAATTTCACACCAAACGGACCATTAAAAGGGGGTGAACTGATCATTTCTCTCCCAGGGGGGCCCCCAAAAAAACCTGTCATTTTAATGTTAATATTACGTAATCCAAAAACGCTTAGTCATGTCACGTGACGTGACGTCAACATCCAGTAATGGCGAACAAATGTAAATAAAAACTTTGTTTTACCGATACTTTTGTAATTTCTCTTCTGCTTTGTTCTATAGATTATTAAACTCCATGACAATGTCTCCAACGTAATTAACTGGTTAAAAATAGTATTTATACAAGAGTTTTAACGAAAAATGTCAGGAAAAAATGTACAGGAATAAAAAAAATTCAGCTTTCAAAATATTCGTCGATAAAAAAACCGATCTTTATATTTACGCTAGCCATTTTGTATATTACCACGTGACCTGCTATCTCTTAAACTGGAGGGGGGGATCCACTTGAATCCAACAAAACCAGTAATTTTTTTTTTCTATTATATATACATTATTTTCTATAAAATTAAGTGTAGACTTTATAATTAAAACAAAAAATGTTATTCATACTAAAAAAACAAAAGCGCTTAGTCATGTCACGTGACGTGACGTCAACATCCACTAATGGCGAACAATTGTAAATAACAACTTTTTTCACAAAACCAACACCGTCTTTCTTTTTTCTCTCTCTCTTTCTCTCTCTCTCTCTCACCCAATTACTCTTCCCTCTCTCTCACCCTCTTTCTCTTGACGTCACACCACTGTTAAACTGTGGGGGGGGGGAAGAGGCAGCTTCAAACCAGTGCACACATTCCCAGGCATTATCTCCTATAGATGCACATTTTATTAGAAATTCAGCTTTCAAAATATTAGACGATAATAAAAATATCGTTATATTTATGGTAGAAAATAAATAGCCATTTTGTATATTACCACGTGACCTCATACCTCTTAAACTGGAAGGGGGGAGGAGAGGAGGCCGCTTCAAAACCAACACCGTCTTTCTCTTTTCTCTCTCTCTCACTCACCCACTTACTCTTCTCTCTCTCACCCACTGTTAAACTGGGGGGGGGAAGAGGCAGCTTCAAAACCAACACCCTCTTTCTCTTTTCTCTCTCTCTCACCAACTTACTCTTCTCTCTCTCTCACCCTCTTTCTCTTGACCTCCTACTACTGTTAAACTGTGTGTGTGTGGGGGGGGGAAGAGGCAGCTTGAAAACCAACAAAAACAGTGCACAGTTTCCCAAGCATTTGGGGTGGGGGGACGAGACTAGAACCGCTTTTGTGGGGGGAAGGGGGGGAAGAAGCCGAGTGCACAGTTTCCCAAGCATTACCTCCTACTAAAAAAAGATGCACACTTTATATTTACTTAGTGGGGTGGGGGGAAGAGAATGACACCGCTTTTGTGGGGGAGGGGGGGGAATAGGCCGAGTGCACAGTTTCCCAAGCATTACCTCCTATTAAAAAAAGATGCACACTTTATATTTGAGTGTGTGTGAGAGAGAGAGAGCAATTCTCAACCTATATACTCAACAAATTTTTTATCTACAGATTTGAAAGTTTGTATATAGGGTATTCAGACATATGGAAATATATCTAGCATAATCTATCTATTATATCTATAAAAGTGAAAATGTGTGTGTGTGTGAGGTAGCCAGAGAGAGAGAGAGAGAGAGACAACAATTCTCAACCTATATATTCAATACATTTTTTATCTACAGATTTGAAAATTTGTATATAGGGTATTCAGACATATGGAAATATATCTAGCATAATCTATCTATTATATCTATAAAAGTGAAAATGTGTGTGTGTGTGTGTGTGTGTGTGTAAGAGAGAGAGAGAACAATTCTCAACCTATATACTCAACGTATTTTTATCTACGGATTTTAAACTTTGTATATAGGGTATTCAGACATATAGAAATATATCTAGCATAATCTATACATTATATCTATAAAAGTGAGAATGTGAGTGTGTGAGAGAGAGAACAATTCTCAACCTATATATTCAACAAATTTTTTATCTACAGATTTGAAAATTTGTATATTGGGTATTCAGACATATGGAAATATATCTAGCATAATCGATCTATTATATCTATAAAAGTCAGAATGTTTGCGTGTGGTTGTGTGTGTAAGGTTGCGAGAGAGAGAGAGAACAATTCTCAACCTATCTATTCAATAAATTTGTTATCTACAGGTTTGACCATTTGTATATAGGGTATTCAGACATTAACTGGTTAAAAATATTATTTATACAAGAGTTTTAACGAAAAATGTCAGGAAAAAATTTACAGGAATAAAAAAATTCAGCTTTCAAAATATTAGACGATAATAAAAATATCGTTATATTTATGGTAGAAAATAAATAGCCATTTTGTATATTACCACGTGACCTCATACCTCTTAAACTGGAAGGGGGGAGGAGAGGAGGCCGCTTCAAAACCAACACCGTCTTTCTCTTTTCTCTCTCTCTCACTCACCCACTTACTCTTCTCTCTCTCACCCACTGTTAAACTGGGGGGGGAAGAGGCAGCTTCAAAACCAACACCCTCTTTCTCTTTTCTCTCTCTCTCACCAACTTACTCTTCTCTCTCTCTCACCCTCTTTCTCTTGACCTCCTACTACTGTTAAACTGTGTGTGTGGGGGGGGGGAAGAGGCAGCTTGAAAACCAACAAAAACAGTGCACAGTTTCCCAAGCATTTGGGGTGGGGGGACGAGACTAGAACCGCTTTTGTGGGGGGAAGGGGGGAAGAAGCCGAGTGCACAGTTTCCCAAGCATTACCTCCTACTAAAAAAAGATGCACACTTTATATTTACTTAGTGGGGTGGGGGGAAGAGAATGACACCGCTTTTGTGGGGGAGGGGGGGGAATAGGCCGAGTGCACAGTTTCCCAAGCATTACCTCCTATTAAAAAAAGATGCACACTTTATATTTGAGTGTGTGAGAGAGAGAGAGAGAACAATTCTCAACCTATATACTCAACAAATTTTTTATCTACAGATTTGAAAGTTTGTATATAGGGTATTCAGACATATGGAAATATATCTAGCATAATCTATCTATTATATCTATAAAAGTGAAAATGTGTGTGTGTGTGTGAGGTAGTCAGAGAGAGAGAGAGAGAGACAACAATTCTCAACCTATATATTCAATACATTTTTTATCTACAGATTTGAAAATTTGTATATAGGGTATTCAGACATATAGAAATATACCTAGCATAATCTATCTATTATATCTATAAAAGTGAAAATGTGTGTGTGTGTGTGTGTGCGTAAGAGAGAGAGAGAACAATTCTCAACCTATATACTCAACGTATTTTTATCTACGGATTTTAAACTTTGTATATAGGGTATTCAGACATATAGAAATATATCTAGCATAATCTATACATTATATCTATAAAAGTGAGAATGTGAGTGTGTGAGAGAGAGAGAACAATTCTCAACCTATATATTCAACAAATTTTTTATCTACAGATTTGAAAATTTGTATATTGGGTATTCAGACATATGGAAATATATCTAGCATAATCGATCTATTATATCTATAAAAGTCAGAATGTTTGCGTGTGGTTGTGTGTGTAAGGTTGCGAGAGAGAGAGAGAACAATTCTCAACCTATCTATTCAATAAATTTGTTATCTACAGATTTGACCATTTGTATATAGGGTATTCAGACATATGGAAATATATCCAGCATAATCTATCTATTATATCCATAAAAGTGAGAATGTGTGCGTGAGAGAGAGAGAGAGAGTAAGTACAATTCTCACCCTATATATTACACAAATTTTTTATCTACCGATTAGAAAATTTGTATATAGGGTATTCAGACATATGGAAATATATCTAGCATAATCTATCTATTATATCTATAAAAGTGAGAATGTGTGTGAAAGAGAGAGAGAAGAGAGAGAGAGAGAACAATTCTCAACCTATATATTCAACTAATTTTTATGTACAGATCTGAAAATTTGTATACAGGGTATTCAGACATATGGAAATATATCTAGCATAATCTATTATATCTATAAAAGTGAGAATGTGTGTGTGAGAGAGAGAGAAAGAACAATTCTCAACCTATATACTCAACAAATTTTTTATCTACAGATTTAACAATTTGTATATAGGGTATTCAGACATATAGAAATATATCTAGCATAACCTATCTATTATATCTATAAAATGACCATGTGTGTGTGTGAGAGAGAGAGAGAGAGAGTCAGAGAGAGAGAGAGAGAGAACAATTTTCAGCCTATATATTCAACACATTTTTTATCTACAGATTTGACAATTTGTATATAGGGTATTCAGACATATAGCAATATATCTAGCATATTCTATCTATTATATCAATAAATGTGAGAATGTGTATGTGTGTGTGTGTGAGAAAGAGAGAGAAAGAGAGGAAGGAAAATTCTCACCCTATATATTCAACAAATTTTTTATCTACATATTAGAAAATTTGGATATAGGGTATTCAGACGTATGGAAATATATCTAGCATAATCTATCTATTATATCTATAAAAGTGAGAATGTGTGTGTGAGAGAGAGAGAAAGAGAGAGAGAGAGAGAACAATTCTCAACCTATATATTCAACTATTTTTTTATCTACAGATTTGAAAATGTGTATATTGGGTATTCAGACATATGTAAATATATCTGGCATAATCTATGTATTATATCTATAAAAGTGTGAATGTGAGTGATGGAAAGAGCAAAAAATTCTCAACCTATATTTACAACAAATTGTTTATCTACAGATTTGAAAATTTGTATGTAGGGTATTCAGACATATGGAAATATATCTAGCATAATCTATTATATCTATAAAAGGTAGAATGTGTGTGTGTGTGTGTGTGTAGGTGTGTGTGAGAGAGAACAATTCTCAACCTATATACTCAACAAATTTTTTATCTACAGATTTGAAATTTTGTATATAGGGTATTCAGACATATAGAAATATATCAAGCATAATCTTTCTATTATATCTATAAAAGTGAGAATATATGTGTGAGAGAGAGAGAGAGAGAACAATTCTCAACCTATATATTCCACACATTTTTGGGTACAGATTTGAAAATTTGTATATAGGGTAGGCAGACATATAGAAATATATCTAGCATAATCTATCTATTATATCTATAAAAGTGAGAACTTGAGTGTGTGTGTGTGTGTGAGAGAGAGAGAGAGAGAGAGAGAGAGAGAACAATTCTTAACCTACATACTCAACAAATTTTTTACCTACAGCTTAGAAAATTTGTATATAGGGTATTCAGACATATGGAAATATATCTAGCATAATCTATCTATTATAACTACAAAAGTCAGAATGTGTGTGTGAGAGAGAGAGAGAACAATTCTAAACCTATATATTCAACAAATTTTTTATCTACAGATTTGAAAATTTGTATATAGGGTATTCAGACATATGGAAATATATCTAGCATAATCTATCTATTTTATCTATAAAAGTGAGAATGTGTGTGTGTGAGATAGCGAGAGAGAGAGAGAGAGATAAAAAGAGAGAGAGAGAAAAATTCTCAACCTATACATTCAACAAATTTTTTATCCACAGATTTGAACATTTGTATATAGGGTGTTCAGACATATAGAAATATATCTAGCATAATCTATCTATTATATGTATAAAAGTGAGAATGTGTGTGTGTGTGAGAGAGAGGACAATTCTCAACCTATGTATACAACAAATTTTTTATCTACAGATTTCAAAATTTGTATATTGGGCATTCAGACATATTTCAATATATCTGGCATAATCTGTCTATTATATCTATAAAAGTGAGAATGTGTGGGATAGAGAGAGAGAGAACAATTCTCAACCTATATACTCAACAAATTTTTTATCTACAGATTTGAAAATTTGTATATAGGGTATTCAGACATATGGAAATATATCTAGCATAATCTATCTATTTTATCTATAAAAGTGAGAATGTGTGTGTGTGAGATAGCGAGAGAGAGAGAGAGAGAAAAAGAGAGAGAGAGAAAAATTCTCAACCTATACATTCAACAAATTTTTTATCCACAGATTTGAACATTTGTATATAGGGTGTTCAGACATATAGAAATATATCTAGCATAATCTATCTATTATATGTATAAAAGTGAGAATGTGTGTGTGTGTGAGAGAGAGGACAATTCTCAACCTATGTATACAACAAATTTTTTATCTACAGATTTCAAAATTTGTATATTGGGCATTCAGACATATTTCAATATATCTGGCATAATCTGTCTATTATATCTATAAAAGTGAGAATGTGTGGGATAGAGAGAGAGAACAATTCTCAACCTATATACTCAACAAATTTTTTATCTACAGATTTGAAAATTTGTATATAGGGTATTCAGACATATGGAAATATATCTAGCATAATCTATTATATCTATAAAAGTGAGAATGTGTGTGTGTGTCTGTGTGTGTGTGTGAGAGAGAGAGAGAGAGAGAACAATTCTCAACCCATATACTCAACAAATTCTTTATCTACAGATTTTAAAATTTGTATATAGAGTATTCATACAAATAGAAATATATCTAGCATAATCTTTCTATTATATCTATAAAAGTGAGAATGTGTGTGTGTGTGTGTGTGAGCGAGAGAGAGAGAGAGAGAGAGAGAGAGAGAGAGAGAGAGAACAGTTCTCAACCTATACATTCAACAAATTTTTTATCTACAGATTTGAAAATTTGAATATAGGGTATTCAGAAATATCGAAATATATCTAGCATAATCTATTATATCTTTAAAAGTTAGAATGTGTGTGTGTGAGAGATAGAGAGAACAATTCTCAACCTATGCACTCTACAAATTTTTTATCTACAAATTAGAAAATTTGTATATAGGGTATTCACACATATGGAAATATATCTAGCATAATCTATCTATTATATCTATAAAAGTTAGAATGTGTGTGTGTGAGGTAGCGAGAGAGAGAGAGAGAGAGAGTAAGAACAATTTTCAACCTATATATTCAACAAATATTTGATCTACAGATTAGAAAATTTGTATATAGGGTATTCAGGCATATGGAAATATATCTAGCATAATCTATCTATTATATCTCTAAAATTGAGAATGTATGTTTGAGAGAGAGAGAGAACAATTTTCAACCTATATACTCAACAAATTTTTTATCTACAGATTTGAAAATTTGTATATAGGGTATTCAGACATATGGAAATATATCTAGAGTAATCTATCTATTATATCTATAAAAGTGAGAATGCGTGTGTGTGTGAGAGAGAGCGACACAGAACAATTCTCAACCTATATATTCAACAAATTTTTTATGTAAAGATCTGAAATATCCCATTTGTATAGAAGTAGAAATCTTGATACCTACTCTGATACCTAATAAAAGAAAGGACACTCTTTAGGGCGGATTTTGATTATAACAAGTCACTAATTAGAAATTATAATAAACATTCAAATAATTTAAGAATTTTACCAAAATAAAATTGCATGGTAATCACCCAATTTCTGCCACAAAATTTTGATTGGCAGAACTCATAAACATAAAATATATATTTTCTAATTTCATCTTTTTTTTTCTTTTTACATAATCTGGTTTGATGTTTTCCCAAATATTCAAATCACTATATTTTGCTGCTTAATATCAAATACAGCAACTGAGTTATTTTTATGCATCAAACAATTACATTTTCTCATTCATCCAAACTAATCACTGAACATCAATTTCATATTTTCTTCACTAAAATATTACTGTGCTTGATGTCATCAAGTGGAGCGGATCATTTTTTTTTCATTTGTTCACACATTTTTCCAATTTATATATATTTTGTTAAAGATTCTTAGCCTATGTCATTGCATACCAATCTGTTTATTAAAAGTTAAGGTTCACTGTAAACACATATGTTACACCAAAATAAAAACGCTTCAGATAATGTCTTGATATTCAATTCAGTTTCTCACATGACATCTTATGAAGTTAGTAGAAATGTTACAGACTTTTGAATCTCAAACACTTTCAATACTGTGCACTGATATTTTCTTTTTTGCAATATAAGCACATTCATGATTTTTTTTACAAACGTTAAAAACTTTCACATTGTGTAGCAATATACTGAAACAATTATAAAAATATTTGTTTTTATTTTGAATGATGCAGGGCATCCGAAGAGAGATTTTTCTAACAAAATGAAAGTATAATTTTTAGCAATAGGTATCTAGGAAAAGGCCACTACATATGTTATAAGTTCCAAATTTCCACAACCTGGCAAATACTGGTACACGCTAGCAAATTTAGATTTGCAATTACAGAATATGATTCTAATTTTTTCCTTTGCTCTTTATTCTAACACTACACTAAGTTTACTGTGTTATTTCGCTACAGTTGATATTGTGTAGAACAATAAGAAAATCATAGTGAACAATGCATTCAACAAAATTTCACACACATTTCTAGATACCTATATCTAATAAGTTCAAAAGAAAGGACACACTTAGGGAGGTATTTTGGTGGTCAAGTCACTAATAAGAGATTAGCTGGTTTCCCGGCATAGCCCAGGATATAATAAAGATTGACTGAAATACATGTTCTAGCTGGTTTCTAGGCGTTGCCAGGGATGTAATATAGACACATTATGTTGTATATTACCTGTTCTCTTCTCCCTAAGGTAAAACAATTTCATATACATGCTGTAAATTACCTATGCTAGGGATAAAACATGAACAATACCAGTCCTAGGGTAGATAAAACAAATAATACATAGAGATGAAAGATTCCTCTCCCCTAAGAATCAAACATATGTTCAATATCTGCTTTAGTTTTTTCATTGTTTATACGGTCCCGAGCAACGCCGGGTAGCCCTGCTAGTCTATATATATAAAAGCCAAAAATCTGTGTGTATGTATGTATGTATGTTTGTTTGTAACGCTAAAACTTTTGACAGACACAACCAAAGTTGACAAATTAGGTATCATATTGAACCTTGATCACCCGGATGACAAATATCGAAATTTCACGTCAAACGGACCACTAGAAGTGGGTCAACTTATCAGTTATCTTCAAGGGGGGCCCCAAAAAACCCTGTCATTTTAATGTTATTCATTACGTAATTCTTGAATGATCCAATGTTGTTTATACGTAAAAAAAAAAACGCTTAGTCATGTCACGTGACGTGACGTCAACATCCAGTAGTGGCGAACAATTGTAAATAACAACTTGTTTTACCGATAGCTTCCAAAATATTCGTCGATAAAAAAACAGATCGTTATATTTATGCTAGAAAATAAATAGCCATTTTCTATATTACCACGTGACCTCATACCTCTTAAACTGGAAGGGGGAGGGGAAGAGGCCGCTTCAAAACCAACACCCTCTTTCTCTTTTCTCTCTCCCTCTCTCACCCACTTTCTCTTCTCTCTCTCTCACCCTCTTTCTCTTGACCTCCTACCACTGTTAAACTGTGGGGGGGGGGAAAGCAGCTTAAAAACCAACAAAAACAGTGCATAGTTTCCCAAGCATTACCTCCTATTAAAAAAAGGATGCACACTTTATATTTACATAGTGGGGTGGGGGGTTGGCCGTTTGAATACACGGAAATTACTTTTATACGAGTTTGTTTTCCTTATGAATGGAACCGCTTTTGTGGGGGTAGGGGGGAGTAGGCCGCGTGCACAGTTTCCCAAGCATTACCTACTATAAAAAAAAGATGCACATTTACTCTCTTCTCTCACTCTCTCACTCTCTCTAACCCTCTTTCTCTCTCTCTCTCTCTCTCTCTCTCTCTCTCTCTCGCCGTCTTTCTCTTCTCTCTCTCTCACTCTCTTTCTCTTCTCTCTCTCTCACCCTCTTCTCTCTCTCTCTACCTCTTTCTCTTCTCTCTCTCACCCTCTTTCTCTCTCTCTCTCACGCTCTTTCTCTGCTCTCTCTCACCCTCTTCTCTCTCTCTCTCTCCCTCTCTCTCTACCTCTTTCTCTTCTCTCTCTTACCCTCTTCTCTCTCTCTCACCCTCTTCTCTCTCTCACCCTCTTCTCTCTCTCTTACCCTCTTCTCTCTCTCTCTCTCTCTCTTTCTCTATTCCTCTTCTCCCTCTCTCTCTTCTCTCTCTCACCCTCTTCTCTCTCTCACCCTCTTCTCTCTCCCTCCCCCTCTTCTCTCTCTCTCTACCTCTTCTCTTATCTCTCTCTCTAACCCTCTTCTCTCTCTCACCCTCTTCTCTCTCTCTTTCTCTCTCTCTTACCCTCTTCTCTCTCTCTCTCTCTCTACCTCTTTCTCTTCTCTCTCTGACCCTCTTTCTCTCTCTCACCCTCTTTCTCTGCTCTCTCTCTCTCTTTCACCCTCTTTCTCAACTCTCTCTAACCCTCTTCTGTCTCTCACCCTCTTCTCCCTCTCTCTCTCACCCTCTTCTTTCTCTCACCCTCTTCTCTCTCTCTCTCTCTACCCCTTTCTCTTCTCTCTCTCACCCTCTTTCTCTGCTCTCTCTCACCGTCTTCTCTCTCTCTCTCTCTCTCTACCACTTTCTCTTCACTCTCTAACCCTCTTCTTTCTCTCTCACCCTCTTCTCTCTCTATCTCTCTACCTCTTTCTCTTCTCTCTCTCTCTTTCACTCTCTTTCTCTCTCTCTCTTACCCTCTTCTCTCTCTGTTCTCTCTCACCCTCTTTCTCTCTCTCTCTTACCCTCTTCTCTCTCTCACCCTCTTCTCTCTCTCTCTCACCCTCTTTCTCTGCTCTCTCTCACCCTCTTTCTCTCTCTCACACACCCTCTTCTCTCTCTCTCTCTACCTCTTTCACTTCTCTCTCTCTCTACCACTTCTCTCTCTTTCTCTTATCTCTCTCTCACCCTCTTCTCTCTCTCACCCTCTTCTCTCTCTCACCCTCTTCTCTCTCTTACCCTCTTCTCTGTCTCTCTCTCTACCTCTTTCTTTTCTCTCTCTCACCCTCTTCTCTCTCTCTCTGTCTCTGACCCTCTTCTCTCTCTCTCACCCCCTTCTATCTCTCAACCTCTTCTCTCTCTACCTCTTCCCTTATCTCTCTCTAACCCTCTTCTCTCTCTCACCCTCTTCTCTCTCTCTCTCTCTTTTACCCTCTTCTCTTTCTCTCTCTCTCTACCTCTTTCTCTTCTCTCTCTCTCTCTCACACCCTCTTTCTCTCTCTCTCTCACCCTCTTTCTCTGCTCTCAACTCTCTCTCACCCTCTTCTCTCTCTCTCACCCTCTTCTCCCTCTCTCTCACACCCTCTTTCTCTTCTCTTCTGTCTCTCTCTCACCCTCTTTCTTTTCTCTCTATATTACCACTTATCAAGGCCTCGAGGATGAGAGTTGAAAAGTGCACAGTAGTCAAATTTGGAAAAGAGGATGGAACAACTTTAACGGGAGGATGAGTTATTCAGCGACACCAACCTATTTTGTTATATATATATATACATTTTGTACAAACTATATATATTACAACTTATCAAGGCCACTAGGCCCTTCGAGGATGAGAGTTGAAAAGTGCACAGTAGTAAAATTCGGGAAGGAGGATGGAACCGCTATAACAGGAGAATGAGTTATTCAGCGACTCCAACCTATTTTGTTATATATATATATATATATATATATATATATATATATATATATATATATATATATATATATACTTTGTACAAACTATATATTACCACTTATAAACGCCCATAGGCTACTCGAGGATAAAAGTTGAAAAGTGCACAGTAGTCAAATTTGGGAAAGAGGATGGAACCGCTTTAATGGGAGGATGAGTTATTCAGCGACTGCAACCTATTTTATTATATATATATATATATATATATATATATATTTATTAAAAAATATATATTACCACTTATCAAGGCCCATAGGCAACTCGAGGATGAGAGTTGAAAAGTGCACAGTAGTAAAATTTGGGAAAGAGGATGGAACCGCTTTAACGGGAGGATGAGTTATTCAGCGACCCCAACATATTTTGTTATATATATATATATTTTGTATAATCTATATATTACTACTTATACAGGCCCATAGGCCACTCGAGGATGAGAGTTAAAAAGTGCACAGTAATAAAATTCGGGAAAGAGGATGGAACCGCTTTAACGGGAGGATGAGTTATTCAGCGACTCCAACCTATTTTGGTATATATATATATATTTTTTGTAAAAACTATATATTACAACTTATCAAGGCCTATAGGCCACTCGAGGATGAGAGTTTAAAAGTGCACAGTAGTAAAATTCGGGAAAGAGGATGGAACCACTTTAAGAGGAGGATGAATTATTCAGTGACTCCAACCTATTTTTATATATATATATATATATATATATATATATATATATATATATGTATATATTTTGTAAAAACTATATATTACCACTTATCCAGTCCCATAGGCCACTCGAGGATGAGAGTTGAAAAGTGCACAGTAGTAAAATTCGGGAAAGAGGATGGAACCGCTTTAACTGGAGGATGAGTTATTCAACGACTCCAACCTATTTTGTTATATATATATATGTATATATTTTGTAAAAAATATATATTACTACTTATCAAGGCCACTAGGACACTTGAGGATGAGAGATGAAAAATGCACAGTAGTCAAATTCTGGAAAGAGGATAGAACCGCTTTAATGGGAGGATGAGTTACTCAGCGACTCCAACCTATTTTTTTATATATATATTTATATCTATATTTATTAAAAATATATATATTACCACTTATCAAGGCCCATAGGCTACTGGAGGATGAGAGTTGAAAAGTGGACAGTAGTGAAATTCGGGAAAGAGGATGGAACCGCTTTAATGGGAGGATGAGTTATTAAGCGACTCCAACCTATTTTGTTATATATATATTTACATATATATATTTTGCATAAAATATATATTACCACTTATCAAGACCCATAGGCCACTCGAGAATAAGAGTTCAGAAGTGCACAGTAGTCAAATTCGGGAAAGAGGATGGAACCGCTTTAACGCGAGGATGAGTTATTCAGCGACTCCAACCTATTTTGTTATATATATATATATTTATAAAAAAATATATATTACCACTTATCAAGGCCAATACGCTACTCGAGGATGAGAGTTGAAAAGTGGGCAGAAATCAAATTCGGGAAGAAGGATGGAACGGCTTTAAAGGGATGATGAGTTATTCAGCGACTCCAACCTATTTTGTTATATATATATATATATATATATATATATATATATATATATATATATATGACACAAAATATATATTACCACTTATCAAGGCCCATAAGCCACTCGAGATTAAGAGTTGAAAGGTGCACAGTAGTCAAATTCGGGAAAGAGGATGGGACCGCTTTAACGGGAGGATGAGTTATTCAGCGACTCAACCCTATTTAGTAATATATATATATATATACCTATATTTATAAAAAATAAATATTACCACTTATCAAGGCCCATAGGCAACTTAAGGATGAGAGTTGAAAAGTGCACAGTAGTCAAATTCGGGAAATAGGATCGAACCGCTTTAAGGGGAGAATGAGTTATTCAGCGACTCCAACCTATTTTGTTATATATATATATATATATATATATATATATTTTTTTATTAAAAACTATATATTACCACTTATCAAGGCCCATAGGCCACTCGAGGTTGAGAGTTGAAAAGTGCACAGTAGTAAAATTCGAGAAAGAGGATGGAACCGCTTTAACAGGAGGATGAGTTATTCAGCGACTCCAACCTATTTTGTTATATATATATATATATATATATTGTCAAAACTATATATTTCCACTTATGAAGTTCCATAGGCCACTCGAGGATGAGAGTTAAAAAGTGCACAGTAGTCAAATTCGGGAAAGAGGATGGAACCGCTTTAAGAGGAGGATGAATTATTCAGTGACTCCAACCTATTTTTTTATATATATATATATATATATATATGTATATATTTTGTAAAAACTATATATTCCCACTTATCAAGGCCCATAGGCCACTCGAGGATGAGAGTTGAAAAGTGCACAGTAGTAAAATTCGGGAAAGAGGATGGAACCGCTTTAACTGGAGGATGAGTTATTCAACGACTCCAACCTATTTTGTTATATATATATGTATATATTTTGTAAAAAAAATATATTACTACTTATCAAGGCCCATAGGACACTCGAGGATGAGAGTTGAAAAGTGCACACTAGTCAAATTCTGGAAAGAGGATAGAACCGCTTAAACAGGAGGATGAGTGATTATGCGACTCCAACCAATTTCTTTATATATGTTTATATCTATATTTATAAAAATATATATATTAGCACTTATCAAGGCCCATAGGACGCTCGAGGATGAGAGTTGAAAAGTGCACAGTAGTCAAATTCGGGAAAGAGGATGGAACACCTTTAATGGGAGGATGAGTTATTCAGCGACTCCAACCTATTTTGTTATATATATATTTATATGTACATTTATTAAAAAATATACATTACCACTTATCAAGGCCCATAGGCCACTAGAGGATGAGAGTTGAAAAGTGGACCGTAGTCAAATTCGGGAAAGAGGATAGAACCGCTTTAACGGGAGGATGAGTTATTCAGCCACTCCAACCTATTTTGTTATATATATATATATGTATATATATATATATTTTGTACAAACTCTATATATATATAAAAATAAATATTTTGTACAAACTGTATATTACCACTTATCAAGGCACATAGGCCACTCGAGAATAAGAGTTGAAAAGTGCACAGTAGTCAAATTCGGGAAAGAGGATGGAACCGCTTTAACGCGAGGATGAGTTATTCAGCGACTCCAACCTATTCTGTGTTATATATGTATGTATATATTTTGTAAAAAATATACATTACTACTATCAAGGCCAATAGGACACTCGAGGATGAGAGTTGAAAAATGCACAGTAGTCAAATGGGGGAAGGAGAATGGGACCGCTTTAACGGGAGGATGAGTGATTCAGCGACTCCAACCTATTTTGTTATATATATATTTATATCTATATTTATTAAATAATATATATTACCACTTATCAAGGCCTATAGGCTACTCGAGGATGAGAGTTGAAAAGTGGGCAGAAGTCAAATTCGGGAAAGAGGATGGAACCGCTTTAACGGGAGGATGAGTTATTCAGCGACTCCAACCTATTTTGTTATATATATATATATATATATATATATATTTTTTGTAAAAACTATATATTACAACTTATCAAGGCCCATAGGCCACTCGAGGATGAGAGTTGAAAAGTAGACCATAGTCAAATGCGGGAAAGAGGATGGAACCGCGTTAACGGGAGGATGAGTTATTCAGCCACTCCAACCTATTTTGTTATATATATATATATATATATATATATATATATATATATATATATATATATATATATTTATATATTTTGTACAAACTCTATATTATCACTTATATGCCCATAGGCCATTCGAGGATGAGAGTTGAAAAGTGCACAGTAGTCAAATTCGGGAAAGATGATGGAACCGCTTTAACGGGAGGATGAGTTATTCAGCGACTCCAACCTATTTTGTTATATATATATTTATATCTACATTTATAAAAAAATATACATTACCACTTATCAAGGCCCATAGGCCACTCGAGGATTAGAGTTGAAAAGTGGACCGTAGTCAAATTCGGGAAAGAGGATGGAACCGCTTTAACGGGAGGATGAGTTATTCATCCACTCCAACCTATTTTATTATATATATATTTATATATATATATATATTGCATAAAATATATATTACCACTTATCAAGACCCATAGGCCACTCGAGAATAAGAGTTGAAAAGTGCACAGTAGTCAAATTCGGGAAAGAGGATGGAACCGCTTTAACGCGAGGATGAGTTATTCAGCGACTCCAACCTATTTTATTTTATATATGTATGTATATATTTTGTAAAAAATATACATTACTACTTATCAAGTCCAATAGGACACTCGAGGATGAGAGTTGAAAAATGCAAGATGGAAGCCGGTATTGGACTAGAAAAAAGCTAGCATTTAATAAAACAGAAATACACAAATTAAATACTGAAATAAAATGGAGTTGTTAATGTTTTAAATCAAAAATAAAAAGCATGATTGAAATCACTTATCTCAACAAAAACAATTCCGTCTCCAAATTGCAAACTGTATTGAAAGAAATTCAGTTAGTAGCGTTCAAAACATTTTTTTTTTTAAATTAGCCGTTAAAAGAAAATCGTGATTTTATTCTGAACTTAAGCTAGTAACGTTTTAAGAAGCTTACGATATAAAAGAAAAGGCTGATGGGGGGGGGGTTCTTCCGAAAGTAAGTTGGTGCCGTTATAAGTAATTTCGAGATAAGATGGAAGCCGGTATTGGACTAGAAAAAAGCTAGCATTTAATAAAACAGAAATACACAAATACACAGTTAGTAGCGTTCAAAACATTTTTTTTTTAATTAGCCGTTAAAAGAAAATCGTGATTTTATTCTGAGTAACGTTTTAAGAAGCTTACGATATAAAAAAAAAGCCTGATGGGGGGGGGGGTTCTTCCGAAAGTAAGTTGGTGCCGTTATAAGTAATTTCGAGATAAGATGGAAGCCGGTATTGGACTAGAAAAAAGCTAGCATTTAATAAAACAGAAATACACAAATTAAATACTGAAATAAAATGGAGTTGTTAATATTTTAAATCTAAAATAAAAAGCATGATTGAAATCACTTATCTCAGCAAAAACAATTCCGTCTCCAAATTGCAAACTGTATTGAAAGAAATTCAGTTAGTAGCGTTCAAAACATTTTTTTTAAATTAGCCGTTAAAAGAAAATCGTGATTTTATTCTGAACTTAAGCTAGTAACGTTTTAAGAAGCTTACGATATAAAAGAAAAGGCTGATGGTAATTTCGAGATAAGATGGAAGCCGGTATTGGACTAGAAAAAAGCTAGCATTTAATAAAACAGAAATACACTAATTAAATACTGAAATAAATGGAGTTGTTAATATTTTAAATCTAAAATAAAAAGCATGATTGAAATCACTTATCTCAACAAAAACAATTCCGTCTCCAAATTGCAAACTGTATTGAAAGAAATTCAGTTAGTAGCGTTCAAAACATTTTTTTTGAAATTAGCCGTTAAAAGAAAATCGTGATTTTATTCTGAACTTAAGCTAGTAACGTTTTAAGAAGCTTACGATATAAAAAAAAGCCTGATGGGGGGGGGTTCTTCCGAAAGTAAGTTGGTGCCGTTATAAGTAATTTCGAGATAAGATGGAAGCCGGTATTGGACTAGAAAAAAGCTAGCATTTAATAAAACAGAAATACACAAATTAAATACTGAAATAAAATGGAGTTGTTAATATTTTAAATCTAAAATAAAAAGCATGATTGAAATCACTTATCTAAACAAAAACAATTCCGTCTCCAAATTGCAAACTGTATTGAAAGAAATTCAGTTAGTAGCGTTCAAAACATTTTTTTTTAAATTAGCCGTTAAAAGAAAATCGTGATTTTATTCTGAACTTAAGCTAGTAACGTTTTAAGAAGCTTACGATATAAAAGAAAAGGCTGATGGGGGGGGTTCTTCCGAAAGTAAGTTGGTGCCGTTATAAGTAATTTCGAGATAAGATGGAAGCCGGTATTGGATTAGAAAAAAGCTAGCATTTAATAAAACAGAAATACACAAATTAAATATTGAAATAAAATGGAGTTGTTAATATTTTAAATCTAAAATAAAAAGCATGATTGAAATCACTTATCTCAGCAAAAACAATTCCGTCTCCAAATTGCAAACTGTATTGAAAGAAATTCAGTTAGTAGCGTTCAAAACATTTTTTTTAAATTAGCCGTTAAAAGAAAATCGTGATTTTATTCTGAACTTAAGCTAGTAACGTTTTAAGAAGCTTACGATATAAAAGAAAAGGCTGATGGGGGGGGGGTTCTTCCGAAAGTAAGTTGGTGCCGTTATAAGTAATTTCGAGATAAGATGGAAGCCGGTATTGGACTAGAAAAAAGCTAGCATTTAATAAAACAGAAATACACAAATTAAATACTGAAATAAAATGGAGTTGTTAATATTTTAAATCTAAAATAAAAAGCATGATTGAAATCACTTATCTCAACAAAAACAATTCCGTCTCCAAATTGCAAACTGTATTGAAAGAAATTCAGTTAGTAGCGTTCAAAACATTTTTTTTGAAATTAGCCGTTAAAAGAAAATCGTGATTTTATTCTGAACTTAAGCTAGTAACGTTTTAAGAAGCTTACGATATAAAAGAAAAGGCTGATGGGGGGGGTTCTTCCGAAAGTAAGTTGGTGCCGTTATAAGTAATTTCGAGATAAGATGGAAGCCGGTATGGGACTAGAAAAAAGCTAGCATTTAATAAAACAGAAATACACAAATTAAATACTGAAATAAATGGAGTTGTTAATATTTTAAATCTAAAATAAAAAGCATGATTGAAATCACTTATCTCAACAAAAACAATTCCGTCTCCAAATTGCAAACTGTATTGAAAGAAATTCAGTTAGTAGCGTTCAAAACATTTTTTTTGAAATTAGCCGTTAAAAGAAAATCGTGATTTTATTCTGAACTTAAGCTAGTAACGTTTTAAGAAGCTTACGATATAAAAGAAAAGGTTGATGGGGGGGGTTCTTCCGAAAGTAAGTTGGTGCCGTTATAAGTAATTTCGAGATAAGATGGAAGCCGGTATTGGACTAGAAAAAAGCTAGCATTTAATAAAACAGAAATACACAAATTAAATACTGAAATAAAATGGAGTTGTTAATATTTTAAATCTAAAATAAAAAGCATGATTGAAATCACTTATCTCAACAAAAACAATTCCGTCTCCAAATTGCAAACTGTATTGAAAGAAATTCAGTTAGTAGCGTTCAAAACATTTTTTTTGAAATTAGCCGTTAAAAAAAAATCGTGATTTTATTCTGAACTTAAGCTAGTAACGTTTTAAGAAGCTTACGATATAAAAGAAAAGGCTGATGGCCCTGCACGGTAATCTTCTACTGATGATGTCATGAACAAAACACTCGCTAATTTGTCAGCAAGGAAGTAAGGAAGTAGTAAGAGTCCGATAACTGCCATGAGAATATTCATGTCAGAGCGCAATCTGGTCTAACCGGAGATAGTAAATTAAAAAAAAAACAATTCGTGTACACAAAGGATTGATGACCTGACAACGCCAATAATGCATAAGGCACCTCGCTACTCAAGTCCTTACATAGTTTACCCCTGTAATGTAGACATTGTGCCAAACAGTATCCCCCTTACGTCCAAGTGGCAATATACTTTGTTTGGGGTGAAAATAAGAGTAAAAGCAGATACAAAAATGAATATATTTACAGTACCATTTTATTTTCTTAAGATTTGCTTAATTTTATGTTTGTGACTTTTTAGATGAGATGAGGTAGGTATGTCAGAAATTACGTGAAAAATATTGAATAATTCCAACCCCTGTCTTTCCAAGCTTATAACTACTCGAAAAATGTAATCCAAACCCTAATTTTTTTCAATGAAAGGAGCAAGAACCAAGGTTTCATTAAAAAAAAACGTGTTTTTTTTTAAATGGTTTAAAACTTCGGACTTTACAAGTAAATTTCTAAAAAATGTCCTTTTTTTTTGTTTTAAATTTGAATATATTATTTATTGATCTTTTATCTTCAATTTGTGATATACAACACTTTGGTGAGTAAATTAATTATTTACTTTTTAATAGACATTTGAAAATGAGGGGGCGGGAATTAATTCGACCCCCTGTCTTTCCAAGCTTATAACTACTCGAAAAATGTAATTCAAACCATAATTTTTTTTCAATGAAAGGAGCAAGGACCAAGGTTTCATTTAAAAAAAAACAACAAACAACCTGTTTTATAAAAAAAGGTTTTAAACTTCGTAATAGTGTTTTTTTTAGAAATTTACCTGTAAAAGGTAAATTTCTAAAAAAACACCACTTTTTTGTTTTAAATTTGAATATATTATTTATTGATCTTTTATTTTCAATTTGTGATGTATAACACTTTGGTGAATAAATTGATTATTTACTTTTTAAAATTTGAAAATGGGGGGCGTGAATTAAAAAAAACGTTTGTGTAAAATATTATATTCGGTTTATTGGAAAGAGCATAAAATTTCACATCCATCTTTAAAATATCATAAAAATAGAATTAATAGAAACATTTTGATAGATTTTTTAAATTTAAAAATTGAAAAATACTGAACTCGTAAAATTCAATCAATTTCATTACTGTTTTTTTTTTTTTTTAAATAAAAACAATATTTCTATTACTTTTTATACAACTTTAATATTTATTTTGGAAGTATTATTCATAAAGAAAATAAACAATCCACTTTTAAGATAGAAATTACGATTTTTTTTTATATTTTATTCGCAATTTTACGTCACGGGTGTCAAAAATTCCTACAAAAATTCTGATACATTTAGAGATGAGGTGAGAAGAACACGAGGAAGTCGTAATATGTGAAGATATTGAAAAGTCAGGTATGACTGACTATATATGGAGGGAAAAGGAAAACCATCTACCCTTTTATGATGCAGTAAAAATGAATATAAAAAAGATGGAAAATAAGGCGACTGAAAGAAACAGCGCATATATTCGGCGATGATCAACTAAGCAGACTTAGAATAGAACTTAATATAATATGGGATTCATTAATTTTAAATCTCTTCTCTTCTCTATATAAATAAAATGAACTCATTTTTTCTCGTCTGATTTTGACCTTAATAGGATTAAAAATCAAGATATTTCATGCAAATATAATATGCACAAACGGCAGAACAATATCTGAGGTGTGTTATAGGCTTATTATTTCTCAAATTCCTCGATAATCTTAGATTTTTATACTTTTTCTGCTGAGAAGTCACGGCCAAAATCGGTTAAGATCAATGGAAGTGGTAAAATATTTTCTCTCTCATAAATTCATCCTCCCCCTGCCACCACTTAACACCGTTTGGGGATCGTTCACAAGGAACAGTTGAGAAGAGAACACCGGTTTGGCTTCGTAGTTCTTTCATGTGAAGTTATTTAAAATCACTAAACTAAGTTGCAGTGCTCTGTGGCGTAGTGGTTAGCGTGCTGGACAATTCACATTATATTTTCACGTTCGCGCCGACCTACCGTAGTCGTGTTTTTTTTTGTTTTTTTTTTTCCTAAACAACTGGAATGGACTTTTCTTGGTGGCCGAACAGTTGACGTTGCAGATGGGTTTTTTTTTTCACACTTTATTTTCCTACTTTTACTCATGACTCCGGGTTTGATCCTTCCTACTTACCTACCATAACATTTTTTAAAACTCCGCCCCCGTCCCGGAAACAAACACTCGGGCAACGCCGGGTACCCCCGCTAGTAATAAATAAAGGCAGTATTAATTATATATATATATATATATATATATATATATATATATATATATATATATATATAAGTCTATATGTCAGTCTGTCTATCTGTTTGTCTCCAGATTTTCAAACTCTATCTCCTTCCAAGCTAAAAGTTGCAGAGCGGCGCAAGTGGCCTCAAATGATCGGACTTTTTTTTACGGATATGTAAATTTTATGAGTCTTTAGCCGGTTAAAATAGATATAAGGTGTCAAAAAGGGGTAACAATTTAAAATATTGTTGTGCATTTTTTTTACATTCATCTTAGTGAATTTTAATTTTTAATCAGTTCAAATATATGTCATGTTGGTACAGTGGTAACGTCACCAGCTTTGAAGGCTACAGTTTCGATTCTAGCTGATGGCGTCAAAATACTTTTGAAATCACGACTCTATAATAATGTATATAAAATCTGGACAAATTAAAATATATTTAAGCGTATTTTACGCCGGTGCAAAGCCAGTTGCCCTCCCCCGCTAGTATATATATATATATATATATATATATATATATATATATATATATATATATATATATATATATATATATATATATATATATATGTGTGTGTTTGTAAAAAAATACGGTAATAAAATAATACAAAAATAAAACCGCATATTTGCTCTACAACAGTATTGAGCACTTTTTTCAGATTTTTATTAATTACCATTTCTACTATATATATATATATATATATATATATATATATATATATATATATATATATATATATATATATTAATCTGTAGTAATAGTGCTTTTCAATAATGATAAGTAATAGTAGAATAGGTTTACGGTTCTCAAAACTTATACTGAAATTTAGCAAGGGTCCATAGCGTAATGGATAAAGTACTAGGTATATTCAGCTGTAAGTTACACTCTTCTTGAGGTTGAAGGTGTAAATCTCAGTGCGGTAAATGCTCCAAATATAATTGCTAATTGCATACAACTTTTACCCAGCCATGGCTGATGGAACTAGAACATGTTATTCACGTGAACTAAATAAAGTGTTGTGTTCGTGATTCTGTTGCGTTCAAAAAGAAATATTCTTGAGTTTGACAATAAGACATGAAGAAGGTCGAGGAATACATTGACCGAAACGTGGAAATAATACTCAAGATGAGAACAGTAATTTGAATAATTCAAATTGTTTTCCATTCTCCTGCGCGCTTAATGAAACGCACAAATACAATTTCCAATTGGTTGAATGATTATCTAAACATGTGCAACGATATAAACAGAGACATTTCCAGCCATAAAACAACCCGCCTCGCTTTCTCATCTTTTCTCGTTAGATCTCTCTACTTCTTCCTCTATACTTTTTTCTCTCCCTTTTCTTAATACAAATCTTTCCCAATTGAATTATATTACATGTTACACACACACACACACACACACACACACACACACACACACACACACACACACACACAAATATTTATATATATTACGCAATCACCAGTGCAAGAGATGGAATGCTTTCGTTCCATTATCAAGAAACATACCTTAGGTCATTGTTCATCGCGAGACAGTTATTTTTTTTCAACATTAATGAAGAATAAATACGACGGAGTTATCTCTCTCTCTCTTTTTTTTTTTTTTTTAACTTTTTCTGGTGACTTTCCCGATATGACGAACAATTCTTTTAGTCTCAGCTGGTAAATTGTGTATTGCGAATGATATTGTCTCAGCCATTTCTCGGGTGCTTTTGATCACGTGATCTTCATCATTAGCAGTATTTTGGAAGAGGTTTGATTTGTTTGATTTTAATTTATTTTCCAGGTTGTCTGACAAGAAGACAAAGAAGAAGAAGAAAAAGAAGAAGAAGAAAAAGAAGAAGAAGAAGAAAGGAGATGCTAAGTCTGTTATGTATGATATATTATAAGAATAGCCTAACACTTTTTTAAACATTGTTAAAAGAATACTTAAAAGGTGTTTTCAAACTTACTTATTATTAACATAATGAATCTGTCATATAAGCCATTCACGTGTGTGCATTTGTGGAACAGTTTGTAAACAGTTAATAATCCGAGTAAATCTGTAGATAAAAATCCCTTGAGTATATAGGTTGAGAAGTGTCCTCACACGCACACACATTCTCACTTTTATAGATATACAAGCAAGCCGCTCGGCATAAATTTTATACCAAATTTTATGTCTGTGGGTCAAAATTCCGTTGAGTATATAGGGTAGGAAGTACCACCACCCACATACATATTCTCACTTTTATAAATATATAGATTGATACATATAATGAAAAATAGAAAGCAATCTACGACATAATATACTCTTCAATATAAAAAGCACATTTTCTTGAATATTATAATTTTTAATAGTATCATTGATAAGAACTTTCCTAGAAATAAATTGGTTAATCTTTTTATACTTACAAAAATATAGCAGCATAATAAAATATATATAGGACAGAAAAACACTAAAATACAACGTGTATATCGTACAAATGATTACCATGAACTAATTAATACCACCAATGTAACTAAAATAAGTGTAATTATATAAATAAGAATAATTGTCTATTTGGAATGGAAACAAGAAAACATAAATTAACGAATAAAATATATATATTGTTACATCAAGGATGGCAATTTTGGAATGGAAACAAGAAAATATAAATTAACAAATAAAATATATATTGTTACATACAGAATGGAATTTTTGGAATGGAAAACTGTTGTGGGATACAAATCACCCCTATTTGAGTACTAAGTGGAATCAACCAGTCCTATGAATATCTTTGGTTTCAGAGACTAAATGGAGACATTCATACCATGTTTAACCGCATGCTACAAACACGTTCCCCTCATACCACTTTAGTGGCTCCTGTATTCTTTATGATAAATACATATTATATTTTATGCACTTTACATTACTTGTGGTGTCTTTCATTTGTAACCACTAGCACGGGTCTACAACAAAAACAGCAAAAAAAACGTGAATTAACGAATAAAATATATATTGTTACATCAAGAATGGAAATTTTGGAATGGAAAACAAAATAAAACGTGAATTAACGAATAAAATATATACTGTTGCATCCAAAATGAAAATTTTGAAATGAAAACAAGAAACCGTGAATGTTAATAATAAAATATATATTGTATATCAAGAATGGCAATTTTGGAATGGAAACAAGAAAACATGAATTAACAAATAAAATATATTTTTATTAACCATTTTGAAAAGGTGTACAATATTCTTTGAAAGATCCAATTTTCTTGAGAAGCTTTAACGTTCTTGAATAAGAAATGGAGAAGAGCGCCAGAAAGTTCATTTCAAAATACGATTGTGTATGGGTGTAAATTTACCTTCCAGATGGCCGTGTTCACTAGAGATATATCAGCAGACTTAAAGCAATTTTAACGTGAGAAATTCCAACCTGCTATGATGGACGTTGTTGAGGGTCGAGCCGATACGCATTTCAGGTGTTACCTGGAAGAACTTTGAATGTCTGTTTACCAAGTTATTGTTGTATAAACTTGTTTCATTTCACTTTTAACGTTTGAAACGGTTTTTTATTGATTAGAAAATATTTGTAGTTCATACGTTTCTGTGAAACCCGACCTGCTTAAGAGAACAAATCCTAACAAAGTGCAAAAAGAAAAAGGGTAGCTATTCAAGCCATATACTTTTTAGTGCTCGTCCAAATCACATATCGATGTAAAAATCCCACGACTTTCAGGGAGGAAATGAAAAGGAAGGAGAAAGGAAGAGTAAGCCGAACGAACGCAGAGAGAAAGGGGTAGTTTATATTAGCTTGCTTATCTCGCACATCAATTTCTAACTTTTCTTAGCGATATCTTCTGAGATATGACAATAGTACTCCATCTTATCATGTAACTGAATAGGTAGATGTTTGTAATAAGTGGGTGGTCCTGTTGAATATTTAGATCGTGTGTACTGAGAAATATGTTTGACAAAATGTACCCCTGGTGACAAATGTAAAAAACAAAAAAATGATTATCAAATCTACCAAAAGGTCATTTGAATAAAAACTTATGAACCTGGCACAGGCAACAGTTGATAAGAAACAACAAACTGATCAATTCTCAGAAAGAAGATAAGTTAAAAGTATAATGTTTGCAAGATCTAAGACAGTAAACGACCAAGTTCTCTCCAATTCTCTCTCCTCTGATCTTGAGCATGTAGTACAATGGGGAAAGGAGTGGCTGGTTACTTTTAATGCATCTAAAACCAAGCTTCTCTCTTTACATCATCAACATTCTGATCCCCATCTGGCATCAATTGAAATGAATGGCTCTCGTCTTCAGGAGGCCTCAAGTTTTGACAAGCTTCTGGGCTTGACTATTACTCCTGATCTTAAATGGAACACGTACATCAAATCTGTTGCCAAGGCCGCTGGAAAAATGGTGGGATCTTTCTATCGATCCAGTAGATATCTCACTGCTGATGCTATTCTCTATTTATATAAGAACTAGGTACGTCCAAGGATGGAATACTGTTGCCACATCTGGGCAGGAGCTGATAGAAAGGACTTGTCCTGCCTTGATAGAGTTCAAAATAGACTTCGTAGCCTCGTAGGAGATGTCCTTTTCTCTTCCTTGCAACCTCTATCTCACAGAAGAGATGTTGCAAGTTTGTCTCTGATGTATCGTTATTTTCATGGAAAGTGTTCGACTGAGCTTCAATCTATGGTCCCCCCTCGCAAAACTTTCACAAGAAACACTCGTCTAGCTGTAAACACTATCAATAATTCCCCCCACTCTTTATCTGTGCCTAAACCTAAACGTAGATTCCATGAACAAAGCTTTTTTATTAGAACTGCACACCTGTGGAATTGTCTTCCGTTTTCCTGCTTTCCGGCTGACTACAATATGGTTGTCTTCAAGTCTAACGTAAATAAGTTCTTGATGAGCCGTTCCATATAAGTTATCAAATTTAACAAATTTTCATTACTAATGATTATTATATTGTCCAATTTCTACTGTACACTCTTTAACCCTTATCCTTGAGTGGCCTCTTGGCCTTGATAATGTGGTGATACCTATGAAAAAAAAAAGAAAAAGTCCAATGTGAACAAGTTCTAATTGAATCGTCCCCCTAAGTAATCCAAGTTACAAAATTCCCACTGTTTACTATGCTAAAATCACAATGACTAATGTATACCTATTAACCCTTATCCTTGAGTGGCCTCTGGGCCTTGATAAGTGGTGACACCCATGTAAAAAAAAAAAAAAAAAGATCATTTTTGGCAAAATATTATACAAGTGTAATCAAATTCAGACCAATCCACTGAAACAGCAATAGCCCAATAAAACACCTTTAGGGATGTGGCTAAATTGGCAATACCATCTTTAAGTGGCGTTTTAGATGGTCAAAAATGGTTATACAATAACAATCGAACAGGATATCGTTGTTCGTTGACGATTTGAGCGTGGGAAGAATCACTTTGTCTAACCTCTGTGCGTGCATCGCCCTCCTAACATTCAACCATCCATAACCATCACCGACAATAAAGTTATATTATATTATATTGTTATATTTTCATATATCAGTGTGACGTCATTATTTTAAACACAGCAGAAATACAGCAGCATTTTCTGGAGCAGTAAAGTGATTCAACCATTTTTTCACCCAACAGATTGTATATGTCTTTCAATGTGACGTAATTTTGGTTACATACATGCATTAAATCTTCATTATAGTAAGATAACGCTTAATTGCTTATAAATATTTTTTGCAAACGTAGCATTCATTTATCAATTCCTATTATGTTAGATGAATTATTATTCTTTTGTTTATCGTTCCACCTCCCATTATCTACTCAGTTTTGTTTCCTGTCATGATTTCGTTTACGTATATGATTAATATATGGAAACATCTTTCTTATCATTGCTTTCTTCATCTCACCTATTCGTTTGATTCTGAATACGTCGCTGTTTATTTCATACGTCAATTTTCCCTCCACCTTCTTTTCTTTAAAATATGTAGCCATAAACACCTTCATCTGACCTGGTTAGGGTTAGAAATAAGTAAACTACTGTAGTATTGGGAATCCTAGCTTAATTGCTATATAGGTAGTTTTAGAAATAGAAAGTTATGTAAGTATACTTTCATATACCATCAACGAGTTGGCATGGTCACAAAAGGTTAGATTTGACAGGTATCAACCTAGAGAGAATGCACCGGAAATTAGAGGTGACACGGGAATTGTGGTCGTAGGCTTCCGGTTGACGACCACGTGGGCTGAGAGTTTGTTTTGGGCAGCAGAGAATGCAGATCGGAGATTCGGCCTTCTGACAACTAGGGTTCGAGATGATAAGCTTGCCTTGAAATAAAAGATTGAAGCTTCAGTCCATTTTTGTTGTCATTAATGAATCTGTCTGCAGTGGCCACTCCCCCAACGAGATGGCAGACAGGCGACCAGAAGATATCATCCGCTGGCCAAGGTAACCAGGAATGTACGCATTATACATTTGCACATACACGTCTCGAAGACATTCTAAGGCAAGAAACGGTGTAAGGATAAGAACACACACACATATAACACTGAACTGCACGTAACATACGTAAGAGCATACACATCCACGCCCGTATATGTAAGAACGGTGATAAACACACAGACTCTTAGTAGTAAGCGTAAAAGTAAAAAGAAAACGAAGTAAAAAGAATCGAAGAGAACAGTAAGAGTAAAAAGAAAACGATTAAAAATAGTAATAAATAAATAATAAACAGGACAGCAAACATTTACGGTAACACTACTACTACTACTACTACTACTACTACTACTACTATATTTAATCATTTGACCAAGTTATCTTCCATTAAATAACTAAATTTAAATATCAACCGTCTTAATAAGAACGTACAAAATAAATGAAAACTTACAATGCAAATTAGTTATAGGTACACGGAAAAATTGAGGACTTGAATTAAAAGATAAATAAATGAAATAATATTGAAACCTTGCATTATTAAGTTTAAAGAATAAACAACTTTTTGAAACAAATAAAATTAATGTTCAATTTATGCGAAACTGCCCACGTTTACAATCGCCACAGTATGCAGTGTGAACTAAAGTTGAACACATATATGACGAAGAGAAATTTTACCGAAATATTATACAACATGGAACTTCAATTTCACCATGCTGACGCAAGTAAGAACACAATGCAAGTATAAAATATAAAGAAAAAATAATTAATATGGTGTGTATCGATAGAGATTAATCTGCATAATTCATTCCACTGTTATGCGTTATAATTCGCTTCTGTTTATTTCGATCTGTTACACCTCTATATTGTATTGCCTTCTATAAATTATATACACACTAGATAATGCTTCAAGCAAACTACATAAACCTCTTACTTATTATTCTACTACTACTACTACTACTAATAATAATAATAATAATAACAACAACAACAATAATAATACGAAGTAAGACGCACTAAGAATAGTCTCAAAAAAAAAACTGAAAAAATATCATAAAAAGTTGCAATCAAGGTGAAGAATGAGACTATTCAGCAAGCGGTAATGATGAAAATAGCTTAAATCCCAAGAAAAACTCTAGAATACGAAAACCTACTCACATAAAGTACAAGCACTAATCAATCACATGGAAACTGCAACAGAAGTAAAACAAAAAAATAAATAAATAGAACATCACATGACTCCAAAGAAACTAACATTGCAAGATACTTTATAAACTATCCTTGCCTGATAAAAAAGGCATCAACTTCGGCTAATACCACACAACATAGGGGTGAAGTGTAAAGGAAGATTGAGGGACCGAGGAGGAAGAGCACTAATCAGACCTCCACTGGATAAGTATAAAGAATTCTGGGACCTTGGGAAGGCTTTTTGCCACTCACATTTCAGTGAATATCAATAGTCGTTGCCAGTGAGAAATTAATGGTAAATTGCTGTTGTGATAACGCAAACTAATTTTCAAAGGTTATCAAAAGATTTAGCGAGTATTGGGAAGTTGAGGAAACTTGTTGTCACTCAGACCTCAGGGAACATCACAGATCATTATCAGTGAGTACTCACTGATGGCCTCTGTGAGAACACATAGTGAATAATAATAATAATAATAATAATAATAATAATAATAATAATAATAATAATAATAAGCGGCATGTATAATGTTACAGTAATATAAAAGCCCATGCATTGCTCAATTTCAAGTCTCTATCGGACAAGGTGTACCACCTGTTAGCATATCTTCGATATTTTAAAGGTTTATCATACAAGAGATGATGAAGTTCCTTAGCAGTGCCGAAAGCTAAACATCTAGTAAAGGTGGAACTTTGTTGAAAAAAAAAATCGAATAGAAGAAGCCTTCTGGCCTTGTAGGGAAATCTTTAAATAATCTGTCGCATCGACGAAAACGTTGCATCCCTCTGCCTGTTCTACAAGTATTTTAATGGTGACTGCTCTAACGAACTGCAAGCACTTGTGCCCCCGCGACGTGAACACCTTCGACAGACCCGACAGGCTGCAAAATCCCACTCCCACACTGTAGAGATCCCTAGATGTAAAAGATCTTTCTACTCCAGTAGTTTCTTCCCCAGAACCGCTAGACTTTGGAATTCCATTCCAGGTCCCTGCTTCCCCAACTGTACTGACGTGCAGAAGTTCAAGTGCAACGTGAACAGACATCTTGCTGCCCAAATCCCTACATAGTGCCCCAGTAGTTGTTGTCCCTGATAGTAGCCCCCTACACCAAAGTGGCAATGTGCCTTGTTTGGGGTGAAAATGTAATTTAAAACAAAAATTAAAAAATGGTGTCACAAACAAAACGCCCTTTTAAATTTGCCACCAGCAAGCACGGAATTTGTAGGGCTTAGAAAATGTCAGTGCACAATTTGGTCTAACTGGATATTAGTAAATTGCTACTAATGATGATAATGAACAAAAATAAATAAAGAAATTAATAATAATAATGATAATAATAATAATAATAATAATGATAATAATAATAATAATAATAATAATAATAATAATAATAACAATAATAATAATAATAATAATAATAATAATAATAACAATAATAATAATAATAATAATAATAACAATAATAATAATAATAATAATAATAATAATAATAACAATAACAATAATAATAATAATAATAATAATAATAATAATAACAATAATAATAATAATAATAACAATAATAATAATAATAATAATAATAATAATAATAATAATAATAACAATAATAATAATAATAATAATAATAATAATAATAATAATAATAATAATAATAATAAGTAGACTTAACATAAGGGTCTTAAATCAAAAAAGGTATGAAATTTGTAGAAAATCCCAGAAATGAGGCGCATTCTCTCCTGTTATTAGTTACATGCTAGTTGTTATAGTGGAACATCACTTTAAATTTTGATCTCACCATCTACGGCTCATTTGATGAATAAGTAAATTTAATAAATAATGATGATGATGATGATGATGATGATGAAGAAGAAGAAGAAGAAGAAGAAGAAGAAGAAGAAGAAGAAGAAGAAGAAGAAGAAGAAGAAGAAGAAGAGGAAGAATCACTATCCACCTATGAAGACCTACCTGGTGTGCTGGAAGATAGAGCGAGATAGTGAAAAAGTCAGTAAGTTCTGTATCATTAGCTCGACTGGAGGAGGAGGAGGAGGAGGAGGAGGAGGAGGAGGAGGATTGTTGAATATCATTCATTTCAAATGAATATTGTTAAATTCGTTTCCCCGATATTTTTCTAGTTAGAATTATTCCTAGAAAGATATCGAGTACTAACTCATGAATGGACCACATGAAGGTTGCCAACATCCATAAATAAAAGTATTTCTGTGGGACGAACTGGCTCCGAACTTCGCACACTCAGCTTTCCAGTCCGTGCCGTTCACCACTTAGTCACCATCATATCCCAGTACAGAGTTCGTAAACGTTATCTGCCAGTTACACGCTAACGAACTGTATCTTTTATCTTGAAATAATATTTCTGAGAAATGCGATGTAGATTTTGTTACAAGCACTCAACAAATTTTCATTATAACACCATCCATAACCATCATTACTTTTGTTACTAGGCATTTAATTATCATGGTTATGCCTCAAATATTGTAATATTCATTCCTTTTTTTCCTGGACGCCATTGTTGAAATTAACTTTTCTCTGTTGGTGGAGGTGCATGATCCTGTATCCTGTACAGTTCTATGAGGTTTATCCTCCTAAGCCTTGCCTTCTCGCGGTTTGAGAAGGCGTTAGTTTATTGGTAATCGTCTGAGATGCCCATACTGCGAGATGGTAATTAGGCTGCCCAGGCGTTTTTTTCTTTTTTTTTTAGATCATAGTGCTCTTCCCCTATGAAGCTATTTCCCATTTTTGTGTTGTTGCTTTTTCCATCCAAAACAAAACACATTGCCACTTGGAACGTAACGGGCTACTATTTTGGACCAAGACTAACAGGGGATTGACGAGAGTTGAGTAACGACATGTCTGTTAAAATTATATTATTAAACAGCGAAAGAATGGGAGTAAGTACGTCGATGAGGCACAAATACTGTGAATTCATCAGATATTATTCAATGTCTTCAAGTTCAATATAAACAAATTCCTGATGAATCGCCCCCTTAAGTAAGACACTTGATCAAATCTTCAATATTAACGATTACTATGATTGGTTACCATTGGTTACTGTACACGCAATAACACTTATCCCCGAGTGGCTTTCGGACCTTGATAAGTGGTGACCTCCATAAAAAAATCAGAGCACCTTCCATTCAAGTAGTTGTAAAATATCCATATGAGTGCGACATTGCAACGATGAAGCAGACAAAAACTAAAAAATGGTGAGATCCATTTGCCAGTTCTCTCTCTCGGCCAATGATGGAGTGCTGTTGCCACATCTAGGCGGGAGCTGCTGGGGGCGGCTTGTCCTGCCTTGATAGAGTTCAAAATGGACTTCGTGACTTAGTGAGGGATGCCCTTTTCTCTTCCTTGCAATCTGTTTCTCACAGGGAGGGGACGTTGCGAGCCTGTCTCTGATTTGTCGTTGTTTTCATGGCAAGGGCTCATCTGAGCTTCAGTCTATGCCCCCCTCGCCAAACTTTCACGTATATAACAAAGTTGTATTTTATTTTAAAGTTATCTGTATATATATATATATATATATATATATATATATATATATATATATATATATATATATATATATATATATATATATATGGGTCGTGGAATTGCATTCATCTGCAAATAATCTAGCTAATTTGCATATCCTTTTAAACATTCATTTTAATTAATTCCCTATTAGTTTTTTGGTTTTTTGGTTTTCTTATGGGATGATCATCTTTAGTTAACTATTACGTGTAATTATATTCATGCAGATATCCTATATGATTTATACTTGCATAATATTTGTATAAAAAGGTTACAGTAAACATAAGCCTCTTTCTATATATATTTATGTATGCGTATATATTTTTTAAATTTTGCCTACCAAGCTCCTCTGTCAACTTTTGGTCTACAGACATGAAACAATATACGGGGTATTCGAACCCATAGGAAACTTTATATTTGGGTTTTTGCTAGGAAAAATCGGTGCAAAAGGGTGAAAATTATAAAAAAATGAAATTTGCCAGGTGATGATTGAAGAACAGCATTACAAATATGCATGGGTTATGTAATAGCTATTGGTTTATATTTTAATTTTTAGCTTTGCAGCAAACATGTCTTCATAACTCAGGCATTAACGTCAAAGAAAAAAGTAAATCGTAAGCTAAACGTTTTGATTTCGATTCTCGGTGGTGACGCACAAGTCATTTTTTTTAACTTGTTAAATCTTTATTATATATTGGGTCCAATATAATATAATAATAAATACGAAATCTGCATTAATCTAAATATCTTATTTTACCCTATTTTACGACCAGGCAATACCGGGCGGCCAGCTAGTATACATATATATCTATGTATAGTTTAATCATTTATTTGAAACGTATTCAGTTGGTATATACCAATCAAAATGGATTTTTTTTTAATCTATCCCATAAATGAATTTTTTTATAATGATAAGGCTCCTTTTGTATATAAATTTTGTAAATTTTGAAAAAAGTTCAATGGCTGCCTTGTTCGGTTCCAGAGCATATACAGAAGCTTCGTAATTGAGAAGGAGCGACAAGTGTGAATTTTTGTTTATAAGTTCACATAAAAATGTTTAATTGAAAGTAAGTTTCCGAAAGTTAATTTAAAGATTTAGTTAAGAATTTTAAAAAAGCTCAGTTTTAGAAATTACAAATTGATATTTCCTAGAATAAAGAGGAATTTAATAATAAAAAAAATAATTTAAATATTGCTTTTTTTCGGGCTACAGAGTGCGATATTGAAAATTAATAATAAAGGAAATTTTGTCAGTTAGCGGCCTCCGTATCAGCAAGAAACTAATCGTTTTAGCTGATGTCTGCTCAAACGTGGCCTTTTTCATAAAGCAAATCTTTTACTGTCATGCTTCACTTAACTAATAATTGAACAAAACTTTAATATAATGTATATTTGTACTAATTTTTTTTCTATATTTATTATCTTTAATGTGGCTTGTTTTTTTATTTATATATCGAAATTCGCTTCCACATTTTTCTCTGATCCCTGATCTTTCGTCTTCAGTATGGAGTAAAAATTACGGTGAATGAATTTCATTTTACTAGTTCTTACTTGTATAATTCTACTTATTTTATACCATTAACGATTACCACACTACCAACTTACATTCATTAACCCTTATTCTATAGGGCCTTCGGACATTACTAAGTGGTGACTCCCAGGTTAAAGAAATAGCAAAGGATATCTAGAAATCGGTTAATCCGCGTTTGTTTGCATTAAATGAAATTAATATTAAAAAAAAGGTTAACATACTATGCTTAAAAAAAAAGGCAAAAACAAATAAATAGAAAAAAATCTCCTTTCTTCCCAAAAGAACATTTGAATAGAAAAACTTGATTAATTATTTGATATTTCATCCTGTTCTTGCAACCTGGTGGCTATCGTGTCAAATGTAATAAACAATCTTTACAAATTGAGTGCGTTATTTGCACTTCTTCTCTTCAACAGAAAGTAAGTTATTTTCTATTTTTGTTTTTACAATGTCTTTGTGAGACGACCTCATATCAAAACCAATTTTCATATTTTAACATTATTTAAATATATAAACCGCCTTTATCCATTATATATTTCATGCAAATACTTTTATATTCATGTCTTTATATGTATTTTTCCTATGAATAAAATCTAATTTTCAGGTTCCTGCTGAGGAGGGTAGATACCTAAAGGACTAGAGGAGCAAAATAGGTCTTAATGGCACTCTTCAGTTTGGCAACGTGGATAGAAGTACCATAAAATAATTAAGCAAAAAAGAAAAGAAAGGTGTTAAGAAAAAAAATTACATTCATGAACAACACCTTTAACATCAATTTTCAAGATATGCTCTCTCGAGTTTTTCAGGGAAAACACATCTTCTAATCTTGAAGCCAGCTTTGCCAATACTTTTTTCTTGGATTTGAAGGCTATGGGCGTTCTTATACCCAATATTAATATGAGCGATACTAATATTGATAAATGTAAAGCTGACAGGGCAAATACTAAAGTGAAAACAGCTGCCCAAGAAAAATATGATGAAATTTTGGAAAATATTATATGTATTGAAATTAATGGGTTTGGTTGTTTTTGTTTTACGGCATATCAACCCTTTTCAGGTTATTTAATGCCGAATCCAAAGATTTTGAAGAAAACTTTTTTAATTAGAATATATTTGTTGTTTTCAAGTCGGTTTCTATTTAACCCATAGTTGGGACACTAACAGGTACTACCACTCCGGGTCAGAGTGGACCTGGGAGCAATGGCAATTAAAGGGTGGCTCCACACTCCCCAAAGCCCGCAAGCTGGGGCCTCACCACTGGATATAGTTTAAGGTCATATCCAGGACCGAAATTAATGGGAGATTGGATAAGGACACATTGCTTTATAAGGAAATTGTGGAATAAAATTGACAGAAACCTATGAAAAAACTAAGGGGCCAGAACACCATTTAACTTTTACAAAATAAACTTTCTATGAAAGTAAATATCTGACCCACAGAGTTCTTCCTAATAATGGTGCGACTTATTGCCAACACTAATGCTAACACATGCTTAGTTCGCAACGTTAAAAGTAGTTAGCTAAAACAGATGCTGAAAACAGGAAGGGGCAGATACTGAAAATAAGAGGGGAAGATTTTCAATTTGGAGATTTCTTGAATTAATATAATTTTTATAAAATAAAAGGGCATTCCGTCAGTTTTAAATGTTAAAAAAATATTTGGTTTTAACACTAATATTCAAGCAAATTTTGCAAAAGTGAAGAATTTTCAGTATATTTTTGTCTACGATCTTTGGTATTGAACGCTCAGAAAACCGTTGAAGTATTTGATATAATTTTTTGCATGAGTACTTAATAGGTCCATACACAACTTTCGGTAAGTGGTATTTTTTAATATTTTAAGAAAAATGAAAAATCAACTTACCCCAATATATATATATATATATATATATATATATATATATATATATGTGTGTGTGTGTGTGTGTGTGTGTGTGTGTGTGTTTGTGTGTGTGTGTGTGAAATTGTCTGTCTCTGTGTGTGTGTGTCTGTCCCTATCTAATTACTCTGACAATTTTCAGTCTACAGACTCGAGATTTGACATAAGGGGTATTCAGATTTTGGAAAATATTTTTAATCGGTTTTCTGACAGAAATTGGGCTGTCAAGGGGTCAAAGTCCAACGATTAGACCTTTGAAAACCTTACCAAACTCCTCCGCCAATTTTGGGTCTAACATTTAAATTTTAACTATAGCTTACTTGGACATGGATTAAACGTTTTAATTTGATTTCAGCCCAAAACAATAAATGTTAAGCGACAAAATTGGGGTAAGAGTTAAAAAAAAATTGACCTCTGCAGTCTCCACCAAATTACTCAGACAGTTTCTGGACATGAGTAAAACTTTTTAATATGTATATATACGTATGCACATAAAGTTATAAACAGTACATAGAGCCCGCGCAAAGCCGGGCTGAACTGCTAATTTATATATATATATATATATATATATATATATATATATATATATATAGAGAGAGAGAGAGAGAGAGAGAGAGAGAGAGAGAGACAGACAGACAGACAGACAGACAGACAGAGAGAGAGAGAGATAATTAAAATTTACCCGAGAGTGTTGTTTTTGTATTTTCTGAAACGTGACCGTCATTTAGGCGACAGGAATTAAATACTAGAACTGACGTCTCTGTCTGTGTCAGCATAGCCAGGGTTATTATATATAATTTATTTCTGTCGAATATCATTTATGTACACTCGTTTTTTTTATGTTTTTGTTTTGTTGTTTTTTGAGACACGTAATCAGGTCTTACGTCAGTTTGCGCGCGCGAACAAAACTTGTGAACAATTATTTAATGCAGCGACAATTATTGACGCAGACAATAATAACGGTGGTTACGTTTTCACGCATACGCTGTGAATATATCCTTTGTTTGACGAGAATGGATAATGCATTCACTCTTATTTTGATGCAATATTTTGTTTTCATCAGGTTTTATTGTTGATAGATGCAATTACTCTTTCAGCGAATCTTCTTATTCATTCAGTCATTGGCGAAGTGATGCGTCGAAAATGACATTCAGCAATACATGAAACTAGCAGCTCTACCCGGCCTCCCCAGGGACAAAAATGTAAACTTGTCTCCCTCTACCACTATCTCTCAAAACTTTGTTTCTGTTTTTAATGTCACTTGTTTTTGTCCACACCCACTCAAATAAAAATTGCAATAAATGAAGCATATTTCGTCGTCAAATTCTCTTTAAAAGTAATTTTATTATAACTTTTGTTTTAGTCTTCGAAAATTGAAAATTTATATCTCAAAATATAGCTGAGAATGTGGTCTATGAACTGCAAAAATTATTTGAAATTTGATCGAAAATGAGTATTACCTGTGAAAACTTGTCAAACTTTAAAAACCAAAAACCCCAACCATGCTCCTTCAGTCTTTAACAACGAATTTTTGTGGCAGGACGTGTGCAATCTCCAGCCATACCTCTTCTGAGTCGACATTGTTAAATAGCAGTGGCAAATGAAGTCTCTGTACAGAACGTCTGTAAACAAAGGTAGAGAAAAACGGAGAGCACATACATCGCCTAGAATTCCCAAATGGTCGCCCAGCTGGTACTAACCAGGCTGTGAAACTTTAAAGCAGTTCTAAATGAGTAAAACTAACACTTAACCATATTATTTAAACACTACTGTGTTTAAATGATATATAAGCATGTAATTTGTATATTTAGATATATAGGAAAAAGCCTTGGAAAACCCACCGTTAATTAACTCGGCTTTCATGTACTAATAGATATTCTCAGTCCGATTGATTCCATAAATCTATCATTTTATTCACTTTCTCGTTGGCTCGTATTTACAACTGGTCACGAGTTTATTCTATTTTTACTTTTCTATTTCCACCGATTCTGGCTGTAAAGGCTTTCCATGAGCAGTCAAGACGGCCATCTTTTCTATCTCGGAAAACCAATTTCCGCCGAGCAAGAGATTTTCAGCTTTGTTCAAAATTAAAATACTCAAGGTCAGTTTTACGTCAGATTTCCGTTCTTGCCTATCGCCTTTGCTTCGTCGTCGTTGTAACTGCCATTTTTAGCTCCAGAAACAGGAAGCAATCACCCGCTCAGCCCGCTGTAAATGCTTCCCTCATTTTACTTTCCGGGGAAACTCGCATATTTGCGCCATATTGTATGTGAATGGGAGGATTTGTAATTTTTATATAAAAGATCAGCTGGAGTAATGCAACACCATAAATGGCAAACTTACATAATTGTAGTGGAATCAACGAAATTTTAGCTGCATTAAACAACCTTTTTTGTTAGCCAAAACTTTTGTTTACAAAATTTTTATCCTTTTTTTACTACAGGCTACTTGATGAGTCAAGACTTATCAAGACCAAAAGGACAAGGGCTAATGAGTGTATCAAGTAGATGGTGAGCAACACCATGATAATTGGTAACAATGCAAAAGACTGGTCAGAATTTGATTATTTATGAAGATGGCTCAACAAGAATTTATTTAGATTAAACTTTTTTTATTATTCAATCTTCACCCCAAACAAGTCAAGTGCCACTTTGAAGTAGGGGGCACCTATCGGGGACAATTTGCGGGGGCATTATGAAGAGAGATGAGTAGAAAGATGTTTTTTCACATTACACTTGAACTTCTGCATATCAGCACAGTTGGGAAAGCAGTATCCCGGAAGGGAGTTCCAAAGACTTGCAGTTCTGGGGAAGAAACTATTACAGTAAAAGGATTTCTTACACCTAGGGATCTCTACTCTAAAGGGGTGGGACTTAGTTGCTTGTCGGGTCTGTCGGGGGTAGTCACGTTGAGGAGGTACAAGTCTTATTCCTTAGACATGTGTTCATTTGTTTTCCCCTCATGCCTGTTATAGAGGGTGGTGTCATCGGCAAAAATACCCATCTCCGAAACAATTTTATCAGGGAGGCCAATAATGAATATCAGGAACAATAAAGGCCCAAGGATAGACCCCTGGGGTACTCCCGCATTTATATCATATTTTTTAGATGTACGACCGTCGAGGACAACTTGGATTTTTCTCTTACTAAAGAAGGATTTAATTACATTCTGTATTCTTCAAGTGATACCATATGATCTAATTTTCCTTAGAAGACCATCGTGCCATACCCTGTCAAAAGCCTTAGATATATCAAGGGCTACCGCTCTACTCTCCCCTGTTTTGTCCAGTGAACGGTATATACGTTCAGAGACTACAGTTAAGATATCTGCTGTTGAACGGGCTTGCCTGAATCCATATTATTTGTCAGTCAGTAGTTTAGCAGCTGTTAGGTGTTGGACTAGGGCTTGATTAACTAAGAACTCCAATATTTTTGCGAAAAACGGGAGGAGGCTAGTGGAGCGATAATTTAGTGGGTCATTTCTTTCAGAGTTCCCAAAACGGAATCATCACCATCTTGCAGCGTTGAAACTGAGCACCTATGATTAAATTCTTCGTCTTTCCTCCGACAGACGTACTGCCTACCATCACTGCCTAGCCTATTGAATCTGCTTTCGTCGCTAAAAAGCACTTTTGACCAATATGAAGAGTCATGATCTTCATTGCATCTGACGAAGTCCAGATAGCGCTTTACAGAAATCATTGGCTTGCGTCTTGCAACATTTCATCGTAAATTAAATTCATTTAATCTATTCTTGACAGTAGAATGAGAGCACATTTTAACAAGATTGCACTGTTGTTGGATTTGGGGAGCCGTTTCAAATCTGTTTCTTAGCCTGCAGATCTTGATAGAATTATCTTCCTTGTTAGAAGTAACTCCAGATTTAGGGGCATCACGGACACTGCCGGTGTTTTGGTGCTTCTGCACAGTCTTTCGTGCCGTTTTCTCATCACATTTCAATCTGCGACCGATTTCTCGATTGGATAAACTAGAAAGGTGGAGATTAATGAGCTCCTGGTGATCACTAAGAGAAAGTCGCGGCGTATGGACTAAATGTGACGTTGTATAACCTGGAACAACAATTACGATTAGAGATGCTTTGTTTCCTGATGGGGGATATTGTAAACTTTTTAGGGACGATAATTAAAGCTGGTTTTAAGCGAATTTGTTGCTGCGGGCTTTCTTTTATCCTCCTCTATCTGAAGTTATTTTTTTAAATTGACGTGAACACTAGAATATTTCAATTAAAAGTAAAGTCAAATATGAACAGGTAAAATCATAGAGGAATAAAAGGCGAATTAAATGAGGTATAGGTTGTTTAAACAATTACATTAAATTTAGCTAAAATTTGCAGTTTTTGAAAAAATTAAAAGTACCGGCACTATATATATATATATATATATATATATATATATATATATATATATATATAAATATATATGTATATATAAATAAGGGAGTAGTCACCAACAATGTGTATTTTTTAACATTATTTTATTATTCCGTGTCTTGGTTTTTCATTGAGAATTATGTTTGGATCATTGTAATAATGTTTTTAAGTCATTGAAATCGTTTTTACGCGCGTTTCAGACGTTCTGTGATGCGTCCTCGCCAGAAATGATTTTCAAATGTGTTGGAGATGTAAAAATGGCGATTTTCGTAGTTAATTTGAAGTTTTTCCAAAGGGTGGAGGCTTGTAAGTGTTTATTATTCATTAGCATGCTCAATTTTTATTGCTCTTTTATTGGGCTTGTAAGGGAGACCGTTGACCTCGCTGTAGTCACTATCTCTTTCTCCTAATGTTTTTTTTCTTTTCCTTTAGGGTGGGGTAGGGTGTGTGTGTGTGTGTGTGTGTGTGTGTGTGTGTGTGTGTGTGTGTGTCTGCGCGCGTGTGTGTACGTGTGTGTATTTGCTTTTATTGGTTTGGGAATGTGTATATTGTTTTATAGTATTTGGGGGTTATTTGCTTCCTTAGGAAGGCGGCTGTGATCCGAGGTCGTTACTAATGTGTATGTGTGGAGAGGGGGGGACTAGCTCTTCTGAAATAAGGGTAGGTGTGCTTTAATTCTATTTTGATATTTATTTTTTGGATTCTTGGATTTTAGTATTGTGATTTTTCGTTTTAGTCTTTTCGGGTATTCCTTATATTGTGTTTGTTTAGAAAGAGGGGTGTATTTAAAATAGGGGATTTTTTAATGTTTCTATTTATTTGTCTCCCCATGTGGGTATGGCCAGACCCAGGATCGGTTCCTAGTGTGGGGAAGATTTTGTCCCCAGAGGGGGGGGGGCATTGGAGGGGTATAGGTATGGGAGGGGGATGATAGAAGAGATGATAGTTGTTTCAGTTATGAGGGGGTTCTCCTCCACAGGAAAAGAAAAGAACATTAGGCGAAAGAGATAGCGACTACAGCGAGGTCAACGGTCTCCCTCACAAGCCCAATAAAAGAGCAATAAAAATTGAGCATGCCAATGAATAATAAACACTTACAAGCCTCCACCTCTTTGAAAAACTTCAAATTAACTACGAAAATCGCCATTTTTACATCTCCAACACATTTGAAAATCATTTCTGACGAGGACGAATCACAGAACGTCTGAAACGCGCGTAAAAACGATTTCAATGACTTAAAAACATTATTACAATGATCCAAACATAATCCTCAATGAAAAACCAAGACACGGAATAATAAAATAATGTTAAAAAATACACATTGTTGGTGACTACTCCCTTATTTAAATATACATCTTTCTTTCGTTGGAATTTCTTAACCCATTTTATATATATATATATATATATATATATATATATATATATATATATATATATATATATATATATATATATGGTTTCCGCTCTGCAAGATCTACCGCAGATGTGCTGACGGTTATATCCCACAGGATCAGTGAATCTCTTGACAAAGGCTTCCTTTCTAGGGCAATTGCTCTTGACATATCAAAGGCCTTCGACAAGGTATGGCATAAGGGTCTACTTCACAAGATTTCCAGCTACGGTATAACTGGAAATGTTTTCTCAATCATTAAATCATTTCTCTCTGATAGGCTCATAAGAGTAGTGGTAGATGGACAAAAATCGGAGGCCTGCAATATAAATGCTGGAGTCCATTAGGGGTCAATCCTGTGCCCAACTCTCTTCCTGATCTACATCAACGACCTCCCTAAACACATACTTAAATCATTCGTTGACATCTATGCTGATGACACGACCATCTACGGCAACACATCAAAGGCTGTAAATGACAAAGTTCTCTCTGATTCTCTCTCCTCTAATCTCGAGCGCGTGGTTCAGTGGGGGGAGATGTGGCTGGTTACCTTTAATGCATCCAAAACCAAACTCCTATCCTTACATCATCAACGCTCTGATCCCCATCTGGCATCAATTGTGATGGATGGCTCTCGTCTGGGTGAGGCCCCGTGTTTTGACAAGCTTCTGGGTTTGACCTTTACTCCTGATCTGAAATGGAACACGTACATCAAGTCTGTTGCCAAGGTCGCTGGAAAGATATTGGGGTCCTTCTACCGCTTCAGAAGATATCTCACTACTGATGCAATTCTCTATCTATATAAAAGCCAAGTACGTCCAAGGATGGAATACTGTTGCCATATCTGGGCAGGAGCTGCTTAAAACAGCCTATCCTGCCTTGACAGAGTACAAAATAGACTTCGTGGCTTAGTGGGGGGTGCCCTTTTCTCTACCCTGCAACCTCTCTCCCACAGAAGAGACGTTGCGAGCCTGTCCTTGTTTTATCGTTATTTCCATGGCAGGTGCTCGTCTCAACTCCAATCTCTGGTCCCCCCTCGCCAATCTTTCACGAAAAACACCCGTCTAGCTGAATCCACTGTGAAAAATTCCTCCACTCTATATCTGTGCCTAAATCAAAACGCGGATTCCATGAACAAAGCTTCTTTCTTAGAACTGCACGTCTGTGGAACTCTGTTCCGTCTGCCTGCTTCCCTCCGGACTACAACTTGGATGTCTTCAAGTCTAATCTTAACAAATTCCTAATGAACCGCCCCCTTAATTAAACACTTCATCAAATCTTCACACTAACGTAATGTACTTGCAATAACCCTTATCCCTGAGTGGCTTCCGGGCCTTGATAAGTGGTGATCACTGTGTAAAAAAAAAAAATATATATATGCTTTAAATTCGTTTGAAAAATGTAAACAGTCAGTGAGTTTTATGAATGAAAGTAATATTTTTTATTAAAACATGGTTTAGATAATAAGCTTTTTAGCGTTACTTTAATTTACGTGATTATAATGGGAATTAGGATTGTTAAAATGAGTTTTATAAATGAGAAAACAAATGCGATACATTCATAAAAGTAAATAAACATTTATACTCTCATGAATTTGTTTTTCTGTGTGTGTGTGTGTGTGTGTGTGTGTGTGTGTATTCATATTAAAAACCCTTTTTTTCTATTAGTATTTATATGCAAAATGTGACACAAGCTCGTTTTTAATGTGGGGAAACCAGCTCCCCAAAAGAAGGGCAAAAGAGACACTCTGGTATGGACCAAAAATTATAATTGTCTCAGTATAGAGGGTTTCCCCTCCATTGATTAAAGACAAATAAATGTGGCATCAGAACAGATACTACACTTTGAAGTATTAAATATTTTATTCGGGTTAAAAAAAAATATAATATAGATTAAACATGATCAAAAAAGTTAGGCACAAGTCCAACTCAAAAAGGGGAAAGTATGGGAGTCGCTGCCCATCCTTGTCACTTCAGAACTAAACAAAAGATTCTCTAAGCTAGTATCCTCTTTCACCATAATACCGCATTCACTCTTTCGTATTGGGGACGTCCTGATTAGAGCCCAATCGTTTAAAACACTTTTAATAAACGTCTAACCCCCCCCCCCAAAAAAAGATAACAATAATGATAATACAATAATTCATTAGTGTCGAGGGCAGAGGAAGAAAAAAACACAAAAGTGGTTAGAAAGAGCTTCCCAACCCCGTGTAATTGATAGATCGCTCGTTTCACTTCGGTTTGTAAGGGAACTTGAGGTCCTGCGGGACAGTCTCTAGGTGGGGGGCCCTCTAGATGGGACGAAAGGGAGAATGGAAAAATTGGTGTGTGAGGGGAGGGTGTTAGTGATTGATTGCTTTCTCTTCAAGATGGGTGCAATTCATGGAAAATTTTAAATTAGGAGGGGTAGGGATCTTGGAGGCTTCCTAGTCGGGGAGGTATGGGGAACTCACTCGGCTAGCTAAGAGGCTAAAAGTTAGATCACACTTGACGGAACTGCGCGTTCCACACCTAGGCGAGGAACACGTATTCAAATTTGGCTCCTTTTCAAACACACAGAATTGCTACGTGTATCCATCTTCTGTCAAATACCGCGCAATGCAGCTTTTTTTCTATCACATCTGATCTGTACCCGTAGTTGGTGTTTAAATAAAACGATCAGATCCTGATCAGAAAAAGACCCCCCGACCACCTTGCAGTTGCGACGTCCAAGTCACCATTCTCGCCACGGCCAGGATGGTAATGTAAATCATTTGTCTTTCCCGTTCCCACGACAGCCTCTCGTTGTCAACGACATTGGATACGGTAATCGGGCGAGGATGCTCGGGATCAAAGCGAGTCGTCACCTCGCTGACATACAACCAGTACCAGCGAAGTTCGTGGCAATCGCAGAGTGTGATCAGTCGTTTCTACGGCAGTTGACTCCAAAAAAAAAAATGATTTTTAAAAACTTAAGTGCGACAGACTAAATAAAACTTAGATGTAACAAAGCAAATGCTATTTCAATATTTAACGAAACAGACCTAAGAAAATGCTATTTAAAACTTAAACGTTATAGAACAAAATAATATTTTAAATTTTATTTTGAAATTAAACCTAACAAAGAAAAGTAAATGCCATTTCATCCATAAACGAAACAGACCAAAAAAGTGTTATTTTTAACGTAAGCGTGATAAACCAAAGAAAATGCTACTTAAAAATTAAGCATGAATGACCAAAGAAATGCCATTTCAAACTTAAGTATGACAGGCCAAAAAAAACAATGCTATTTGCTAACTTAATTGTGACAAAACAAGGCGTGACAGATCAAAGCAAATGCTATTTCAAATTTAAGCGTTAAAAACAAAAGCAAATGCTATTTTAAAATTAAGCGTGACAGACTAAAGCAGATGTTATTTATAACAAGCGTGACAAACCGACTGACAAAACTTCTGATAGATATGTAAGTACACATCTCCATATAGAAAAATTACGTAATCGGCCATTAGCCGAAACTAGTTGCTGCGCATGCGCCCATGAAATTATTTCAGCTGACTCTGACATACAAATTCATCTCATATATTCACCCGTTTCGTAAACTATTAAAGAATCTGAATCTCGACCATTTCTTCAGTTATTTTCTTTACGCGAATGTTTCGCTAGCATTATGAAGTTGGAGACGCGCTTTAAAAGAGGCAGCAAATATTTAAATGAATAATATATTTCAAGTCTTATTTTTTTCTAACGGTATAACCTTTTCTTTCTTTTTTTTAATAAAATAATTCAAAAACGTAATCATATATATTGCAAAATGCATAAAGGTTTCCAACCTTTTGGCACTCGCAATCCCTTACATAAAAGTTTGGACCCCATGCAAGCTCCTACTTATGGCTTACGATCAGCAGCTTAATTTTCTTTTTATATTTTGTAAATGACAAGAAATAAGCATCTAAAGAAACATTTTCTTTAATTTTGTACTTAAACCACATGGATCCAACCTGAATTCACAGAAAGAACATATATTTCTTAAAATAATATGACAATAGATTTAAAACTAAGCCAACTCAGCTACTGGGATGGCTGATGTTGCATTTCATCTAATGTCGTGGAACTAACGACAAAACACGTTTTGCTTTGCAGCTAAATAATGAAAATGTAAAAGCTTTAAAAATGTAATTTATGAAATAAAACTAATGTTATCCCAGGCTAATTCTAACAAGTCTACACGCTCCGCTGCAAAGGCGTTGTGATATCCAGTTGGCAAGTAATAATTGCAAAGCATATTTCATATTTTTAATAAGGTGATATTCTAACGTAAATTTTACGTGTAATATTTCAATACTTTCCTTGCACACATGAACATTTTTCACTGTAATTTTTTAACATGTAAATATTTTTTTTTCTTATAGAGATTGAATTTGGTCTGTTATCTTTCAAACACAATTAAAATTTAAACTAAAAAATAATTTTGATAATCATTTTTAAAAAAGCGTCGGAGTCTGTTTTTTGTTTGTTTGTTTTTGTTTTTTCAGTAATTTTTTGCCCGTACTTATCATATTGTTTACTTTAGCTCCACATAAGTTTTAACCAAATGAAAGCTTTAGATTCCGTTTAAGTACACAAAACTGATCCCGATAGGTAAAAGAGCAACTTATTTTGCTTTTGGTAACATTAATTTCTTATATAGTTGAATTATTGATACTCTTTTCGTTTGTTGGCTTCTCTGCTAAATCCCAGAAAATGGTTTTGTCATTAGACTATATCTACTTCCGGTTGTTTAAGAAACGTACACGTGACAGATTCACATGACCAAAATCAATGACGTCGCGAGGTTACATGACTTTAGTGCTTAGGCCATCTTAATATTACAATGGGCCGTGGTAGAAGTCTTAAGTAGTTCACAAGTGTATTCCGAGTACCTCCCACACTAAGGATTGAACCTTTAACCTCTAGTTTTAAGTAGTACTCTAACACTCAGGACGACTAATCCAAATAATACAAAACATTTTTAGGCGTTTTTCTTTTAAACTTAATTTTCTTATACGTATATGAACATACGGAAAGTTTTGAGGCTAATTTAACAATATTTTCAAACTGTCACATCATTTAAATAAAATTATACTTGTCACTCAGAATATATTTCTAGAATACATTTGTTAAAGTTTAAATAATAACTTAGTGTGCATAAAAATGTACTTGAGCAATTCGTATACATGCTAGACGAGTACAGATTGATATGAGCAGTCCTTTGTCTCTATCTGTTTTCTCTCGAATGCAGGTATAATCCGTCATATAAATATTTTTTATTATATTATTTTTTAAATGAAAAATAATGCTCGCATTATCATGGAATAAATAAATAAGATTGTAAAATACTTTCTCATATATGGGTTCATTGGACATCCCAATCATCGACTTAGGATTTCACGAAAGTACAATGTTGGGAAACACTGGTCTGGACCATGTTGTAAGCCTGGGATCATTAAACATTTCAGGCTTTGTGGCGTCAGATTTCTTCACATTCACAACTAATAATCTCGTTACAACACGATACGACATCCAAACAGAATACGTGTATACGAGAAAATTGTTCAAATGGCAAATAAACGAATAGATTTATGGAATGAGTTACATTGATGTTCTTCTTCCTCCTTTTCTTAATCAGGCTGGCTTAAGATACTAGATACCAGTCTTAAAATGTATCAAACATTGGCGTTATTATTTTTCCTTTGCAAAACTCAATCATGTTCTGCAGAGCTAAAAAACGAAATGCAGCATTCAGATTTTTTTTAAATTCAATTTATAACATTATATAATCAATTCTTAATGCTGCAATATTTTACGTTATGAATTTATTATATTTTTACGAGGATATCTTGTCCTTTTCTTTTCTAGTTTTAACAACAAGTTCACACTGAAGCACTTATCACAATATTCTGTGGATCTATATTAAAAAACCTTGTTAAACTTTGTGACATATTTTTATTCTATGGAGGTTGGGTGCGAACGAACACCCCATAATTTTATTATACCATATTTCTTCAAACTGTAACATAATTATCAAAGTAAGCAGATAGATATGAAAAGTCTTTATTAAAGTTTGTGCCTATTTTCATTCTATGGAGGCCAGGCGCGAACGCAGACCCCACAATTTTATTATACCATCCCTATTTAAATTGAAACATACTTATCAAAGTATTCTTATGTACATCTATATCATAAACACTTGTAAACTTTTTTTTATTTTTTAATTTCTTATTTCCATACTCTGTGAACCAGGCGCAAACGCAGACCCCACAATTTTAATGAACCACTGTTCTGACAGATCAAATATACCCATTCCTGTGTCTCAATACATCTTCTATCATTATATGAAATCAGTTTTTTAAAATAGTCAACCATATAGGAGCCTGTTCGTGACCAGGCACACACACACACACACACACACACACACACATTCAGCTTTATATTATAGATATAGGAGCCTATTCGTGACCAGACACACACACACACACGCACGCACACACATTCAGCTTTATATTATATACATACATATATATATATATATATATATATATATATATATATATATATATAGAGAGAGAGAGAGAGAGAGAGAGAGAGAGAGAGAGGAAGAGACAGACACGCAGACAGACAGAAGGGGAAAGTAAAAGATATTAGATGACTTTTTAAATTAAAGTACTAGAGATTTAAGCGTCTAACTTCAAATTGGCTTAACAAACATGACTGTCTTATCAACGATGTCGTTCAGGAAATAGCGGTTTAAAATGGACGCCACACGATAGGGTGAGTGGTTTTCAAGGGAGATGAACACATGTAAAGCGAATTAGAGATTTATTAAGAAATGAAATAATAAAAGAAGATGATTAAAAATACGAAAATAATATAGAAGGAAAAAAGAAACACAGACAAACCTAAGAAAGCAAATGAATGAAATGAATGGCGTAAGAAAAATACAGAAAGAAAATTTAACATAATTTTATGTAATCTTTGATCTTCATTTTATCATCGAAGCCAATTATTTGTCTTTCTGTAGTCGTAATGGTTATTTAGGAACTGAAGTTTCATTGTTTCTCTCACAACTAGTTACTGCAGTTATGTATAAAATAAAATAAAAACGTAATCAATCTTGTTGCTCAATGTTTTTTTTATTCATTATTATCTATATAATACTTTGTTTGTTTCTTTCTTAGTTAATCGGTACGTTACGCTTGAAAAAAAGCCAAATACAATTTTAAATAGCCAGGGTGGTTTTAAAAAGGCCAAATTTACTAAATTTCGCTTTAAAAATACTGATCTTGCAACTCTAGACAAGAATATGAGAGTGATTTATCTTTGATGTAGCCTAGTTTTCGAATGTTATTATGATGATATTTGATCATTGTTGTAATGGCGTAAGAAAGTAACTCGTTGTAATTTTAACACGCGGCGGTTCTTCGCCACAGGAAAAAGTCAGTGAAATGTTATGTAAAAATGAAAGCATTTATAAGAACAGGTGTTGAACTAAAGAAATAAATTAAAGGTTGTCTCTTATAATGTAATCTTATTATTTGTATTGAACTATGTTGCACAATATTACTTTCTGAATATTTATTAGTATTTATCAATTCATCTCATTTATGCCAGTTTTATATTTAAAATACAATGGACACAACTTTCATAAAAATTTAAATAAACTCATATTTGCTACGTGTTACTAGTTTTTTTTCTGCCTAAAAACTAATATTTTGCGCTATCCCCAAAAATATAGCTTTATCAAAACATATTTGTTATTCATTATATTTCTTATTCCGTGGATTTTCTATGGGGTCTGCTAGTTATTATTATTATTATTATTATTATTATTATTATTATTATTATTATTATTATTATTATTATTATTGCTGTTGTTGTTAATATTATTTTTGTTGTTGTTGTTGTTATTATTATTATCATTATTATTATCGTCTTCATCATTATTATTATCATTATAATTATTATTATCATTATTATTATATTATTATTATTAATATCATCATTATTATTATTATTTTATTATCATTATTATTATTGTATTATTATTATTATTCATTATCTTTATTTTATTGTTAATAATAATATTATTATTATTATATTGTTATTTTTTATATAATTGTTTTTATTAATATTATCATTATTTTAATAGTATTAATATTATAATAATTATTATTATCATTATTATTATAATATTATTATCATTATTATTATATTATTATCATAATTAGTATTATCATTATTATTATTATTATTATTATTATTATTATTATTAAGCAAGACATATTGTCACTTAAACGATAAGGTTACTGTTTGTAATTCTACAGAGGAACTATGTAAGCGGAGTTGAGCAGCAGGATATCTGTTCACGTTACATTCATATTTCTGTAAGATAGTACAGTTAGAAGAGCAGGAGACACGAAGAGAATTTCTTTGTCTAGCGAAAAAACTATTAGAGTAGAATTTTCCGGTATCAAAAGAAATCTACAGAGAAGGGGTGGGATTTTGATGCTTGTCGGCTTATTCGAGTCGAAGGGGAAAGTACTTGTAAAACAAGCACAGAGATACAACATTGCGGCGATGGGACAGAGGTTGGAACTGGGTTGATAATATGACACCTATTAACTTAGAGATTATATTCCATACATGGGCAAACGGTGGCTTTGTAGAAATGTAGGATATATCACGTTTACACACGGGATCTAGTTTGATTACCGAAGTTAAGCAACGTTGAGCCTAGTCAGTACTAAATGGGTGATCATTTGGGAACTCCAGGTGCTGTATGTACTCTCTGCTTATTTCGGCATTGTTTCCAGTCATCATAGACTTCTCCTTGCCACTGGACTCAAACAATGCCTATTCAGGAGAGGTGTGATTGGATATTGCGCAACCTTTGCCTCACAATTTCACGCACACCTACCGTAACATGGGGGTATGCATTATCTTTCAAGACTTAACGGAGGCATTGCATCGGAAGATAGTAATACTGTCAAGTGTGAATAATTTTCTAGCACAGTAGAGAGAGAGCCCACTTTCTTTGCAAAACCCTTGGCAATATTTTCAATGTATTTGTTCCAGTTCATGTGTTTTGTGATTGAACGATGAGCTTTGAGGTATAGTGTTATTCGACGTGGTCCTTAATGATTTATTCTTTCCAGATTTCGGTATGATTATTCGGACATGTATCCATTATTATTCTGCTGTCGGTATTGATTTCTTCGATATTTTTCTGGTTAGAATTCTTTATAGAAAATTTTCGAATTCTTACAGGAGGGATTATATGAAGGGTTGCCAACGTCCTAAGCGAACTGCATTCGAACTTGTTGTAGGTTCTCAGTCCGTGTCATTTACTACTTAGCCACTGCCAATGCCACCTCCCATCATATGGTTAGACATAAGCTTATTTTCGTCTGCACGGGCTAGAGTAAACAAAGATTTGGCTTCAAAAACTGAGACTGAATACAATCAGTTCGTCCGTCAAATAGAAATACTTTCCTATCTTCTTTGCACTGCGGACTTCCGCTCATAACATAACTTCCTGTACATGTTAGCTTTATTTCTACTCTTAACTGATAATGGAATATTTTATTACTTAATTTTAACCTTATGTAGAAAGTTTCGAATTTCAACTTATTTGTACACACCCACATCTAACTATTGCAGCAAAAATATCAGACAGAAAACCTTATGGAAAAAGAAAGAAAATTTGCGAAAAAAGAATAGAAAAGAACACTTGTTTTATTTTGGCACCCAGCTTGTATTTGTGTGTATTTGTGTTACAGGTTTATGGGGGTTTTTTTCTCACCTGCGATCCATGCATAATAGTCACATGGGACCGAAATCAGGTGAGTTATGGGGGGGTTAGGGTTAGGGGTGGATAGATGTTGATACGCATGAAGTCATGGAAGTTTTAAGACATCCACTTCTGGGGGTCAAAAACGTAAATAAAAAAGTAAAATTCGAAATAATGAAAATGTGGAGCGTATCGTCAGACATTTTTTTGTTTTGTTTTGTTATCGAGAATAAGAGGGCGAAAACGTAAATACGTGTACGTAGCAAGGAATATTGAACGCGGAAGTGATAGCTCAATTATTAACGACGAAACATGAACTGGTAAACCATTTCTATTTAAAACTATACAATCACTTATGACGTGTATGGAAAACAATTAACTTTTAACCGCGAATTTACTTGTAATTTATTATTTGCTGGGAAAAACAGTAAAAGCAAATGTTTTTGTACTGCAAAACGCAGCAAATTTATTTGGAACAGATTGGTTTGTTTTATTTTATGCATAGGAATTACCCGTAAATTCGTTTTGTAATAAAATTTGTGTTCTCTCTTAAATTCCAACATGGCAGAAAATTTAATAATAAAATCTCTATTGGCACACCTCTTTCTTATATAATGATCTTTCTTGAATAGCATATCACTTACGAAATTGCTAGCTTCGAGCTGTACAACAATAGTATGAGTACAGGTGAGCCGTTCCTCATATACATTACAAATCAGTAACAAACTGCTTTGTTTATTTATAGTCATAAAACCGTTTATATTTGTACGTTGACAATTCGGGTTATTAAATACTTTCAGGTGATATTGCAAAAAATAATTTTGCAAAAAATAAACAAAGAAAAATTGTATAAAAGAAAAGATAATAAATTAAAGAATAAAAATCAATGACAGAATGAAAGGAAGAAAGAAAGGGAGAAAGAGAAAGGCTTAGAAGAAAAACAACGAACAAATAAAGAAAAAAGAAGAAAGTAACATAAAAGAGAAAGGTAGAAAGGTAAAACAAGGAAGAAAGGGTATAGCGATTACCATAGATTTTAACGACGTTTGAAAAAGGGTCACCATTTCGGTCGGGTCCCTTTTTGGGGCACCTCCGAAATTAGAGAGAGAACAAGAGTGCTGAAAAAGAAAGGTGGCGGAAAAGAAAACACCGGGTTATAATTAAGTGCGACGAGACTACGATTGATGATGTTTTATAAAGGTTTTTATAAAGGTTTCCAAGAGATAGGGGTACAAAGAAGATGGTACATTTCTTTGATAAAAGTCTTTACCCAGGGAAACTGGTCCGTCACGTATTGATGCTTCTATCGTTTCTGCATGTCTGAGACAGATTTCTTCTTTGTATCTCCCTCCAAGACAGTCCTCTATTCCGATTGGCTGAAACCTCTGGTGACGTTGAGAGAAGAAAGGAAGAGAAAAGTAGAAGAGTAGGGAGAAAGAGAGAAATAAGGGAAGCATACTATAGCAGTATCATAGTAGTAGTTCACTACAAGGGAAAGCATAGAAACATTGAAGAGAAAGAAAGAAAGAAAGGAAAGATCATAAAGAAATGAAGGAAGACAAAAAAGAAAATATCAACAATGAAGGAAGAAAAAGAAGAGATAAAAAGAAATAAAATCGAAAAAAGACAAAAAGAAAATAGAAAGGAAAGAAGAAAGAAAAAGAAGAAAAACAAATATAATATCAGAAAGAAAGACAATAACAAGAAAAAAAAGAAAAGAAAAAATAAGAGGGAAATATAAGAAACAAAGTTTGACAGTACATAAATAAATTTGGTACAAAAAAAGAAACAAATAAAAAACAAAACAAATATAAGAAAAAATAAAGAAAGAAAAAAATAATAAAAAGAAAAAGATACGGTAAATAAAATGCTGACAAAATATACAAAATGAACAAGCAAGAAAAGCAAACGTTATAAAATACTAAAAACAAAGCAAATTTTGAAATACAGTCGTAGACATTGTGGCTGTCACGAAAATAGAAACAAATAAACACAATTCTTCATTGACAAATTTTGATTTTGGTATGTCGTTGAATTTTCGCCAATTGCCTTAATGTTTTATCGCGCATAAACACAATTAGGGCTCTATTGACGTCATTGTCATTGTCTCGCAGATTGAAAAAACGCGACTATGTGATAAAACTGTTTGACCATTCAATCTGTGATCTCCAGCTGGAACTGTGGCGAGCTATTGAAAAGTACGATTTCATGCCATCTATATTTAAAACAAGTTCCTTTTTTTATTAACACATAACCTTTATCAATACTAAAAGACTACTCGGGGACAAGAATTAATGGTTTGTGTCAGGTAGATGTTGAGACAAACACTTTGAGGATTGAAGATCATGGTTGGAACTGGGCAGAATTTAATTAGTCAATGGGACGGCATTTCAAGAAGTTGTTAAGACTATGCTGTAGTGAACTTGAAAGCAGTTCTGTCGTATTGTGTTCTATTGGCGGGCGAGATTTCTTGGGAACAAAATCTGGAAGTTCCATTTGATTTTAGGGACACAGAGGTAGAAAGGAAAATTACAGTGGTTGTAAATAGAAGAGTTTTCCCGTGAATATTTCACAGAGAGAACCAGAAATTAGAGCGTCACTTGCCTTCCCACGAGGGAAGAGTAAGATACAGTATCTGATTTTAATGTGGAGAAAATCCATTTTCAAAGAGAGACACCCTCACTTGGAATGAAAATGAAAATTGCCTTAGTCTTGAAAGATTTTATTTCACTGCCTGAGGATAAAATAGATGACGTATAGTATTAGAACAGATACTACATTTTGATCCTAGATAAACAATGGCGTTTTACTAACTTTCTTTGATGGGTACTATATCAGAAAGTATCTGACTTTTCTTGATCAAAATGTAGTATCTGTTCTGTCCATATATTAGATAGTAGGGAACCTACGTTAATAAGTAGTGATTAATTTAGCTAGTGGGAATTTTATAAGAGTCAAATATAGGCCATGTCAGAATGACCGGATCTGCAAACAAAATTGTACCTAGAAACATGTGACGTGAGTTAAACCGAGTTGGTAGAGATCAAACACAGTATACAAACATAGTCAAACAAGATGAAGGGAATGACATGATGTTAGCGAAAGGAACATAGATTTTTAAACCTGTCTCTCCATTAGCAGCATGCGAATGAGACACGTTAGATAATGCAGAAATAATCTAAGGTGAATGTTATCTCGAAGCTCTGTCTGTTGTGTTGTTCATTTCATACGTAACTAAGTAAAAAGGCAAACATCATTGTTATATATTGTTTTTTTTTTTCTAAATCAATTCTGAATTATCATCTAGGCTTCAGCCTCTGTTTCATCGACGAAATGTTGCATTCCTCTGCCTGTTCTACAAGTATTTTAATGGTGAATGCTCCGACGAACTAAAAGCCCTTATACCCCCTCGACGTAAATACCCTCGACAAACTCAACAAGCAGCAAAGTCCCATCCCTACACAGTAAAGATCTCTAGATGTAAGAAAGCATTCTTCTCTAATAGTTTCTCCCCCAGAGGTCCTGGATATGACCTTAAACTATATCAGATGGTGAGGGCCCCAGCTTGCAGGCCTTAGCGAGTGTGGAGCCACCCTTTAATTGCCATTGCTTCCAGGTCCACTCTGATCCGGACTGGTAGTACCTGTTAGGGTCCCAACTATGGGTTAAATAGAAACTGATTTTAAAAAAACAAATATACTCTATTAAAAACATTTTCTTAAAATCACTGAATTCGGCATTAAATAACCTGAAAAGGGTTGATATGCCGTAAAACAAAATCAAACAAATAAACTTTCCCAGAACTGCTAGACTTTGGAACTCCCTTCCAGGTTCCTGCTTTCCCAACTGTACTGACATGCAGAAGTTCAAGTGTAATATGAACAAACATCTTGCTGCTCGACTCCCTACATAGCAACCCTGCAACTTATGGCCCCGATAGTGGCCTCCTACTTCGAAGTCGTAATGTTTCTTGTTTGAGGCGAAAATGGAATAAAATTCTCTTCAATAAAACCTTGAAGAGACTCGGCAAAATTCTCTTTATGCCTATCCTGTATGCTTAAGAAAATTTAAAAAAAACAAAAAAAAACGTACGTATGCATAAAAAAATCTTTTATTTGATTGGATTTATTGATTGCTCGTGGTTGAAAACGTAACACTCAGTCAATGGAAGAGGAGTCATTTCTAGATTAAGCAGTTTTTATTTCTGTCCCAATTCAGAGTGTACCTTTTTACATAGCTGTATTTTCTCCAACTTTGCTTTTAACTATGACCTCGTAGAGAGAGGGGGGCAATCATATAGTTAGATAGTCCTAAGATGGAGTATTGCTGCCATATCTGGGGAGTCGCCGCTCAGGTAAGTCTTTCTTAACAGGGTGCAAAATCCAATTTAAAATCTAGTGGACGCGGTCGCGTCTTTCTCTACAACTCGTTTCTCACAGGAGGGGCTTTGCTAGCTTTTGTTTTTATGGAAATCGCTCAAGACAAGACGTGAAACCACTTGATGTAGGAAGCTAACACGAACAGAAGATGATTATCACAAACACAGACTTTTAGGGGGGGGCGAATGGAATAGGAAGTTGTATTACAATAAGATATCAAAATGGCGAATTGATGGAATTGATGAATTAACGAATCAAACAAGCTGGAACAAAGAAAGCAGGAAATAGATAATTCTGAAGAAAGCATACCATAATTTTATTTATAGAAAAGACTGAGACTAGCGACAATTTGTGGTTCCTTCTTATAAGGCATTCATCATGGGAATTTTCTATACAATCACAACTGTAAAAGCTTTTTTTGTTTTTCTCCATATGCTTAGTGTACGGAATCTCCATAGACATATCTCCTTTTCAAGAAGTTGTTGTTCGTGGAGTATATTACCAAGGAAAGCTTTCCTGCGGACTTCGACATGGCAGATTTCATATTCAACATTAACAAATACCTGTTATGTACCTTCCCGATAAGTAATAGAGCTTAGTTTATTCCGTAACAATTTTTAACCCGCGCATAATATACTTCCTTGTCCAAATGACAATTTATCTAAATCAATTTAACCTTATCCTCCGGTGACTTTTGGCCTTGATAAGTAGTGATCCGTTAGCAAAGAAAAAGCTTCCTTCAATATGAGTATTTTTGTTGCGGGGGGGGGTGCAATATTCTTTTTATTTAACTCCTTTCATTGAGGTTAGACATAAAGTCAAGTGTGGGTTTGATGAAAGTGCTTCTGTGGAGCGAACATTTGGTTCACTCAGTTTTTCAGTTCTTGTCGTGAACTATTTAGCCATCGTACAAAATTGTAACATATTCGTTCGAGTATTTTCATTCACGTACTTAACACAGGGACAAAATATTCCGATGATGAGACAGGGGATGGAGCTCGGTAGACAAGGTGGGGCCTATTAGATTAGAGGTTCTTTTGTTATACTGTCTTAGAGGGAGAGATTAGTGGTTGCTGTACCAGCCCAAACGTAGCAACAATACCCCATGCATGTGGGAATGATGGCTTTCTAAAGATATCATATACTAACAGATGAGAGAAAAATTATGGCCCGCTATACGACGCCCATCTAAGTACAAGGAGGCGAGTGGTTCTTGCACCAGCCCAAATAAGGATATCATGTGATGTTGTTTATATAAACATCACAAATAAAATAAGGTGTTTTCTTGTTTTTAATAAATAATTGCGTTAATCTACCGGATGTAGCATTAATCACTCAGTATTTAAGCATAAAAAGGAGTCATTATTTAAACATAAATTGAAATCTCCCTTCCATAAAATAGTTTGATATTATACATAGGGTTTCTTAAATCCTGCGTATTACTTTAAACTAAATTCGATGCTGTATCCTCATTCTGGAAGTGTATTGAGTCACCTCAAACTACAATTACCTACAGGTCTACTCTGCCCCTGGGTAGGAGTACCTGTCAGAGTTTCATCTATGGGTAAAATATAATCTATCATTTGCAGACATCTGCAGCAAACACTCAATTTTTATCACAACTGAAAGAAACTTCCTTTTGCCTTCCGTATGTGCAGTCTTTAAAACAACATCAAAATGCAAATCTATATAATTATAAAACTCTGTAGATCTTGCTTGCTTGAATTTTGTCTTCGACGATCGGGCACGGCCAATTTCATATTTAAAAAAAAAGAGATGACATGTGAATACACACACACGCGCGCACACACATATATATATATATATATGTGTGTGTAAATGTGTGTATGTGTGTGTGTGTGTGTGTAATTCCCCTCTGGACTAAAGTACTATAGGTTTGCAACAACAAATGCCACATACAAATTTATTATGTTTAAACTATTAACCACTATCTTTTGTAACCTTATAATGCCATTTTAAACACATTTGGTCGTTATAATAAAATCCTACATTACATCCTAGGAGCAACAGCATCACAATCACAACCACCTTTAGAGGAAGTAGTTCCTATTTTCCCCGCTAATTAACTATCGCTCCCGTCATCACCGGGAGGAATTTTTGACTTTCGACAAATCTGGGGTTGCACCCTTATTAACTGAATCCTATATTGATAGACATATCATGATCTTTCCATTTCTAAAGTAAAAAATAATAAATTCTCCCTTCTCACATTTCATTAAATCTCATTGGCTGACAGCTAACAATTCGTTTATTCCAGAGTCTAAATCTTATTGCAAAAATCGAACGCTCCAGAAATTTTCAAATATTGCGTCACTTGTTAAATACTGTTTTCCGACACATCGGTATGTATTGATAATCCATTATTTTATCTTTTCTTATGAGTTACATAAATCATTTTTTAAGTACGATTTACTATTATTCTTTGCTTAGGTACGCTAAATAAAAAGAAAATAAAACGAATCAAGCAATTAATATAGCCGAGATCCGGCATTTTGACGAATAAGAAATTGTCAGTTTATTTTCTGTAAAAATCCCATTATGTGTGCTTTAGAAGCCTTTAAACTGTCTGGAACCGACTATTTGACCAAAATTCTTACTTTTTACGCTCAATAAAAAAATACAACAGGTTAAGCGAATAATTAAGCCGACGCCCGGATTTTGCCGAAAACTTAGCTACATGGATCTACATTGCTTGACTTTAACATTTTTTTAACTTCGATTTACAAAAATTCTTTCTTTAGTTACGCTAAATAAAAAAATAATAAAATGAATTATGCGATTAATATAGCCTACACCAGAATTTGGACGAACCAGAAATTGACAGTTTATTTACTTTGTAAATCTCCTTATGTATGCTTTGGAAGCCATTAAACTGTTTATTGCTGACTATTTGACTGACATTATTTAGTTTTACGCTAAATAAAACAAATAAAACGGATTAAGCGATTAATAAAGACGAAACCCGGATTTTTTTCCGAAAACTTTCACTCATATTGCTAAACTCTAACATTTAATCATAGCCAGAAATTGACAGTTCATATACTTTAAAATCTACTTATGTGTGATTTTGAAACCTTTAAACTGTCTATTCACGACGATTTGCAAAGTGTTTGCGTGTGTGTGTGTGTGTGTGTGTGTGTGCATGTGCGTGTCCGTGTGTTTGTGCATGTGCGTGTCTGTGTGTTTCTGCGCGTTTTGTGATTTTCTGTGTGTGTGCTTCCGTGTGCGTTTTGTGTGTGTGTGTGTGTGTGTGTGTGTCTTTGGTCGTGTGTGTGTGTGTGTGTGTGATACAAATCAATCTAATACATTTTAATTACTTGTGTCAACTAGACTCAGCCAGGCGGTTACAGCTAGTATATAGAAATGTATATATATATATATATATATATATATATATATATATATATATATATATATGAGGGGCGTGCAATAAGTAATGCAAGTGACCCACTTCCAGTTGTCTGATCTAGCTGAAATTTGCATGTGCAATGATTTATATCTCTACGGGTTATGTGGCAAATTACAGTTCTGAACTAATTATGGTTTCTGTTTTACAGGTATTTGAACTGAGTCAGGTGTGAAATGAAGCTTGTTGAATGTCGAGCAGTGATCCGTTTTTTGTATTTGAAAGGACGCACACCACAGGAGACTTTTGATGAAATGAAAGAAACTTATGGTGATAATGCCCCATCATATGACCTTGTAAAACGCTGGCATCGTGAATTCAAACATTGCCGGAAGTCTGTGGAACAGCTCCCAGTCTGGTCGTCCCCCTACTGCCATTGATGAGGCATCTTTCCGTCAAGTTGAGGCTGCCGTTTTGGAAGATCGGCGCATTACTATTCGCCAAATAGCCCAAGATGTCAAGATTAGTACAGGGTCTGTGGAAACTATCATTTATAACTATTTGCATATGCATAAGGTGTCTGCCAGATGGATTCCCAGGTTGCTCACACCATTCCAGAAGCGAGAACGCGTCGAGTGCTCGAGGATGAATTTGGAGATATGCCAAGAAGATGAGTCAAAGGTTTTCAAAAGACTGATTACACAAGATGACACCTGGGTCCATCACTATGATCCAGAGACCAAAGCCCAATCAATACAGTGGAAGCACTTGGACTCACCACCTCCAAAGAAGGCAAGGGTGCAGCCCTCTGCTAGCAAGGTCATACTCACAGTCTTCTGGGACCAGGACGGAGTAGTGATGACAGATTTCCTGGCAAAGGGTACCACAATTACATGAGCCTATTATGCTTCACTTTTGGGGAAATTAAGGGAAGCTATCAAAATCAAGAGGCTGGGCAAGATCAGCAAAGGTACCCTCCTCCTGCAAGACAACGCTCCGGTCTACAACTCACATGTCGCCAGATCATAAGCATGGGCGTGTGGTTATGAAATCCTCCCCCATCCTCCCTACTCTCCTGACTTTCAGCTCTTCCCAGCCATGAAGTTGTTTTTGAAAGGAAAGTGTTTCCCAGATGATGCAGCCTTGATTTCTGAAGTCACGTCGTGGTTGGAGGACCAACCTGGGGTGTTCTACAAAAACAGTCTCGAGAGCTGCATCAAACGATGGGAGAAATGCATAACTCTGGGTGGTTCCTATGTAGAGAAAGACTAATAACTCTGCCAAGTTTCGTTGTTCTACTGCTATGGGAAGTGGGTCAGGCGCATTACTTATTGCACGCCCCTCGTATATATTGTTTAAAATATAATTATCCACTGACACGTGTTTCTTCGTCTACGACTCATCAGAGTGGCTGAATCTAGCGAGATTCAAAATCAGGACCCCATAGAAAAAGCTTAAACCTCTACCACTGGCCTATATCGCGATTTTTTATGTAGATGTTATTTCGATATTTAGATGTTATAATAGTGACCGCATGCACTTACGTATAAATAATTGAATTCATTAAAAAAAAATATCGCGAACAAAAACAAATAACATCTACATAAAAATCGTGATATCCAGCAGTTGCGCGAGATAGGCCAGTGGTAGAGGTGTAAGCTTTTTTCCATGTACTCCGATTTCGAATCTCGCTAGATTCACCCACTCTGATGAGTCGTAAACAACGAAACACGTATCAGTGGATAATTATATTTTAAGCAATATATGTGCCGCTTCCATTTGGGAGTATCAAATCGGTAAAAGGGAAAATTATTTCCAACTTGCATTTAGATAAAAATGCACAATATAAATAACTGAATTCATCAAAAAAGTATCGCCAACAAAAACAAATAAATCATATATATATATATATATATATATATATATATATAACTACTTCATTTACTCACATTACTAAATATATATATATGTATATATATATATATATATATATATATATATAATTTATATATATATATATATATATATATATATATATATATAATTTATATATATATATATATATATATATGATTGCGTCATTTTTTCAGAGGATCCCGTTCAAACAAAAAAATACCATTAACCCCCCCCCCGTTTCATTTCACATGGATACGCAGGTGGCTCTTCAAACCATCTGCCGACTTACATGGGCTTAAGCAAAGATGACACATAAAGTCAAATGTCTGCACCGGATTAACTGGACCACTCTGTGATATGGTATCCCTGTGCACATCCATAGGCCTCCTGAAACCAGCAGTCGATTTGCACTTTCTGCCACACACCACACAGGTTGTTTATCAGATCGCGGAGGTAAGGGTGCATGAAGGCGTCTTTAGTGTGACTTCGTGTGGTTCACATATCTTGCTTTGAACAATAGAAAGCGCCCACATGTTTCACATTTCCAGCCAGTCCCACGAGCATCCACTTTCTACACAGACTCTTTAAGCAGATTTCTCTTAAGCTCTGCCTGTTCCAAGTTTTTATCTCCAATACCTTGCAACACTCCGAGGCAAATCCTCGCCACTCACTTCTATTCTCAGCTATCTCTACCCATCTCTCAACATTTATGCAAAGTTTCTCAAGATTTTCTGTTAAGCAATCCCTTAATCTCTTTATTGGTTTGTGCTGTGAGCGCTTGCCAGCCGCCAGCTCATCGTAGAACAGCTGCTTTTTGCTGTCATCCATAAGGACAACGTGTCCAACCCATCGCATCTGATTGCTGGTTATCATGCTTCCAATGCTTGGACAACCTGCTCTCTGAAGGACTGCAGTATCTAGTGTCATTGATTATCATTTTATGTTAAGGATCCTTCTTAAGTAATCGTTTAAGCCATTTCAGTTGGTGTTGATAAATGGTCCACGTTTCTGATGAGTATAATAGGGTGGTAAGCACACATGTTCGATAAACTGCTAAATAAAACAAATGTCACTCCATGATTGCTTTTCCAACTTTCCAAAAGCAACAGAAGCCTTTTGGGTGCGAGCATATATCTCATAACCCTGCAACGATCCCCTGACAAGGTGCTCCCAAGGTAAACAAATGTGTCAACGACATCTAATATGATGCCATCAATATAAATGTTAGGTTCGCAGTACGGAACATCCATTGGTGGAATAAATATCACCTTGGTATTCTTCAAGCTTACAGCTAACGATATCAACAAAGTGTTTGTCCCAGGAACCACTACTGAACGTACAACACGATAGTGGTTTAAGAAATTTCGTGGCGGCGACGATAGCCTTAAAGATAATGAGCGTATTGGTCGGGCATCGGATGTTGACAACAATCAATTAAGAGCCTCTGTCGAAGCAAATCCACACACAACTGTTCGAGAACTTGCTTCTAAATTAGATTAACTCATCCGACGATTTCCAACCACTTGTAAAAGAAAAAAAAATGATAAACTGGTGCCTCACGAATTGAACGACAACCCCCCCCCAAAAAAAAGCCATTAAGAAATGTCATTTTCCCTTCTTTTACGTAATAAGAACGGTCCGTTTCTCGACCGGGTTGTGACTTGCGATGAAAAGTGTGTTCTTTACGAGCTGGCGACGCTCAGCTCAGTGGTTAGACGCCGTCAAAGCTCCACGATACTTTGCGATACCAGAGTTGTATCAAAAGAAGGTCATGTTGGCTGTTTGGTGGTTTTCAACCGGTCTTATCCATTACAGTTTTTCAAGGCGAAACCATTACGGCAATAAAGTACTGTCAACAAATGGATGAAATGCATTAAAACTTCGACAACAACACCCAATATTAGTTAACAGAAAAAGTCCAATTCTTCTCAACGACAATACCCAACCGCACATTGTAAACCGACCCTGCAGAAGTTGAATGAACTGGGCTACGAAACTCTATCTCATCGGCCATACTCTTCAGACCGCTCACATACCGACGACCACTTTTTCAAGCATCTCGACAACTTTCTGCGTGAAAAATGCTTCACAAACCCAAGCGATGTTAAAAACGCGTTCAGCGACTTCATCGCCACCAGAACCCAAGATTTTTATGTTACTGGTATAAATACATATGTTGATTCCAGTGGTGCTTATTTCGATCAATAAATTTTTGTTTGAACCGTAATATGTTTATCTGAATTTAAAAGTTAAAAAAACGCAAGAACTTTCTTGTCAACCTGATAATTGACCATATCTTCTACTCTTCCCATCAAGATGTAGCTATGGTAATAGTTGCTAGTCTCTTTCTACTCTATCGCTATTTTCATAGCAGGTGGTCCATTGATCTTTATGTAAAAATTCACAATAAAAACTTGCCTAGCTATAACCACTATTAATAATCTCTCTCTCTCTCTCTCTCTCTCTCTCTCTCTCTCTCTCTCTTTATATATATATATTATGTGTGTGTGTACCTAAAACTAAACAAACCTTCAATTATATGCCTGTACTAAGCTATTTTGGTGCGTTTACATACGTCATCAATTCCGAATTTCAGCAATGACTTCCGGAACTAATTTTAACGAACTTCACCAAAAAAATTAAATGCATTATCGTTTTTGTTTGTTTGTTTAATATTTGTTTTTGTTTTTTGTTTTGTTTTTATTTTCGAATAAACTTTTTAATTTTTTGTATTTAAGTGTATTTTCTAATGTTGTTTCGGTATTTATACAGAATAAAAAACGAACTGTTTTTTTAACCTTACCTTGACTCGAAACTTATTGTTCGGGAATGTAGGCACGGTCAAAAAATGGAAGAAAAACCGAGTTGTTTTTTAACGAATTAAAATATATAAAAATCCATTATTCTTGAGCAATTCTGTTTTTTTTCTAGAAAGATAAAAGCCTGAATTTTATCATATGAAAAGCAGAAACATTTTCTAACATTTTTAATACAATTTTAAGATTTAACTTTTCAAAAAAAAACACAATTCACATTATGTCCCAATAGATAACATATTTAAATATTTTTAAAAGGGTTTTTGATTCAATTAATTTTTTTGTGTGTGTGTCTAAATAAGGCTTAGGGTGATTTGCTATAAGAATATACAAAAATATAACATATATACCTGAATTTCAGATAATTTCTATCTTTTATCTCACTCTATAGATTTCGCGTGGCGAAATGAAAAAAATCCAAAACTTAATGATACTTTAATAGAAGCTGCGGTAGTCTTTACTAGACAAATGAAGTTCATTTAGTCCTATAAATTTCTATGTATTTTTAACGTTTGCTTTGATGATTAAGCGAAGAATCAATTTTCTGAAAGTTTAATTATTTTTTCATAAGCGATATATATATATATATATATATATATATATATATATACATATATATATACATACATATACATATATATATATATATACATACATATACTATTTATTCGCCGATTGCCCTCTTATTTTACAGGGCATGGCAGAATCAACGACCGTGATTACACCAAGACCCCAGTGGGAGCTGGGACAAAGAATACACTGTGTTAAATTTTACAAGACAGGCTCGTTTAAGAAAACCCAGGACAGTTTCATGCGTCAGTTCGATTGTGAAAAGGCTCGATCCAAAAGCAGAATTCAGAACTGGGTGGACCACTTCGAGAAGTATGGGACCGCGGAAAACCTCAACGCTGCCAGAGAGAACCGTCCAAGCCAGTCGGGACGTCTCAAGAAGCGCTGGTCGAAAGAGTAAGAGAATCTCTCCAGCAGAGTCCGAAACGCTCTGTGCGTAAGCGAAGTCAGACCCTCTGTATGTCCAGTTAGACTTGCAGGAGAGTGCTGGTGAACGATATCAGGGCTTACCCATACAGAATACAGACGCTGCAGGCCCTTACAGCCTCAGACAAGAAGCAGAGGAGGGCTATGGCAGTTAAGATGCTCGAGAAGATTGAGGAGACACCAAGTTTCCATAACCTCCTTTGGACCTCAGATGAAGCCCACTTCCATCTTGATGGAAAGGCGAACTCCAAGACAAATATCTTCTGGGGGTCCTCCAGACCCAATGAAGTAGCCACCAAACTCCTGCACTCTCCTAAGTGCACGGTGTGGGCTGCAATCTCGGCCAGAGGCATCATTGGACCAATCTTCATCGAAGAATCTGGCGCAGCAGTGACAATCACCAAGGAGCGGTATATGGAGGTGAGCTCCAGACCATCTACCCGTCGCTCATGAGCAAGTTCTGGTTCCAGCAGGACGAAGCAAGTTCTCACACCTCAAACCTGTCCCGAGATTGGCTGAAAGAGAACTTCGGAGGTCGAGTGATCAGTCTCAAGGCTGATTTTGAGTGGGCACCCCATAGCTCGGACCTAAGCCCCCCAGATTTTTTTCTTTGGGGCTATCTTAAGGATAGAGTCTACGCAGGGAACCCCAGAACCATCACGGAACTCAACGAAGCCATCAGGGAGGAGATGAGAGCCATTATCAATTTGGTCTGTAAGAACGTCATGTACAACTTCGTGCTGCGCCTCAAGAAATGCATGGAGCTAAATGGAAGCCATGTAGCACATATGCTGTAGAACGGAGAAAAAAGGCCAAAGACCCTAGTGTTTTGATGTGATGTTTTGAATATAATAAACTAGTTATGACCAAAGTTTCATTTCATTCGAACAAAACACTAAAAAACGGAGCCTTATTAGAGTTGAGGCCCGTTTTTTGGGGGGAGGGGGCACCTTTTATACACATATTATATATATATATATATATATATATATATATATATATATATATATATATAATATGTGTGTGTGTTGTCTACATGTCTACATAACCCTTGAAGTTAAGCAACGATGAAGCAGGCCAGTACCAGTTGGGTGACCATTTGGGGAATGCTAGGCGTCGTATGTGTTGGATACAACTTCTGAATCCAGTATCACGCTTGGTCGTCTTGACCTTGTCTTGCCATCAGGACCAAGTGTTTCTGGACGAGAGAGTGTGGTAGATGCAAGTCCCCCACACTTTAAACTAAATCAAGCGCAAGTCACATCATCATCATATAGTTGACAAACCAGTGATATTCCTATTTACTTGCCTCCCCGGGAGGGCAGAGTTAGACCCAAGATCGGTTTTTAATATGGAAAAAACCAGGCTCCTCAAAATGGACCCTTCTGGATAAGAACAAAAATTAAAATTGCCCCCGTTTAGAAAGATTTCTTCTTCATTGGACGAGAAAAGGATGGGTTAGTAGCATCAAAACAGTAAATTCTAATCTTAGCCCCAAAACCAGTGATGTTTGTGGTCTTAATCGACAACGAGGGGTGACATAGCCCCTTTCTTCATTTGTGGTTATTCCTACCCTTAAAATATTTTTATGTAACTAAACAGACAAATACTCATTTTGAATAATTGAATTAAATTATTATTCATAACCCCATTTATGGTGAAATAACTTCATTATTATGTTATTTTAGCTTTATATTTTCCTTCACACTAATTTCTAAATAAAAATAAACTAAAACTGCTTTTTTTTCTGATATTTTTGTTTTACATCAACCATAAATTCTTTTATTTTCATAAATTGAATGTATTTTTAATTTCATGATTACAATCATTTTCTCTTTTGTAACCTGCGAACTATGTACTTGTTCCATAAACCATATAAAACTGTTTTCTCCATAAACCATATGAAATTGGTTGTATCCAATTTTTTATCGCATAATTTGTGAAAAAGATCTTCATAAGAATTTGGCGTAATTTGGAAAAGAGGGAGATAACAATTGTTTGTAGGCCGTACGGTCTACCATAGCTTAGGTAATATCACGTAACGACAAAGTGCCGAAAAAAATTATCGTATTTTTAGCAAAATGCGCAATTATTTATCGAATTTTCTTTTTTTGGTATCGATTCTTCAAAGTATTTCCTATTTAATGATGTATTAGCACTATTAGACTCACGAAAAGAAAATTATTAATTTATTTTTCGTAGATTTAAAAGTAGTGTTTTTCGCAAAAATAATGAAAATATATTTTTCTGCGAATCTGAAAGATAATAGTTATTATTAACATATTCAACTAATTACACACTTCCAAATACAAAAGATGAAAAATTAAACACATTGAAAATTCGGATTTTAAACCTTAAAATCTGATACGTGCACAAGTGTTTTTTGTTTGTTTGTTTGTTTTTTTTCTACAATCTTTACTCTTCCCACAATACAATATATTTGGTTCAGTTTACGGTGATTATTTTAAGCATATTTGGACTCACAAATAAAGAAATAGGTGTAGGCATATATATATATATATATATATATATATATATATATATATATATATATATATATATATATATATATGGATTTTTTTAACAATCAATTTTAATACCTTTTAAATGGTATTATATTGATTATTGTACCAATATTAACCTTGGTTTAGCTCGATGAGAATTCAGAGCAATATAATTTATACAATCAGAAAAAAACAACACCTTTTTTTTTAGTAGTACACGATTTTTGTTTATATAACTACTTAATTTACTCACATAAAATTAATATACGAAAGTATAAATTTATGCGTAAACTTTAAGTATTTCCTTCAAAAGTGCTCAATGCGTAGGTAGAGCTAGTTAGTAAGTTATAAAATATATATGGCGATTAAGCTACACTGAATATTCCGCGTTTCATCCACTCTAGGAGTATATTATTATAAAGTTTATTTTTTTACTTAATAATCAGTGGAAATTTCGTATTGATTGGATAATTACTTGATTTTTGGTAGATTTTTAAAGAGAAATTCCATCAGAAAATACTTAGTCCCTCCTTTTGTTTTGCCTATGCCTAGGGAATTGTGAAGACAAAAAGGGTTATTTTAGTTATCCTTAAGAATAAAAATCAAAAGATTGGAGAGATGTCTTTTGTCTTTTGAACATAGACACAGGATGACTGCGTTTATTTTATTATATTTTATTTTATGTTGACTAAAAAGTCTTACATGTAATTCTACATATTTTGTGTGCAGACGTTAATCGGCCAAATGACGCACTTGTCAGGTTGGCAAAACCTGGTTACGAATGACTTGAATGTTTTTGGGGTTTTTTTTTTGTTTTTTTTGTTGTTTTTTTTTTTTCAAAAAAAAAATAAGAAACAACAGCTGTCGAGGAGTGCGACAAAACTTATCGTTCACAAAAGTCTCAGTTGTGATATAATGTTTGTAACCATGGAAACGTCCGTCCGTTTTTTTTTTTGTTTGTTGTTTGTTTTTTGCTGTTGTTATTGTTGTAGTAGTAGTTCTAAGCTTTTTGGACTATTTGTCATATATTCTTTCTTCCCATCACCGCCACCACGATAAATAGATAGATATATGTTTGTATAAATTTAATAAATAGATAGAGCCGCACACACACACACGCACATACACACACATACACACACATACACACATACACACACATTACACACATACATACACATACATACACACACATACACACACATACACATACACACATATACACACACATACACACACACACATACACGCACAGATACACACACACACACACACACTAAAATTAAACATAATAAAGTAAAATGTAAGAGGTAAAGTGTAAGTACTGTTGTGACATGGACCGTACGCAGAAGATAGTATTCCTTATTCAATTGTGGCCAATGCCATGTCTGGCTTCTCGAAGATAGATAGATAGATAGATAGATAGATAGATAGATAGATAGATAGATAGATAGATATGTGTGAACAGTCTGCAATGTATACTTTTAAAGAGACTTCTTGGCGAAGAAAGTTCACTTTCTATACCACGTCGTGAAGAAACAAAAAGCTCAACTATCGATTATCGCCGACCCGCCATGACTCACGACCGTGCGCATTCGAGGAGCTTTTAATCGTCGCCAGTCAATCAAACTGATTGCTGCAAAACCGGTCATTAAGTGCACGGCATTATTATATAATAAATAGATATGAATGGTCAGTTTGAAAGAGAAAGGAAACTGAGTTGACTGAAACTAATAGGCAGACCAATAGATAGATAGATAGATAGATAGATAGATAGATAGATAGATAGATAGATAGATAGATAGATAGATATTTCTAAAATTACTAGAAATTCGATCAATAATGAAAATAGTTGGTTAACCTCTTCAAAATAATAAATTACATATAAAAAATGTATAGCAAAATATTTATAAAAAAGATAATTATAAATATAGGAGGTGCCTTCAACAACTTTCCAGACTTTTTTGTACAGGAATTTAAAATTGTCATAAATTCTTGAAAATTCAGTATGCTATTTATTGCTTTACATCTAATGGGTGTCTTATTTTTGCGAAAATATATGCCGACATAACATGGAGGTTTTACAGTAATTATAAAAAATTTAAAAAATTTAAAAAAGCAAATATCCAATTAAATATTTAGACATTTAAAAAGAATCGGAGTCGGCAATTGTATCGGAATCGGTAATTTAGACCAGATTACGTAATTGTATCGGAATCAAGTAAAAATTTTGGAATCTTCCCATCACTAATATATATGTAGGGGAGCGTGTGTGTGTGTGTGTGTGTGTGTGTGTGTGTGTGTGTGTGTGTGTGTGCGCGCGCGCGTTTTTGATGTTGTTACCAAAATCCGTTTTATTGGGTAACAAATATTCAAAAATAGGGAAAAAGTAAGGGGAATAAGCGTGAATTGTTCATTATTTTTCCTATTCTAGGTAACAACAAATGGAAGAAAAATTGAAAAAGGCAAGGGCGCAATGAAAGGGGAAGCAAATAAAAAAGAGCAAATGAAAACTAAACCCGAAAAGTAAATTCATTCAGTTCAATTTTTAATAAAATGAAATAAAACGGTCAGTTGCTTTTATTTCTCAAAGCAATGGTTAAAAAAAGTAATGTAACAATTACGAAAATAAAAAATAAAAATATATGAAAAAGGGTCGTCTAATTGAAAGGAAATACAAGAATTACGAGTACCTTTGACTGGAGTGAAAGTTAGGTTTATCGTCCAAACAACGGCAACAAAATATATTTATTCTTGTTTTCCCCACTGAGAAAAAAAAATCTCACTTGAAATAAAAACCTGAAAAGCAAGAAACATGCAAACATATATAAAAAATTTCTTCAAACTGTCCTCTTCTTACTTGTAAAAATATCACCTTCAAAGATGCGAATTTTTGGCTTTTTTGCTCTAAAGGTAATATAAAAACAACTTTTTAAGAATAGGCCTTTTACATCAGAGGGAATTCTTTCTCGAACCACTTCAGGTTAGAATATATATATATATATATATATATATATATATATATATATATATATATGAAGGTCCTTGAATAATGAGGGAATTTCTTTTTTTGTTATCTCGCATGGGGACAGCAAAAAAAAAAAAAACTCCTCGCCTTTATTTCCTTTAATTGGTCAGCGAATTTAACTGCTGTATCTTACACCAAGAATTAAAAAGAAAAACAGAATTGTTTCTTCTCGCTAATTGTCTTGAGACAAATAATTTCTCCGTTGTTTTGCCCTGTAATTAACGGAGAATGAAACAAATAAGTTTTGCTATTGTCCATGTCGCTCTAAAGAAAAGAAACGTTTTTCTCAAAGGGAACATGCTATACATGCTATATATTCAACGTTATAATTTGACGGAGAAACAATATGAGCCACCCTTCTCTCGTGAAGGCTACACTCGATCCCCGAACCGGCAAAGAACCCCCACCCACCTTTCTCTCTCTCTCTCTCTCTCTCTCTCTCTCTCTCTCTCTCTCTCTCTCTCTCTCTCTCAATTCTGTCAGAACTGCTAAAGGGTAAAGAAAGGTAACAGGTAGATGACGACAATGATGATGATGATGATGATGATGATGATGATGATGATGATGATGATGATGATTCAAAGGATTGTCCAGACCCACCAAACAGAAGGATGAAAAAAAAAAAAAAATACAGCAGGGCAAGAAAGTGCAGGCTTCCCACCCCATACATGCACCATGTAGAAGCTGTTAGGTTTAAATAATATAAAATTCCGAAGATGTATGGGGGCCCCGGCATCACATGGATGAGGGAAATTTTTCTCAATCAACGTTAAGGTAATGCATTCCGCTCATAAATGTACCACAGGCAAAACAATAAATAACTACATATATATATATACTAGCTGTACCCGCCAAGTCACATATTGCCGTGGCTAAGTCTGGTTAAAGCAAATATTAGATTGATTTGTATCGCAGAGACTCGCGCCCACACGCACACACTCGCGCGCAACGCACACACGACCAAAGACAAACACACCCACACACACACACACACACATACACACACACACACACAAAACAGACACACGCACACGCACGCACACGCACGCACACACACACGCACACACACAAAAACAAAGAACACGGACGCACACGCACACATACGCGCGAACAGATACGGGCAAGCACACGCGCAAACACACGCACGCGCATACACACGCACACACTTTGCAAATTGGAATAGACAGTTATTAGAATTCAAAATCGCACATAAGTAGATTTTGAGGTATATTAACTGTCAATTTATGGTTATGATTAAAGGTTAGAGTCCAGCAACATAGGCCACTGTGTAAGTTTTCGGAAAAATCCGAGTCTCGGCTATGTTCTTCGCTTAATCCATTTTATTTTTTATGATTTAGCGTAAAAAGAAAGAATGTCAATCAAATAGTCGGAAATAGACAGTTTTAAGACTTCCAAAGCATACATAGGGAGATTTTTTTAATAAACTGTCAATTTCTGGTTCGTCCAAATCCTGATGTCGGCTATATTAATCGCTTATTCCGTTTTATTTTTTATAACTATTTAGCGTAACTAAAGTAAGAATGTTAGTAAATCGTTCAAAAAACAAAACAAAAAAAAGAATGAATCTTAGAATCAAACAATATAGGTATTTGCGTTGTTTTTCGGCAAAATTCGTATCTCGGTTATATTATTTGCTTAATCCGTTGTATTTTTTATTTAGCGCAAAAAGAAAGAATTTTAGTCAAATATTCCGGAATAGACAGCATACATAAGGAGAATTTTGCAGTAAGTAAACTACCAGTTCCTTGTTCGCCAAAATGCCGGTTCTCGGCGATATTAATTGTTTAATCCGTGTTGCTTTCATTTAGCGTAACTAAAGAAAGAATATAGCAACTCGTACTTTTAAAAAAGAGAGAGTTATGTAGCCTATATAAAAAAAAAAGATGAAATAATTGATTATCAGCATGTGCCGATGTGTCGGAAAACAGTACTTAATAAGTGACGCCATGTTTGAAAATTTCTGGAGCGTTCGAATTTTACAATAAGATTTAGATTCTGGAATGAACGAATAGTAAGCTGTCAGCAAATGAGATTTGGCGGAATGTGAGAAGGGGGAATTTATTATTTTTTAATTTGGAAATGGAAGCTCATGGTATGCCTATGAGTATAGGATCCAGATAATAAGGGTGCAACCTCAGATCTGTCGAAAGTCAGGAATTCCTCGTGATTGCGGGGGGGCGGGAAAAATAGGAACTACTTCCTCTAAAGATGTTCGTGATTGTGATGCTCCTAGGATGTAATGTAGGATTTTATTATAACGACTAAGAGTGTCTAAAATAGCGTTCTAGATTTACATAAGATAGTGACTAATAGTCTACACATAATAAATTTGTATGTGGCATCTGTTGTTGCAAACCTACGGTACCTGCAATCAAAATATTATATATATATATATATATATATATATATATATATATATATATATATATATATATATATATATATACAGGGTGTCCACAAAGACTGTGTGGAAGCATCCTGTAGATTATGTAGCCAGATTTTGTGAGCACCCTGTGTATATATATATATATGATTGTTGAGCTGGATTAAATCCGACGATATGAAATAAAATGGAGGTGGAAGGACCTGGATACTCAACGTTTCGCCCGATTTATGCATGAATGACCATCCCTCTTGAAGAAGCCCGCATAAATCGGGCGAAACGTTGAGTATCCAGGTCCTTCCACCTCCATTTTATTTCATATATATATATATATATATATATATATATATATATATATATATATATATATATATATATATATCTGTATATATCGCCAGACTTTGTGGGCACCATATATATATATATATATATATATATATATATATATATATATATATATATATATATATATATATAGCTTAATTTAAACGGAAAAGAGAAAGTTCAATTCCACAAGGAGATTATCCGGATAATGTTAAGCTCAACAATTATTATTGGAGCTTATACAATAGGACAACAAGAGTATGAAATGGAGACACAAAACTATATATTGGTAGATATAGAATGGATCATTTATTGAATGATGGAATACAGGCAAAATTTGGGGGATAGAAATTTTACCTGTATTCCATTATTAAATAAATGATCCATTCTATATCTACCAATATATAGTTTTGTGTCTTCATTTCATACTCTTGTTGTCCTATTATATATATATATATATATATATATATATATATATATATATATATATAAAATGAAAATTACAATTGAATTTACCAAAATGATCAAAGATGGTAAAATTAAAGTAAATTATAAATATTAAAGAATTAATATTTATAAAATTTATAAAATTAATATTTATAAAATTATCTCAGCCAGACGTAAAAACTCGATAAAACCAAATAGGAAATAGAGCTTATAATATGAACAAACAGTTAATAAAATATGTTAAAAAATACTTTGGAATGAGTTAAAAACATATTTAATCTCTCCTTCTCATCAGAGGGTAGGAATTAGCAAAATGCTGGATCGGATTTTGCATGCAGAAGTATATATATATATATATATATATATATATATATATATATATATATATATATATATATATAGAGAGAGAGAGAGAGAGAGAGAGAGAGAGAGAGAATTTGAATTGTTATTTTTCAGAGGTAAGGTAACCAGTGAAGTATTACGAGGTTAATACAAGAGTGTTTAATACCGAAGTATAGCAAGGTATATTTTTATTTGTTTTTACATAAGCAGTCATATGTTGCTACACAGTCATGAGCATGTTTCAGTAAACAGGACAGCAAAGATACACAGAACTGGTCAAGAGCTCGAAAGGGTGATGGAAGATAAAGAAATTCAAGATAACACCAAATCGTTGGAGCACTAGAAATAATACCGAAAAACTTTGAAAAAAGTATGGGAATAATATGAATCTGAGGGATGGCTAGGAAGATTCAGCGTATAACAATAATGAAAACCGGTGAAATATTAAGGAGGAAAACGTTTACATTAGGAGAGTAACACACAATCCATTGGCACAAATTGGACATGCAGAAACTGTTACAGATGTAAAACACAAAGAAACATCATATAGAATCATGAAAACTGAGACTGTATAAATGTGGTGGAACCTGCCCACCATTTTTGTGTGTGTGGGTGGGTGCGTGTTACAATAAATAGCGCCACACTATATAAGCGAGGAGAGTCAAGGAGGATAGAAAGACCAAGGAGAGAAAGCACTCGCCAGACTACCGCTGGATAAGTGCAAAGAGAAATGATATCTTGGAGAGTCTTATTGCCACCTAAATTCCAGTGAAAACCAATGGTCGCTGCCAACGAGACATCGATGATAAGTGGTTGTTGCAATAACGCAAATTCTTTTGCAAAAGTTATTGAAAGAGGGAGATTGAGTATAAAATGCATGGTCAATTCAGTAGAGATACCATAGGCAGATGGTTGTCAAAATATGACTTAAAGGTTGGGACAGACGCTCTAACATGTGCCGTGCAGGAGCAATCGCTCAGGACAAATTATGTGAAATATCACATTGATAAAACGGCCGAGTCCACTGCGTGGACAGAAAGGTGAGAATGTGCAACACTTCGTCAGTAGTTGTAAGAAGATAGCTGAAAAGTAGTACAGCAGGCGCCATGACAATATTGAGAAAAGTCCATTGGGATATATGTTAGGAAAGGAAGGCTGAAATGCAGTGAAAAATGGTACTACAATGTTCCAGAAGGATAATGTGAAATTACTGTAGCAGGTGTGATACTGTGGTTACAACAAGGAGACCAGGTTTAGTTTTGTTGGGAAAAAAAAGAACACAAAGCAATAATCAGTGTCAGCTGATGTGAATGTGGTGGAAAAAAAAAAGAAGGTCAAAAGTACCAAGACTTGAAAAGGGGGGGGGTTAAAGATTGTGGAAGTTGAAAAAGATAAAAGTTGTACATATTGTGCTGGTAGCCCTGGTGGGGTGAATAACAGAATTTGACAAGTGGACTGAGACAATTAGAAACCATTGCAATGTTGGAGTGCTTCAGAAGATTTCCTTGTTGAGAACCGCTAGAATCTTGCGGGAATTGAGGGAAGAGAGAAAAAGAAGATTCGAAATTCTTCTTGGCTCTATATTTTCTCTTAAAGCACGTGCTTTCTCTTCTAATTCAATTGTCCTCATATTTTTGTAAGCTTGGGCATAAGGATTATTTTCCATAACTATGGTTTCAATAACACTTTGAATACATTTATTATTTATCTTACACCTAGATTGGGCTGTTTCAGATAAATGTAGATGTAAATTAGACCATATTTTCTCTCTTCTTGATTATTTGGGCGCAGAGTACTGGAATAATGATAGGTTTGGCCTTGTAAGCGAAAACGATTGGGACCTCTTCCGGGAGGGCGGCATATATTTGCTCCAAATGATGCATGAAAATGATGAGTTGTAATTGTGTATATTACATTTGAAATTAAGTTCTTCTTGGTCATTGCCTTTGAGTAACCTTCGGAATTAAGGAGGATAATTTATAAGGGAGGAAGAGAAACTTTTTCTCTTTGGAAACAATTCAATGTCATGTAAAGTTGGAGAAAGAAGATACAACGCGCGGCTCTTTATAAACAGACTTTCCCCCCCCCCCAACTTTACACAATGGCAAGGAAGAAGGAAAGGAAAAAAAAAAGAAACAAAACAACACACTGAAGATGGAGTATACCTCCGAAATATATTTGTGATAAATTTCAAACAAGTAAAATATTTGTTTATTTTCCTAATATTACGTGGTGATTTGGCTTCCAAGCGCACTTGATGCGTATTTTATTATATATATATATATATATAAAACGACATTATTTTTGCACGAACCTAATATATATATATATATATATATATATATATATATATATATATATATATATATATATTAAGAGGGAGAAATGGTTAAAAACAGGATAAAAATATTATAATATATATATATATATATATATATATATATATATATATATATATATAGAGAGAGAGAGAGAGAGAGAGAGAGAGAGAGAGGCAGAGAGACAGAGTATCCATATACAGTATTGTTCTGCTGTATCACAGCTCATCAGTGCGGCTGGACAGGTAATTACCTCAAGTCGAAACCCGACCGCCTAAAAAACAACAATCAAGGCTTCTGACCATTCTGCTACACGGCTGCTGCTGTGCGGCTAGTGAATTAACAATGTTTTGAGATCGTCTAAATGCCTAAGCTCGATTTGTTTACACAAAGAGCATCGCTTAATACGCTAATGGCAGTTTGTATATCACTTCCCAATATGCTCAACACAAGATTATACACATACACGAGTTTTAAAAACAGTAATCTACGGACACGCGTGTTTCGGAGCCCTACTCCTCATTAGCGTAGCTTGAATAATAAATAAATAAATAAATAAATAATACGTCCAAATAAAAAATGGGCGACTTTCTAAGAAAAACACCGGTTCTCCGGGGCAGAGACATAAACATTACTACCGCTTAAAAACAAAAACAAAACAAAAACCACTTAAACAGATGAATGATAAAAACGAAGCAGTCAATCGTCTGTGGCAACATAGCGGAGGAGATTAGGGCGCTGGACTAAAATACATAAGGTCCAAGTTCGAATCCTACCAAAAGTCAAGCTACGTTGATGGGGAGTAGGGCTCCGGTTCCGAAACACGCGTGTCCGTAGATTACTGTTTTAAATAAATAAATAAATAAATAAATATATATATATATATATATATATATATTTATTTATTTATTTTACCGTGACAGAGTGGTAGTGAAAAAAATGGCTGCCTGACTCGTTTATATAAAAAATGAAACTGAAACGAAATAAAATAAAATGGACCGAAATAACAAATGCGCAATACGGACCGTTTTTTTATTTATTTAAATTTGAAAGTGAAATTTAATTTTTATGGTATCTTTTGCTTATTAAATTGTAAGGTAAAAGTGCAGAATACGTTTTTAAAAACGTACTCCCTTCACCATATTGTTGTGTAGTACGGGTTCATATTTAAGGATGACGGGGACATATATCACGATTACATGTATAGCAGAATACAAAGATAGTGATGAGAGGGAGAGAAGACATTTATATATATTACAGTTCTTTTAACACATATTAGAGAGAGGGTAATATGATGCACATTTCTTAATACAGAGGCGAGGAGATACATAATCTTCAACGGGTTACACAATGTTCATTATAAGATGATAAACACGATTACCTTTTGTTCATGATGAAGGATCACACAAGACAGCAGTTACAACATAATTATGACTTCTTTATTCATCTGATCAGCCGGTCGATGATGTCAGGAATTCAAATTTGGATCGACATTGTCTAAATGTTCTCTCTTCGCTTCCAAGGTATAAACTGCCCAACTTTGGCTCTCTTGCTGACTGACTTGTTCTCTTGCTCTGACTAAAATCCAAACCCATAATATGGAGAAATATCCTTTGTATATGACGCCAGAAGTGTGTTTTTCAAACGTGACTTATTTCACGTGGCTTTGCATATGTTTGTCCAAACACACTTTTGACAACAAAGAATCCTTAATTCTAATCTAACCTATTTTAAACAATATAATTTAATTTGCATTGTTCATTCTTTTACTGACATTTTTAATGTTCAGATTTCTAAAAGAATGGCTAATGAACTCTTTTTCCGATATAAATATTATTTAACTATTCTAATAGAATCTTACAATAGACTAAATTCTACCATAATATTTCTTAACTTAGCCTACAGGGTTCGATTCTAGGCTTATTCTAATCTCATTTTCACTTATCTAATATTCTTCTTATTTACATGGAAAGGGGGCAGCCCTTTTTCATGTAACAATATAAAGAACCGATTTCGAAATAATGACTACTATTTCAGCACGGTTCGTATTCTGCACAAGTACAAAAATGTTTGAATAAAGAACTTGTATTTTGGCCAGAAATTACTTTAGATTCAACAATTTTAAGGTTTGAATGTCAATTTCAATTTCATACGGTCACGAAAAAATCGCCGTGACGACTGTTATTATTTTAAAAAAATATAGTGTGCGAAAAATGACCGAAAACGGTATTTATTTTGATATTTAATTTATTTTGAGGCGTTTAAACTGCTAATTTAAATTTAACTTCTGATAGAATTTAAGCGTATATTTCAAAGTTTAATATTAAGGTTTACTAGTCGGGTTAGGGTTAGGGTTAGTCCTGCTAAACAAAATAAAAATCACGATTTTATTATTAAACAAATTCTGACTAACAAAAGGTTAATTAATTGTACTACTCGTACTAATGGTACTACTTGTGTCTTTGTAGATTAAAAAAAAATAGAAGGCTTTACTTTTGCTACAATTCTCGTATAACGAAGCGAATTTCGAACGCTCATACACATTCATCACCGACAAAGGTGCGTTGAGGGTTGTGGTGATTATCTGAAGAATAAAATCTGGGACACTAAAGGTCGCTCGTTTTAATAGTACCAGTCCCGTATTGGTAGCTCTTCAACTTTTTGAATAAAAAATAGAAGGTTTTACTTTTGGAAATACTCTCGTAATTTATGTTCGTTTATCATAATACAACCCAATCAAGCATTACCGTCACATTTTGGGGGTGAGGGTAATGTAGTTCCTGTTCGCAGCATTTTGTCTTCCTTTTGAAAGAAAACGTACGATCGGCAGTTTATTAGCAAATTCACAAATTACATCATTTATAATAGCAAAATTCTGCAACAAAACTAACATATTTGTACTATTTAAGATAAATCAATTCATATCCCTATATATATATATATATATATATATATATATATATATATATATATATATATATAATGAACTCATTTTTCCCCTCTGATTTTGACCTTAATAGGATTAAAAATCAAGACATTTTATGCAAATGTACTATGCACTAACTGCAGCACAATATCTGAGGTAGGTTATAGGCATATTACCTCTCCACTTCCTCGGTAATCGTAGATTCCTATATTTTTTCTGCTGAGAGTTCACTACTAAAATCGGTTACACTCAATGGAAGTAGTAAATTCTTTTCTCCCTAATAAATTCCTCCTTCCCATGCCACCATTTACACCGTTGAGGGATCGTTCACCAAGGACAGTTACGAAGGAACACCGGTTTTGGTTTTCCTTACTTCATAGTTGCTTAAAAAACCTGGAATGGAATTTAAACGTTGCTTTTCGTTCTATGTTTTCTACTGGGTTAAACGCATCTTAACCGAATCGAAGGGTTAATGACATATTTTCGCTTTATTTCGTTTTGTAGTTGCTTAAAAACTGTGGAATGGAATTTGAACGTTACTTTTCCTTTCATGCTTTCTACAGGGTGAAACGCATCATGGGCTTATCCGAACCCAAGGGTTATTTATGCCATTTTTTTCTTTCTTTTTTCGCTGTGTTTCTTTGTTTTCGTTTTTCCAGACACGTTCATCATTTTTCCCCTGATTTTTGCTTTTGGTTTTCCGATTTCTTTCTTAAAGAAGTTTTATGTTTGTTCGGTGTTTTTTTTTTCTTTTGTTTTGGTTTTGCTAATTTTTTAAAGAAGTTTAACATCATTCCACCCCCCCCCATTTAAACAAGGTTATTACTTCGCTTATTGAATAAGCGAAGTAAAGAATAAGCCTTATTCTTTACTTTACCCCTCCCCTTACACACACACCTCTAAACAACCGGGTACTCCTGATAGTAGATAAATATATGTCGTTGATTAATAAGATATGACATAACAATGCCACGTGATATTCTTTTCAGTATAGAAAAATAAATCATCAGTTGATGCAATCTCCGGTTTATACGCATACCGGAAGTGATGTATCCGTATACAATGATAAAACCTGTAGCGGACATGACAAGACAATAGATGACTTATAACGGCTTCCGGCTAGCGTATGTCATTAGCTTCATCTTAGTCCAAGTAGGCTTTTAAACAGATGCTCAATTCTGTGTGTGGCTTTTGCCACGAACCGCTCAACTCTGTCCAGTTGATGCTGATAGCATCGTTCTCAAAAACGCGGATTAGTTGCATGCCACAATAGAATTGATTCCGACAAAGATACGGTCGGCGGATACGATCTCTTTCTCTTTCTCTCTCTCTCTCTCTCTCTCTCTCTCTCTCTCTCTCTCTCTATATATATATATATATATATATATATATATATATATATATATTATATATATATATATTATATATATATATATATATTATATATATATATATATTATATATATATATATATATATATATATATATATAAATCTAATTCTTGGTTCGTTAGCTATCAATAAAACGATATCTCTACATTACCAATTTAATTGGAATTTTCAGACAGTCTATCCTTAGAGTCGAGGAATCTTTTCATGTTATTAAAATAAATTAATATTGCAAATTATAAATTAAATTAAATTAAAATATTTTTCGTACGTCGAATTTGCGTGACTGTTCTGGGTTTTACTTCCGGTAGTTATTTCAATTCATGCACCACGACTTGACGACTCTAATCGATAAGTAAAAATAAAACATACCCTATTTTTTAAATTTAAATCCATTTGTTTATCTTCCCAATTTTTTTAATAAAAAAAATTGCTCGCCAAAAGGTGCGTTTTCAGGTGAAACATAGAAGTCGAAAAACCTTAACAAAACCATCTTTGTCGTAAAAATCATTTTTTAACAAGATTTGCAGCACACAGTTTTTTTATTTATTATTTTTTAAGTTGTTTCTATATAAGAAAATATGAACTTTTTTATTATTAAAACTATAAATTGTTAGATGAAAGTACAATTTTTTTTTCAAAGAAAATTCAGGGTACATATGCATTTTGGTAACGTGCGGAAATAATACTTTTTTTTTTATTCATCTTACCATGGAGAGGGGAAGGTGTTTTGTAACTATTCTGTGCTTTCAACTAACAATTTATTATTTAAAAACAGATATCGTGAAATTATAAAAAAGATATTGTGAAAGTTGAATTTAACTTGGAAAAAAACAACGCGGACGGTGCGTTCAACATTGTAGTCGGAGCCTATTTGGCAATAAGCTTCGATATAGATTAGATTGTTTTGTTTCTGTTTTTTTTACCTTAAATTGTTAGGTTAAAGTTTTTTTTTTTTTCAAGAAAACTTTTTTAACAAAATTGAAGGTACACTTTTTTTATTTTACAGAAGTTGTTTTTATATGAGAAAATATGAATGCTTTTTCTTTATTACAGAAATTGTAACGTGAAATACAGAAAAGTGTCGGCAGATTTGCCGTTTAGTTGTACAAATATCCTCAAACCAGGTAATCACTAAAAGAGACTCTTATAAGTCGACACCGGTATCGGGCAGAATGTTTTTTACATGTTTCACAAACTTTAAATGGGTAAAATATAATCACATAAATATTTAAAATGTGATCACGTTATTAAAATTTAATTTAAATTTACCACGTTCTTTAACAAATTTTTAAAAATAATGCAAGATAAAGTTTTAAAATTATTAAATATGTTTTATAATTTAACATTAAAAACATTGAACAATAAAAATAACATTTTGGGTACATGTATTTTTGTTACTGTGCTGAAATAATAATGTTATTATTTTGAAAGCAATTCTTAACATGGGGAGGAAGTTTTTGTAACTATTCTGTGCTTACACCTTACAGTTAAAAAAAAAAGATATCGTGAAACTTAAATTTAACCTGGAAAAAACTATTTAAAAATAGCGGGGTATCAAAAACGCATAAGCACCAAATTTTGGTTTAATTTTACAATAGATATTATCCTCGGATATATACGATGGCAGATGCTACCGTGCTATTTTTATAGTTTTTTTTTTCAGTTTAAATTCAAGTTTCACGATATTTTTTTTAATTGTAAGGTGGAAGCACAGAATAGTTATAAAACGCCCTCAGCTGCTCATTAAGAATGGTTTTCAAAATAATAACGTTATTATTTCAGCACGGCACCAAAAATACATAAGTACCCAAAATTTCATTTTTATTGGGCACTGTTTTTAATTTTAAATACATTAAAAAAATTAATCATTTTAAAACTTCATCTTATATTATATTTTTTTAATTTATTAAACAACATGGTTAATTTAAATTAAATGTAAATCACATGATCACATTTTATTTTTAAATGTTGACTTTTAATTTTTTCTTCGTATCAATTACTTTGAGAAATCCTTAAGTAAAGACAAAAGGCTGATTAATATAAAAACAATTTCCGGTTTTACTTTTGCTAATATAAATATATATAATATATACATAAATATATAATATATATAAATATATAATATATATATAAATATATAATATATATAAATATAAAATATATATAATATATATAGTTAAATATATAATATATATATATAAATATATAATATATATATAAATATATGATATATATATATGATATATATATAAATATATAATATATATAAATATATAATATATATAAATATGATATATATATACAATAAATATATATAATATATATAAATATATATAATAAAATAAAAATTTTATCTGCAATTTCCGTTTTAGTCATTAAATATTCCTATCTATCTAATATATCAATCTACCTACACATTCATATCCTGTATGTATATCTACTTATATTTTACTATATGATTTTACTTACATACTTACTTGCTTTATCCGGAATTTGCAAATACAGGCCATCCTCTCTTCTTATAATTTTTTAATTTTTTTATTTTATATTTTATTTTTCATATTTTATATTTTTTTTTTATTTATTTATTTTTCCATTTAGTGTCTTTTAATAACTCTTGCTAACGTTTTCTTTAGTAATAACCTGTACATTTCAGTTGACCTCATTTTTTGCCCTATATTTTTGCGCCTTTTAACATCATTTTGACTGGGTCATTTTGACATTTGCTTTTCTATCTTCTATTTAATTCTATCACCATTTATTTTTTTTTTCTCTCCTCTTCTTCACTGATTTTTCTTAATTACACTTTGCCTCAGCAGCCATGTTAAACGCATATCTTGTTTTTCTTTTATTAATATAATTGGAATCCCCCCCTTTTCTTTGTACATATTTGTGAATTATTCCACAGATTTCGACCTTTTGTATTATTTTGGACCATCTTCCAATTACGTGATTTCCTTGGATTTTACTTGTGTGAATGGAAATTTTATTAACTTTCTTGGATTTACATTTTTGGATTTTACCGTCATTGGATACTTTACCTTTTACCAGACTATCCATTCACGTGAAATCACCTTTTTCTTCACCATATTTCCTCTGCTTCATTTTTGTTATCAAGTAATATCTTTGACTTACTTGCAGTTTCATCAAACACTTTTGTATGCAAAATCCGATCCCGCATTTTGCGAATTCCTACCCTCTGATGAGAAGGAAAGTATTTCTTCGAAACTCCGCGGATTAAGGACTATCCACTTATTAAGTGTTTCCTTTTCAGATTAAATATGTTTTAACTTTTTTTTCAAAGTGTTTTTAACATGTTTTAGTAACTATTTGCTCTTAAATATATATAATATATATATATATATATATATATATATTAATACGATAGCGAGTCTGTTATTTTGTGTCACGCTTACATCCTTTTTCATTGAGTGACTGTTATTTAATTTTTATGACGTTTCATTTCTTGTAATAAATAATTTTACCAAGAATTTTTATTAGTTTTGGTTTCGGTTTGGATCATAGCAGATGCACCCAAGTCATGTGGATATATTTTTGTTATCACAATATTCAATAGAAAATCGACTCTAATAACAATAATAATAACAATAACAATAACACATACTAAATCTGCATAAATTAAAATATATTTAAGTGTATTTTACGACCACGCTACGCTGGGCGTCGCTGCTAGCTTAAAGAAATACTTTTTCAACGAACTATTATGGTATCCGTTCGATCCACAGTTAGGAATTCGAGTGAGAGAGAGAGAGAGAGAGAAAGAGAGAGAGTGAAAAACGAAAATTGTCTATATATTCATCCAAGTTCGTCATTATTTCAGGACTTTCTCAAGATGACTGAGCTTTAAAAATACAGAAGTTTTAAAATATCTGGTTTATCTATACGTGGATAAAATGTTTATGTTCTTTTTTTTTTCGAAAGAAACAACAAAACAATTTTTTCGCGTCATAGACGTACTACGTACTTTCAAATATTGACTCCAATGTTTCTTCTTTAAATCATAAATATACCCAATTCAAAATCTATGATACATAAAAATTCAACTATATACACTCCAATATCTACACACTTCCTTTGAATCAAAAATAGGACTTCGTTGTTCAGTTACACAGACCTGAATAAAAAAGCAGAGTAGGTCACCTACTCTGCTTTTTTATTCACCTTAAATTCGAGTCTTATGAATTTATATTTGAAGTACATTTGATAGGACTTTGTGTTTATTCTGTAAAGTAAAAACATACATTGGTGTGCTATTTGAAATTTCTTACATATTTCAGCGTTCGATTAGACTATCTGATTGTCCGCAGGTTACATCGGCCTAAAGTGTGTGAGAATAAAATTCAAGATGGGAACAAGTTCAAATAGGCCAAACAATACAAATGCAACCGTACTGAATTTTTAATCACGTGATATTTTGAACCAATAAAACGAATCTTTTAAAAACGGCTTCTCGACTGACCGCAAGGTCATAATACATCACTCAAACCCTCTGAGAGAAACTTTAGCCGTACTGATATTAAGTATTTCGATAATAACTTGTACCGAGTTCACCTCCCTGGGCGCAGCATTCTTCATTCCAAAAATATGCCACACTGGGTCAGTACTAAAAGAAGTAAAAAAAGAATTGTGATTATGCACGGACTTTTATTTCTCTGTACGATGAAAGCCTACATTTCGTGAAATCAGCAGAGGGCGATTTATAATTGTCTTATATAATAAGAAACTGTGTATTACATGGCGTGCGAAGTTACTCAGAGAATTTAATGATTTAAATACTGTATTATTTGGATTATTTGAACTATTTTTACTTATCTTGAGTGTTATTCGCACACCGTTTCGAGCGATGTAACCTCCGAACTGCTTCAGATGTATCCTGTCAAACTCGGGAATCTTTCTGTCATATTCGGAAATCTGCACGGACCTGTGATGTAACGGATATTAGTGCTATGCGATTATCAGTTGTAAGTCTTTTTTTTTTTTTTTTTTGTAGAGCGAGGGTTCAATTCTCAGTGCCAGCGACACTAAGATTACTGTTGTGAATTATTTCAAACTTCTACCTGGCTATGGCTGATGGAACAAAAGGCAGCGAACTCTATGGATTAGATAAAGGTTTCCATTCGAAATTCTATACAGATTCCCGAGTTTAACAGAAAGATCCCTGAATTTGATCTGAAGAATGCCAGAGGTTATATCGGCCGAAATGTAGTGAGAATAATACACAAGATGAGAACAGTAGTCCAAATAATCCAAATAATCCAAATTGATAAACCTAATCTGAAAATTTCGTCAACATAATACTGTTGTATTCCACTGTGCTTAAAAAAATGACTTCTACATGCAAATATGATATATTACGCCAAACAAGAGAAAAGGTAAGAGGGCGACGAAAGATCACAGGAATTAGCGGGATTAATCTCTCAAAGTAGCTAGGCAGCAAACTCTGTTCGATCTTAATTTCAACTAGTTATTTTAACATGGGAATCATTATTTATTAAAACTCAAAGACCACTCGAGGATAAGGGTCAATGAATGTCAGCTGGTCGGTTAGATAACAACGTAATGATTAATAGTGGTGAAACTTGGATATAAATTAATTATTTAAGATGACAGCTAAACAAGTACTTTATTACATTGGACTTGAAAACGATCATGTTATAGACAGTTAAAAATCAGCCCCGCGATTTATGGTTCCACAAGCAGGCAGTTCTAGGAAATAAACTTTGTTCGTGTGATTTAGAAAGTAGAGGAAATTGTTAAAAGTGGTTGTAATTAGACGGGTGTTTGCTGTGAATGTTTTGAATAGGGACCATAGATATAAGTTCAGTTGAGCACTTGCTATGAAGATAACAATAGAGAAAAGATAGATTCGCAACGTTAGATTGAAGCGACGTAGTGTCGCATAGATCAGAGGTTGTAAGTATAAGTTATACGCAATGAGAAAAGCGATAAAGAACTTTACCAGCTGAAAATTTAGATGAAGAAAATAAATCAACTTACCAGGAAAATGGGGAAGTTTAAACATATAGAGTTCCTTCAATAATTACAAGAAACCTTCGCTGCCACCAATAGCAATGGCCAGTGACCCTGTCTGAAAGTACACATTTCAAACTGCTTGGCCTAACGTTCACAGGAAACGTGAGTTGGAACAATTATATTGAAAACATTGCCAGGGCCGCTGCGAAAAAGGTAGGCTCTCTCTACCGTGCTAGAAAACTACTGACACCTGAAAGTATCCTGTACCTCTATAAGGCCACCATTCGCCCATGTATGGAGTATTGTTGTCACATTTGGGCCGATGCATCTGCTACTAGTCTCTCGCTCCTAGACAAGGTTCAAAAGAGAGTCGCCAATCTAATAGGCCCTGAACTGGCAGCTAAGCCTCTGTCCAATCGACGAAACGTTGCATCCCTCTGCCTGTTCTACAAGTATTTTAGTGGTGAATGCTCTGACGAACTGCAGACACTTGTGCCCCCACCACGTAGACACTCTCGACAAACCCGACAGGCAGCTAAATCCCACCCACTCACAGTAGAGATCCCTAGATGTAAAAGATCTTTCTACTCCAGTAGTTTCTTCCCCAGAACCGCTAGACTCTGGAATTCCATTCCAGGTTCCTGCTTCCCTAACTGTACTGACATGCAGAAGTTAAAGTGTAACGTGAACCGACATCTTGCTGCCAAAATACCAACATAGTGCCCCAGTAGTTGCTGCCCTTGATAGTAGCCCCCTACACCAAAGTGGCAATGTGCCTTGTTTGGGGTGAAAATATAATTTAAAAAAAAAATTTTTAAGTAGCTCTGGGCTCCATCCATTTTAGATACAGGTGAGATGGACAGGTTATGAAAAGCTGGGGTTAACATTTAAACTGAAGCAATTTCACCTAAAATGATCACTGCTGAATTGCAAACGTTTATGAAATAGAATTGGGCAAGGGAAACTGGTGATAAGAGTGGAGAATCAATTAACCTTTAGATTCACTCTACCGCCACGTCACCTTAGGAGTCAATATTCATATAAAGGAGAGATCTCCACTCCTTAGACAAACTTTTTCACAGTCGATGAAACAAACCACCTTAGAGGACATTCTCCTAATTTGGAACCTGCCTCAACTCGTTACTCCAAAAATTGAACATTTGCCAAACAAAAAAGAACTGCGTATAATTTTAGAGGAAAATCTCAGTATCAGTCGTTGAATTTATACAGGGTGTCTCAATAAAATGTATACACTCTTTAAATGACTATAAAACCAACATTTATGATAAGAAAGAAAAGTTTCATACATCAAAATAGTGTGAACAAATATAGAAATCAACTAATTATCGAAAGTGTTCAAATTGTTAGATACTGTGGTCCATGAACAGCTAACAACGCTCACTGATCGAATCGAAAACGTTCCTAATCGGTCCAATTGGTATATAGACACATCTTCTTTCAATGGTTGCTTTCAAATCATTCATTGTAACTCGTTTTGTGGTGTGAACCCCGTGTTTAATATACCCTCATCTCCCCACCCGTCCCCCCAAAAAAAGAAATATACATAGGGAGGGGCTCAAATCTTGTGAGCATGGACAGTACTCCATACTTCCTCTTCATCCTAATTATCTGTTTCGCAGGTGACTATCAAGATATGCTCTTACGTCTTGATGATAGTGGGGAAGTGCTCCATCCTGCTGGAAGTGTCATTCTTTATTCCTAAACATCTCTTGGGAACATGGCATAGCGTATTTATGTAGCAAGTTGAGATAATTCAAAGAGTGTATACATTTTATTGGGACACCCTATAGTCTTCTGTTTGATTCTAGCATTTTCAGCCAGACCGCTCCATATTACAATAACGCTGTCCGTGGATGCGGGTTTTTCAATCTAATTCGGGTAAAACACACTTAAAAAGCAAAATAATCTTGTTTATTTCACCATTTCTCATCTAAATCTAATGATCTAATGTAGATAAATATTTTTTTAATAATTAGATAAGCATTTCCGACCACAAAACAGCACCATAAGTTATCAGAAACTATTAAAATTAGCTATTCTTGTGACGCATCGATAAGATCTCTGTTAACTCTATGCAACACTTCCTGTTCCTATAGGATAGAATATGATTGTTCTCTGGATGGTAAATATTCAGTGCAATCCACCATGTATTATATCAATATTGCATCAGATACACCTAACCGGACGAACGAAGCATACAAAGCATACGAATGATGCATGGCAGGTGCTCGTCTGAACTCCAATCTCTGAACTCCTCGCCAATCTTTCACGAATAACACCCGTCTAGCTGAATCCACTGTGAAAAATTTCCCCCACTCTATATCTGTGCCTAAATCAAAACGCGGATTCCATGAACAAAGCTTCTTTCTTAGAACTGCACGCCTGTGGAACTCTGTTCCGTCTGCCTGCTTCCCACCGGACTACAACTTGGATGTCTTCAAGTCCAATTTTAAAAAATTCCTAATGAACCGCCCCCTTAAGTAAACACTTCATCAAATCTCCACACTAACGTAATGTACTTGTAATAACCCTTGTCCCTGAGTGATCACTGTGTAAAAAAAAAAAAAAATGGTAGATTTATGCATATTTTCACAAGTACAGCACCTCGTTTATGCATGACAATAAACGTTCTGTTACAGCTCTAGCTGCATAAGTATAAAGCTTGAAGGACACCAAACTCTATTCATTCTTGGAAAAGGTGCAACCGGAACTGCAAAAATTTGAGCATATTAGTAACATGCATAAACGTAAAGTCAGAAGTTTTTACTTTTGTGCCCATGGCAGAAGGTACTATAGAGAAGTCGATACATGTTCTTCCAAATCCATGCATGACACTGGCAGTTCCGAACGAGATAGTGCAGCACGTGTTATTTTATACTACACTAATTGATAACATTTTAATGTCTTTTCGTAGCACATAAAACTAAAACCACTTATGTTAATATAATAAATAGCTGAATCCACTGTCAAAAACTTTCCTCACTCTTTATCTGTGCCTAAATCAAAACGTAAATTCCATGAACAAAGCTTCTTTCTTAGAACTGCACGCCTGTGGAACTCTGTTATGTCTGCCTGCTTCCCTCCTGACTACAACTTGGATGTCTTCAAGTCCAACGTAAACAAATTCCTGATGAACCACCCCCTTAAGTAGACACTTTATTAAATATCCACACTAACGTACTGTACTTACAATAACCCTTATCCCTGAGTGGCTTCCGGGCCTTGATAAGTGGTGACCACCTTGTAAAAAAGATGCACTTAATTTAGACTCACACTGGAGCTGTTCCAAAAGTAATGCCTCCTACATTTTATTCCGCCCGAACGGATCAGATGGGATTGCAAATTTCATTATTACGATGATTGACATCATGCATTCATGACCTGAAAGTTTCATTTCTCTGTTGCAGATATTGACGGTCTGAGATTCTAGGAAAGCAGCCCTGATTATAGACGTGCGTCAGAAGCAGAGATGCGCCATTGAATTCCTTGCAAAAGCGCATTGAAAATAGTGATGACTATGAAAGAAAAATAAATTCTGGAGCACAAAAGGCCGCTCGTTTTAATGGTACTACTCCCATTTTCGTAGCTCGTCAACAGTTTGAGTTTTAAAAAAATGTGAGGGTTTACTTCTGGAGCTATCCTAATATAGTTTCATTAACATTATTAGATTCAAATTGACATTTACTCCTACAAAAACCGTAACTCTGTGATCGCGACTCTCATATGTTCATATGAAAGAGGTTAACAAGTTCACATTATGTAAACTTCAACAAAGCCAGATAGATGCGGTAAGTTTATCTAATTTAGATTTCTGTTTGTTTCATCAACAATCTGGCACTCTCTTTAGCCGTCATGATATAATATAGCAATATAGTCGTGTATTTAACAGTTCATAGCAATGACTTAGTTTTTTTTATTATGTAGTCATCGCTATCGATGCCAGGAGGCCACTCAAGGATAAGGGTTAATGGTGGAAATTGGATGAGTTGATTTATTAAAGAGGATGTTTACGTTGAATTTGAAAACGATTGTGTTTTAGTTAGCTGGGAAGCAACTCCGTTGTATTGTGTTCCACGGATAAGATGTTCGAGTAAAAAAAAAACTCTGTTCATGGAATTTTCTCTTAGTTTTATGTACAAATATAGAATAATGGAAAGTACTTCTTTCAAACTCCTCACAGAGAAAATGAGTTGGAATAGATACATTGAGAGCATTACCAGGTCCGCTGCGAGGACAGTGAGCTATCTCTACTGTGTTAGAAAGTTATTTACCCCTGAAAGTATCCTGTACCTCTACAAGGCCACCATTCGCCCATGTAGTCTCTCGCTCCTGGACAGGGTTCAAAAGAGAGTCGCCAACCTAATAGGTCCCGAACTGTCATCCAAGCTTCAACCTCTGTCCCATCGACAAAATGTTGCATCTCTCTGCCTGTTCTACAAGTATTTTAATGGTGGATGCTCTGATGAACTACAAGCCCTTGTACCCCCTCGGCGTAAATACCCTCGACAAACCCAACAAGCAGCAAAATCCCACCCCTACCCCTAGTAATCCGTAGATGTATGAAGGCTTTCTACTCTAATAGTTTCTTCCCCAGAACTGCTAGACTCTGGAACTCCCTTCTGGGTTCCTATTTTCCCAACTGTACTGACATGGAGAAGTTTAAGTGTAATGTGAACAGACATCTTGCTACTTGACTCCCTACATAGTATCCCTGCAACTTATGTCCCCCATAGTAGTCCACTACATCAAAGTAGCTCTGTGCCTTATTTGGAGTGAAAATAGAATTTTAAAACAAGTTGTAGCTAGTTGAGTGTTTGCTAGGAATGCTTTACGAGGGCGCATAAGAGCACTTACCATGAAAATAACGACAGAGCAGAAAGAAGTTCTCAACGTCTCTTCTATGAGAAAGGAGTAGCAGAGAGAAGAAAATATTAGATGTGGAGACGCTATGTTTACCGCATGATTAGATCAACTTATACTATAGAGGCGAACAGATACGTGAATAATACTTGCGGTTTCATCTAACTTACACGGACCGCCCCGAAAGTAAGACTAAACTTGATCCGTTCATCTACAAAAGTCTTGAAGAATTCCTTTTATCCGATATCTCATGGCTGTCGATTGCCTATGATTTGTGGTTTTGTCCCATGGGCTAATATTCTTATATCAGATAAGATCAACCGTATCTATAGCGAATTATGTGATTGTATAATCAATTAATAAATAGATATTACGCACTTATAACCGTAATTAAGCACTCTAGACAATTATTGATCTAATATTGATAATCGTTGTAAAATGCATTTTCTAGATGCAAAAAGCGTGGGCTTTAGTGATACAGTCTTAACTGCGAATTTCGTGTTCCAAATCATATTGGTTCAGACAGCAACCCTGACCTGATTCCGGACGCGTCAGGTCACTCCATTGAAATCGTTTAGCTGTGCACGTCGATAAAAATGTGTAGTATCTGTTCTTAAGCTAAATTTAGTCTATTCTGGTCTATAAAGAAGTTCAAGACTGAGGCAATTAAAATTTTATTTTTGTCCGAATCCAGAGTGCACTTTCGGTGGAAGTGAATTTTTACTACATTAAAAACAAAAAGTTGTGTCTAAATTAGCACTCGTGGGGAAGGCAGTCAGAATTTGAACGGAAACTTTTTACTTTCGTTTTTTTTTAATTTCTTAATCCTAACTCCGAGCCAACCAAAATCTAACCTTAACCTTATTCCAACCTGACCCTAATTAAAGTGTTATGCTTAGTTCTATAAAAATCAGTTTAGTTAGGCTCAAGTTCCGTAGAAGCACCGATTAAACATTGCACAATACTTTGTACACAAACTATTTTATCTGAACTAGAAAATAAAACGCAAACTTATAAATTAATAAATTATTTACTAACTATTCGTATACTCTAGTATTAAAAAAATCTTTATGTTAATTATTAGTTCAACAAATCCAATTATTTAATGAAATATATCCAATATATATACATTATATATATAAATGTGTGTGTGTGTGTGTGTGTGTGTGTGTGTGTGTGTGTGTGTGTGTGTGTGTGTGTGTGTGTGTGTGTGTGTGTAAATGAACAGGAATCCTCTTTTTGACATAAAAATATCAACGCTCACATATAAATATTTTGAATCACACAAGAATAAATATTCGCTTATAGTCAAAATTGTCTGCTTTTTAACTTCCGGTTTCTGATCTGCAAACAGGACGGCGGTAATAAGCAAGATATGGCCTCTTTGGATTAATGATTATCTTCTTGGATAACGTGAAAACCCCCACCTTTTCCCATGTTAAGAATCACTTTCGTGTCCGCTTGACGATGCCTGGTTTCCAGCCAAATAGACAACAGAAACTGGAAGTCACAAAGAGCAGACAATATTGACTATAGTAAAATATCCAAACAGCATTACAAATCACTACATAAGATTTGCGCACACTAAAGAGTGTTAATATTACACCATAAACAATTCAAAATGTTCATTTTAAAAAATAAATATAAAATAAATATGTAAACATACAAACGATTGAGCCCTATGTCATACCTCATACTCAATACTTTAAAGGGTCTCTTTCTGATGAGCCAAATTTATTTGAATGCAACTAACACTTTATTCGTTATATGTGCGTTAAAACAACCAATTTCTTGTGTTGTAGTGGATCTTCCATCCATTGTTCTTATATGGTTCAACAAGTTCTTGGTATTTAGTCGTTTGCGGGATTCCTTCTATAACACCGACAGTTCCCACATTATGCATTAAGGTTTTTTTTTGTTTTTTTGCTTTTTTTTGTCTGTGTATATATGTATTTTGTGTGTGTGTGTGTGTGTGTGTGTGTTATTGTTTTTGTTGTTGTTGTTGTTGCTGTTGTATTTTTTTACCCAATAAAATATCAGATCGGATATGAACGTTGTTATTGCTCTGTCTAGGGAATTTCAGAATTTCAATTGGGTTTTCACGTCCGCTATCATATATATATATGTGTGTGTGTGTGTGTGTGTGTGTGTGTGTGTGTGTGTGTGTGTGTGTGTGTGTGTGTGTGTGTGTGTGTGTGTGTGCAGGAAGAGAGAGAGGACGAGAGAGAAGAGAGATAGAATGACTGGAATATTTGATAGTGGTCGTGAAAACCCAATTGAAATTCTGAAATTCCCTAAACTAAAAAAAGGAAAAAACCACGTTATGTATTCATCAACGTCTAGTCTTTATTGTAAAACTTCTTGAGGGTGAATGAAAATAAGAATCTAAAATACCAGGACAATATTTGAAAACATATATTTGATGCAATGAAGTGTATGACTTTCTTCTATTTCAGAAACGAAAAAAGTCATTTAAAATTCCAAAAAGACATACCGTTATGAATGAGAGTAAGATTCTTTTTCACGTCATATAGCTGTTTATGTATTTAAAAAGATATGATGCAATTCAAAACAAAGATGTCGGTTATAATTCAAATAAGGATGTATAACTGAAATAAAATTAGTGTATTTTTGTTTTGTAATTCATTGATTGGTTATAAGAATTAATTATTGTAAGTGGTGTTTTCTATGGTGTGAGAGAGTTAACCTGTGTTTACATAGCAAAACTATACACAGCTTTGATATAAAAGCATTATACGGTAATTTGTCTAATTTTTTATAATTATCTATGTATGTGTTTTAGGAAGAAATATTAAAATGCCGTCAATATAGTTAAAATATTCTGTGGTTGGAAGTAATCTAAATCTGAAAGGGCCAGATACTAAGAAAAGGGTGGCTAATACTCCACTAATAGTGTTACTCATAGAAAGACCGACATTTTGCTTGTAGAAATTGTTAATAACTTTAAAACAAGTCATGTCAATTATAAACCTAATAATTTTTATAAAGGTGTCGGAGGGAAACGGTAAGTTAATGTTTTATTTTTTGGGTGTGTATGGAGTAAATTTGAACATTTTTAATGGGGACATTTGTGTATAACGATGTTATATCTAAGCTGTGCATAGTTTTATTATGTAGACGCAGGTTAACTCTCTCACACCAAACAAAACACCAACTATAATAATTAATACATATGATCAGTAAGGCTATGACAACAGAATATTCTTATCATTGTTTTGACTCTCGAGTATATATCCGACACAGTTAGACACAGTTAATTTACCGAGAACCACACCACTCTATATAAAAGCATATAAAATATCGACGGATACACTCGAGAGTCAAAACAATGAAAAACATATTCTGTTGTCATAGCCCTAATAATCAGTCAATAAATTACATAACAAAAATGCACTTATTTCATTTCAGTTACACATCCATATTTCAATTATGACGGACATTTTTGTTCCAAAAAGAATATGAATTGTATTCTATCTTTCTAAACATATTAACAGCTATATGACCTTCGAAAAAACTTACTTTCTGCCATAATGCCCCTTTTTTAAATTTCCAACTGTTTTTCGTTCAAATATAGAACGAAGTCATACATTTCATTACATATCTATATATCTATAAAAGTGAAAATGCTTGTCTGTCTGTCTGTCTGTCTGAATACATTTCCCTAACTTATAACTGTCAATTTTCCGTCTACAGACTCGAGATGTGACATAAGGAGTACTGAGATTTGGGAAAATCTTTATAATCGGTTTTCAGCCAAACATTTCGCTGTTAAGGGGGAAAAGTTCAACGATTTGACCTTTAAAAACTCTACCCAACTTCATCCCCAATTTTAAGTTTAAACACTTAAAATTTTAGATATAGGTTACTTGGACATGGCTCTAACTTTATAATTTGATTTGAGCCCGAAACAATAAATGCTAAGGG